>NC_136523.1:47502637-47635137 GCF_053919585.1 Euprymna scolopes | reverse complement strand
ATTGTACGTCAATTGACCTGTTTCCCCCCCCCCCAGAAACTACCATTCTCAACACCAAGTTATTGTCCTTTATCCAAATTCCCCAACGGTTTAACAGCTTCGTGTGCGACGCAAACAACAGTTGCAACGTCAGCTGATCGGACATGCACACCATGGAAACAGCTGCGTTTTTTATTTCGTGGTTTTCTTCTGTTTTACAAGAAAGAATTTGAAGATCAAATTGCTTCGTTGTTCACATTCCCGTAACGATTATGAAAAAAAAAAAAACGATTTAAAATCCATTAAAACTAGTGGCGTTGTGCCGAATAGGTTTTCATTTTAGTGTAAAAACTTGTGTACACGTCTTTTCATTTATTGTTTATCTGGTAGGTGCAATAGACTTGTTGATTTTTTTATTAATACATTTAGCTGACGTTGCTTTTTAGTATAAATAATAAACCCCGTCTCCATTTTAACATTCATTCTAGCCGGAGTAAATATTTTTAGAAAGAAAATAAACAAGTGAAGCATCCCCCGTGAGTGCACAGTGAAGGAGGCATAAAAATGACTAAGTTCAGCATTTGCCCCCCCGTGACCATTTGTCAATTCAAGGCGCTTTATGTGCTTTCTGCTTGTCCCGGCATTGTTTCCAGTCGTCTTGGACCTCTCTTCACCACTGGACTCAAGTATTACCGATTCAGAAGAGGTGTGATTGGCGATTGCTTCACAATTACGGGCGAAGCTACCCTTACAGGGATATCCATTATCTTTCGACACTGAACGGGGGTTTCCATACTCCTTGCCAATGGATTCAATCAGTAAGGTTTCAAGAGAGGTGCTGTTGACGATTGTGCAATATTTGCTTCACAGTTACATGTGAAGCAAGGGTTATCCATTGTCCTTTAAAACTGAATAAAGGCCATGAATTATAAGAAGCTACTGGGACGATCTGGTTATAATTTTCTACAGACCTTTATTATGATAAGGTGTAGCGCACTAAATATTATGGTATCCGTTCGATGCACAATATTGGATGAATATCATCGCAATATCACATTAACTTCACTTTTTCTCGGGAACTGCTGGGCCGATCTAGCTGAAATTTTATATAGATCTTTGTTATGATAAAGCGAGTAATTTTGTTATCCATTCGATGCACGGTTGGAGAATAATAGGGATTAGTCATACCATATATATATATATATATATATATATATATATATATATATATATATATGTATGTATATATATATATATATATATATATATATATATATAGATAGGTTGATATAAAACACATTTTTAGTTAACGACTATAAATTTTGCCCGTTTTTAACAAGGTAAAACGTCTACCACACACACACTCACACACACACACACACGTCTATATACTAATATTTAAGCATACGCTGGCACGCACTCACTTACGCACACATGCATATATATATATATATATATATACATATATGGAAGTCACCACTTATTAAGGCCCGGAAGTAACTCGGGGATAAGGGTTATTGCGTGTATGGTAATCAATAGGATAATATCGTAGTAATCGATAGTAATGGAACTTTGATAAAGTGTCGAATTTGTTTATGTTGGACTTGAAGGCATCCAAGTTGTAGTCAGATGGGAAACAGGCAAACGGAAAAGAGTTCCACAGGCGTGCAATTCTAAGAAAGAAGCTTTGTTCATAGAATCTACGTTTCGGTTTGGTCACAGATAAAGAATGGGGAAAATTATTGACAGTGGTTTCAGCTAGACGAGTGTTTTTCGTGGAAAATTGGCGAGAGGGGACCAGAGATTGGAGCTCAAGCGAGCACTTGCCATGGAAATAACGATAAAGTTGCCATATATATATATATATATATATATATATATGTGTGTGTGTGTGTGTGTGTGTGTGTGTGTGTGTGTATTGCAATCATGAAGGGAAGGCTTTTATAATTCATGATAAAAAGTAAAATGCGTTTTAAAATAAAGAAACAAGAAGTGAAGAGAAGAAAAGAAAAATAAGGGGGGGGGTGATCGGTTTCGCCCTCACTTTGTCAAAGCTGTATCGAGGGATTTATAAAGGGAAAATCAAAAATATGTACATTTAAAATAAAACTACGTTGCGTTCCGTTATGAGCGAAAAAAAAAGGGGAAAGCGATTTTTTAAAGCAACATTATGATAATTCTCTCGAAGATCCAATATATATATATATATATGTGTGTGTGTGTGTGTGTGTGTGTGTGTGTGTGTGTGTGTGTTTATGTAAGAGCGTCCGCTCGCGTGTGTTGGTGTATGTCATACACATCAGTATATATATATATATATATATATATATATATATATATATATATATATATATCGACTTGATATATAGGGGAATTAATCTAATTTGGTTTTGAGCGGATAAAAATAACTGCTAACAGGTCAAAATTGAGAAATTGGAACTTGGCAAGTGTACATCGATTTAAAATGCATCCTTTACGCATGCGCAAATATACATTTATACGTTTAACACCGTTAATTTTTTAAGGTTTCATGCCATTGTGCCTGTAGGTTAAATGGTAGCGATTATCGACAGGGAGCTGAACATTTCGGTTTCGATTTTAGTTGATGGTACCTAAATCATATTCGTGTAAAGGTTTTTAAATCACTTTTATATAATGAGTACAATATAATAATCAATAGAGAATTAGCTCTATGTTAATAAATTTAAATTTGCATAAATTCAAATATTCTATTTACGCATATTTTGCGATCGAGCAACGTCGGACGATCACGACTATATATATTGGGTAAAATATAATAATCAAAAGAGGATTAGTTTTTGAATAATCCATATGAAATCTGCGTAAATTAAATTATCATATTTAAGCGTATTTTACAACCAGGCAACGCCAGATGGCAACTAATATATATTGGGTACAATATCATAATACAGGAAAAAATTAATTCTATAATAATGAAGACGAAATTTGTGAAGGGGTCCTAGTCATACGTCACCAAATGTGGCAACCAGTGGTGAACCCTCAGCGATCCCTAAATAGGGATCCCTTGCTGCATACATGTTGTTATCGTCTCTGCAAGTTTTTTCGATCTCGTTGATCAGTTGGTCAGTTTCACCTTCGGGTTGATATGCCATGCCACTCTGGAAGTGAATAGATTTTCATGCACGCAAAAGACAGACAAACTCAGATATATCTATTCTACCGAGTTAATTCTAGTTACATTTACAAAATATGATATAAACTGATAGTGGTTGATTTCTTACAAAACATACTATTGAGTTTCAATTAGAGTTAGTACTCTCCGTTTTTGCGGTAGCGACGGACGAGTGGAAAGGGGGGTGGCGACGATTCTTCGATTAGGATCAGATTCATTCAAAACTCAGACAGAGTTGATGGGGTAGGTTGGGCTGCTACCTAGACCAATCACCATTTGTTCCGTCATCTCCGGAGTTCCCGATTCCCTATGTGTGTGCTTGTAATTCTGAGAATGCTCACAGTTTCGGTTCCCACGATCAGGGAGGTTAACCCCGTGACCCCCTCGTCTAGCCTTAGAAACGAAATCATATTCGTTATGTTCTCAGAAAAAAACATCAAATTGTTACTTTCACCAACAATCAGACTTATATGCCGGTTTCATAAAAAATAATAAAATTCATAACTTAACTCTTCCCTTCAGCAGAGTCGGCCACCGCTGCCCGGGTACACAATAATGCTTAACAATTAATGCAAGCATAGTTGCCCGCCATTCTTCAGTGTTTTGTGAATCTTAATCTCGCGCCACAAATCTGCATAGATATCATATTTAAGCATATTTTACGACCGGGCAACGCCGCACGGTAACTAATATATATTGTATACGATATCAACAGAGAATTGGTTCTATGATTATGAATACAATATCTACATGGATTGAAATGCCATATTTTAGCGTTTGTTACTGTAAATACAAACGGAATACGAAATGATGTCGTCGTAAGGATAAAGGAAAAAAGACTATGATAAACGTGTGCAGCAGACAGAGTAGCACGTTTGTGAACACGTTCAGGAATACGTTCGAGAGCACGCCCGGTAAAACGTTCAAGAGCACGTTAGAGATGTAGATAACGTCCGAGAGGGCAGAGAGAAGAAGCACGATTACTGAGAGAAGACGATCACTTGATCACGTATCGTGTCGGGAGAATGCAGAAATAAATGTCGTTGTTGCACGAAAAAGTGAACTCTAGTTATTCTCTGTGTTTTGGTCTCCTTTGCGACGTAGACTGCATACAACGTGTTGGGTCCCGTGTGTAAACGCGAGTAACATTACATTACGACCAGGTAATGCCGGATAACCTACTAGTACATGTGTGTGTGTGTGTGTGTGTGTGTGTGTGTGTGTGCGTGTGTTCTAATGGTACACACATTTGATGACTTGTAGCATACAATGCGTTTATTGTTTTTTTTTTTTTTATCATTTAAATCGTATCCGTGAAACTTCGCTAAAATTACTTACGTCATTGGTTACGCGATTGGAGCAAATTGCAAAGATTTGTTCCAAAACCTCTGACACGATAAGTTTAAGCAGACAGGGTTGACAGGAATTGGCGACTCACATAATTACGCGTTCGTTTACGAACATATCAAAGAAGAAAAGGTGATGGTGTCTTCACTAGAATGCTGAGAACATTTCTTAAAATCTACTGGAGGCACACCCCAAAAGAGAACAACTTTACAAACAGCTTTCTCAAATTTTCAACCTTGATCAGAGGAAAAAAATAACCAGATTTTCTGAGCAGTTCTTTACGTTGTTTTATACGTATTTCTACTGCCAATTCTTTTCAGGTTGTTTACCTGTAATTGCCTAAAAAGTATAATTTTTATTATTTGGAGTGAATTAACTGCCATCAAGTGTAACTTAATTAAAGATACTGTACTATACTAAAGCGACTTTAACCCTAAGCGGATTGAACCGATTTCCTACAAAGGAGGAAGCTTCATGGGACTATAAAATTCACAAGCGGTCCCCAGTCGCATATATATCCCTGTCAAAGGAAATGACGACGTTAAGCTTTTGCAACTCTTGCAGGGACGTGTCGATGTTCCGTACATATGTCATAAGCACTTTGACACACCGGTTCTCGTTGGATCACCGCAGTTAAGCAACGCTGAGCCTGGCCAGTATCAGATGGGTGACCATTTGGGAATACCAGGTGCTGTATGTAGGAAAAATTAAGAGGTATTCTCCTCGGTCTTTCCATCCTCCTTGATCCTCATTATTTGATGTGGTGGCCGTTTATGGTGACACCGAAAAAAAGGGGGCGGTCGGGTTAGTAGTACTGTCAAAGGAAAAGTAAGGCGCCTCCTTCCCTCAGTTATTCTGTGGGAGACCCTTAAGCAAGGTTGGGAATTCACTTAGCCCTCCCCCCGATCAGGGTTAGGTGAGGGCATGGAAAGCAGAAGTGACTGATGTAATACGGAAGCAAACTGAAATAATTCTGTCCATGGTTTCGTATTTCGTTCTGCTGAGCAGAAGATACCTTTGGGTACAATGGTCATGACAATCGCCAAGTATGTGCAATGCTCGGACAGAAAGAAACTGTAACCTACTATCTGCACAACTGCAAAGAAAGCTATAGCAATATATCGAATTCTTTATTGAAGAAACAGCGTGAATAGGGTTCTAAAGCAGAACATCTCGCTCGGTAGGGATTATCATGATAGATAGGTGGCACCTGGTCGTCATCAAACTACTTTCCGACAACCAGCAAAGCATTATCGAAAGAAGATAGCAACGTGGAATCGATCAATGTCTCGAAGGAGAGAGATGGATAGGAAGCCATAGCCGACAATGCCTGCACCAGTGAATGAATAAATTATTATTATTATTATTATTATTATTATTATTATTATTATTATTATTATTATTATTATTATTATGAACAGAAGTGAGAACAAGTGAGGATGGCAAGGTAGAGGTATGGTGGGACAAAAATGTCATAATGACCAAGCAATTGGAACATAATCGTCCGGATTTGGTCGTCATTGACAAGGTCTCCAAAAACTGGCAGCTTGTAGACTTCCTAGTACCCTGGGACAGGAATGTGAGAGAGAAGGATAACGAGAAGTGGAGCAATTATGCTCCATTGGCCTTGAAGATAAGGCGTATACACGAGGTTAAAACACAAATAATCCCAGTCATAGTTGGTAAACTAGGAGTAGTATCAATCGTCTGGAAGGACAATTGAAAAAACTGCAAATCCCCGATGTTTTAGGCGGCCTTCAGACCTCCGCAATTGTAGGTACCACCAACATCCTTAGGAAAACCCTTGATCTTTGAAGCTCCTTTTTTGAAACCGGGATTAAGGGAATTTCTCCTGTGGAAATGAATCCCATCCCTTTCCAGAGAGACGTTGATAAACGAAATCAGAATTATTATTATTATTTACTCACTAGGAGTATTCACACAAGCCATTGTCAAAGATTGTTCTTTGAGAACAACTAGTGGTGTTCCCTGGAGTCTGAATGACAACAAGTCTCCCAAGATTTCCAGTACTCTCCAACTATTTCGACAACCTTTGCAAATTAATTTGCGTTATCGCAACAGCTACTTACCATTGATTTCTCGTTGGCGGCGACCATTGGTCTTCACTGGAATTTAGGTGGCAATAAGCCTCTACAAGGTTCCAGTCTTCTTTGCACATCTCCAGTGGAGGTCTGGCTAATGCTTTCTCTCCTCGGTCTTCCCCTCCTTCTTGACCCTCAGTATTTTGGGTGGTGCCTATTTATGGTGACACTCACAAGAAAACAGGTGGGTGTGGTTTCTTCATTTGTACAGTTTCATAATTTCATGTGATGTTATTTTGTGTTTTGCATCTGCAGCCGTTTCTGTGTCCTTTTTGTGTGTAGTTTATGTGTAGTGTTAGTCTCCGCATTCATGGGTTTTCCTTGATATTTCTGCAGTTTTCATTATTGAAATTCGTTGTATTTTCTCGATCATCCCTCTGATTCCTATTTCTCCCATTCTTTTTTTCAAAGTTCTTTGGTATTGTTCCTAGAGCTCCTACTATTAGTGATGTTAGATTTACTTTCTTCATTCTCCAGTTCCGTGTATTTGCTCCGCTTCTCATTCTCTTTGGTTTTCACTTTGTTGTCTGCTGGCACGGCAAAATTTACAGTCTGACAGGCCTTTTACTTCTTGTAAATTATTATGACATCCGGTCTTCTTGCTTGGATGGGTTTATCCGTTTGTATATCCATGTCCATAGGATCTTGTGATTTTCATTTTCCATTTACTGCTGCCGGTTTGTGTTTATTATTATTATTATTATTATTATTATTATTATTATTATTATTATTATTAGAAGTGAGTTATCGACCTTGTTTAAGCGTTCCCCGCAGGGCGGAGAGTACTTAAGTTTTTGTTTGTGCAGTAGAAGAGCAGGTACTAGGAACACGACTGTTCAAAAAAGTGGTTTTAGGAGAGGAAGTTACCGCAAAAACTTTAATAATAATATTATTGTTAATATTATCAAAGAATTTTAGTAGTAGTAGTAGTAGTAGTAGTAGTAGTATTTCTCCTCCGCCCAGCTTTATATACAATATTCTTTCTTGCTTTTATTTGTACATTTCATATAACACATGCATTACATTAAAATGATGTTTTAAGTACAAAAGAGAAATGTTCGTATATGTGTACATTTCTGTTAGTTTCTGGACAGGAAATTTGAAATGGATACACACGAAAAATATACGTCATAAAAAAAGATTTACAGTGTAAGATCAAAAGTCTAGAGTGTATGCACACACACACACACACACACACACACACACACACACACACACACACACACACATATATATATATATGTGTGTGTGTGTGTGTGTGTGTGTGTGTCTGTGTGTCTGTGTGTCTGTATGTGTGTGTGTTTGCTACCAACATTCGTTAAGCTCAAAATCAACAATGTGCACGACCACACACACAAACACACACACACACACATACATAAACATATATATGTGTGTGTGTGCGTATGTGTCTGTGTGCGCGTATGTGTGTGTGCGTATGTGTGCGTGTGCGTGCGTGTGTGTATGTGCGTGTGTGTGTGTGTGTATGGCCGTGCTCATTGTCAATTTTGCGCTTAACGAATGCTGGTCAAATGAAACAAGTATGTTTGCAATGTAAGTTATTGCCACCAACAAATCAAATTCGATGACACGCAAGTTATAGTGTGAAGTGGACTTTTTCACTGAGATTGATACCACAGATCTATTTCAATAAAGGTAGCCAACCATATTGTGTACGGACAATAATTAATTGCATGAGCTGTATGGTCTGCGCATCCGTCTGGTCTCAGACAACGATTGCTCTTACATATTTTTCATCATGTTGTTTTGCCTTATATATATATATATATATATATATATATATATATATATATATATATATATATATAAGAAAAAGTCAAGATATTGTAGAATTGGATTTACAATATATATATTTGTATATATTGGATTTACAATATATATATCTGCTTGGCCTGACGAAGCGATTCCCTTACTGGGTTTTCGCTGAAACATGTATGCTTATGTTTAGCCATTTGTTTGTAAACTAAATTCACTTATTTTGGCTCTGTCTAAACATTGAGCACTCTTTTTGGTGGACACACTTATATATTTTGTTACAAACAAATAATTACTACCAATACAATATATATATATATATGTGTGTGTGTGTGTGTGTGTGTGTATAACACATATATATCATATATATATATATATATATATATTTATATATGTATGTAATACACATATAAAATAGTAAAATATAAAATTTATATTGTTTACTAATTAATCAAGAATTCAAACACAAGGAATATAACTTCCTTTATTCTTTTTATATATCTATTTATTTTATTATTTGGGGGGGAGTTTCAAAAAAGTTTGTTTTAACTTATATATATATATATATATATATATATCAAGGACCCTACTCTTAGTTTCATATGCTAAGCCTTTTTGCTTGTATGGTAATAAAACGTCTCAAATATACTTGTGATATTAGGCTTTGTAAGGTGTTAGCTTTGATAAAAACCACCTGTTCCTTTTTTTATTGGATTATTTCAATTATCGATTATCGATACTTATTGAGCCATTCCGATAGAAACCTATCCAAGAACAGTGAAAATGAAAATCGGCTCAGCCGTCTTCGACTCCATAGGGAACGAACTGACACACACAGACACGTTTGGGTGGGTATATATATATATATATATATATATATATATATATATATATATATATATATATATATTAAACTGTACAGACGGTCAGAAAAACATTGATACCGTCGGTTTCAAGCCTAACATAAGGGGGACTAGTTAATGGTAAATAATGTTAGGTTCTCTTTAGCCATATTGTTTTCTGTTTGTCTTTCTGAGGTAAAACTAGGACCGCACACATTATCTCTAATAATGTTCATTTTTATTAATTATAGCCTATTTCTATATATTTTATTATAAAATCAATTTTTCAGTTATTTATTAAATATATTTTAGTAAACATATGTTTAAATTATTTTCTTTAATTTATTCTGTTCTGTTCTGTACTTTCCCGTCTTGATCGGTTATTTCTGACAGGTCTAAGGGAAGTAATTAATATATCTTTTTAATTCTTTAAACTTTTGATCCCCCTTTTTTATTTTAATTAAAGTGAGATTACTGATGAATCGTTGATTTTTAAATTTTATCATGTTTTATATATTTTTATACGCTTTTAATTTTGATTAATACAAAGATCATGGATCATTATTCCATGTGTTGTTATTTTATTTCATTTTTATATTTGGTTGCTATATATCTGGGTATGTTTGAATGATACCAGGTTCTAAGTGACTTTAAAGTCAGTGTAATCCTATATAAACTATTTTTATTTAATTTACGGAATTGTAATGTCGAGGCCTTTTTTTAATAACAGGAACCTAAGTTTGCTCAGCTTAGCAAACTTGAGTCCTTGTACCGGAAAAATATCCAGTAAATAAAACGTTGTTTAGTAAATCGTTATTTTTTTTTTCATTTCCATACACCAAACATGGATATAAATATCACTAAAACATCCGCTGGGTCATAAGCTTTATTTCGGTACCTTACGTGCCTGGGTGGGTTGCCTGTAGGCTGAGATAAAACGCGTCACACACACACACAGACAGTAAACCGAACTTACTAAGGGAGATAATAACTTCCGGTAAATACCGGAAAAATATCCAGTAAATAAAACATTGTTTAATAAATCGTTATTTTTTGCATTTTTGCATTTTTTGCATTTCCATACACCAAACATGGATATAAATATCACTAAAACATTCGCTGGGTCATAAGCTTTATTTCGGTACCTTACTTGCCTGGGTGGGTTGCCTGTAGGCTGAGATAAAACGCGTCACACACACAGACAGACATTAGGAAAATTTATAATAAGATTACCGATATATTTAAATTCACTGACCCTAAAGATCCATTTATATTTGAGTTCTTTCTATTTTGAGTCTTATATATTTGAGTTTATATATAATATAATATATATAATATAATATATATAATATAATATATTTTCTTATATCCTTGTTTATTTTGAAAGATGACATTCGTTTGTCTAGCTCTTTCGTTAAGTTATTTATTTTATTTTTACCGAATTATTGTCTATATATCTTTAAGTATTTTATTACATTCTATGTCAAACGTATTCGCCTAAAATATACATCTCCGTATATACAAACACGCACATATACATAAACATACACGTGTATACACACATATACATATATGCACACATACCTACACACATATACACGCATGCATACATATATATACACAAATATATATATATATATATATATATATATTTCAAAAGTATGCTTTTACCATTTAACATTTTCACTTTGTAGTCAGTGTAATTCTATGTACTTTATATTAATTTACTCAATTATAATATCGGGACCGTTATAATAGAACTTTCTCAAACTATATAAATTCACTTTATCTATGCATATATGTTTATATATTTAAAGTTTATGGTATTCTTTATATAGCCGTAAATAATTCTTAGCTCTTTAATTAAAATTTGTCTAAATATCTGTTTTCAATTTTACTAAATTATTTTATGCGTTAATTTGACTTTATTTAGAATACCCTTTAAGAATTTCCTTTACGTAGGATCTTCGTTTGTTGTTAGGTTCTTCCAGTTTATTTATTAGCGCTTGTCTCCTACGTATACAGACTTTAAAGCATTCGCTGCGGACATTCAAACAGATCTTACGGAAGTCATTTATAGTCTTTATGATGTGGTATTTCTTCGCATCACAAGGGGGGCACCGTTTTGAGGCTGGTGAGTATTCCGGTCTTCTCTCTATATTCTTCCATTTTATGATGAATGGTGTTCCGTTGTCTTTAAATTACAATACACGGGCAGCTAATACTGTCTTTATTCTTGTTCTAAAAAAACTGTTATGCATGTAATATCTTTTCTTAAAAGTCCCTTCTGTCATACCGATGTATACTTCTGGTACATCACTAGCGTGATGCGTGAGTGTCGCTTCATATACTACCGATTTCACCCTGCATCTTCTCTCTAATAGGCAATCCTCTTAAATCTGCAAGAGCAGTCTGCATTTTCATTTTCATTGCATTCCGTTGCGATGATCTTTTTTATTGATTTAAATGTTGTAGAGTAACTGACCTTAATTGTATTCCTATTGAACATGTTGTGGAGGGAAATTTCTGTCCAGCAGTTTCAGGAATAAATTTTCTACCCGTGTTATCTATCTATCTATCTATCTATCTATCTATCTATATGTCTGTCTGTCTGTCTGTCTGTATCTATATATATTATTTATTAATAATTAATTAATAATTACTACATGCATAAAAGTAAGTCATCTATATACATGCATGTTTTAGGGTTTATTCCTCATCAGTATAGCTAGATTTTTTTGACAATAAATATACTAGCTAGACTGATGAGGAGTAAACCCTGAAACATGCATGTATATAGATGACTTACTTTTATGCACGTAATAATTATTAATTAATAATTAATAAATAATATATAAATAAAATAAAAAAAGTAATACGTCCTAAAATGTGGGTGAAAAATGTAAACAAAGGGCAAATAACTCCTTTCTTATAATAAAACGCCCAGGGAGCGAAGGAAGAAAAACATTAATCGCTAATAAAAAACAAATAAAATTCAACAATTTTCTATCTATCTATCTATCTATCTATCTCTCTCTCTCTCTCTCTCTCTCTCTCTCTCTATATATATATATATATATATATATATATATATATATATATATATAGTGTTATAATGGAATAATTCCAGGAGGAAATCCGGGTATGAGGGCTCAATGTGGTAAACAGAGCAATAACATAAAAATATAACACGGAAATTATGTAATTATATAATTTCCGTGTTATATATATATATATATATATATATATATATATATATATATATATATATATATATAATTTGAGGTTGCTATTTTCCAGAGGTAAGGTAACCAGTGAAATATTACGAGGTCAATACAAGAGTTCTCAGTACCGAAGTAGAACAAGTTACACTTTCAATTTGTTTTTACTTAAGCAGAAATGTGTTGCTACACAGTCATGAGCATGTTTCGGTCTTCTAGCATTTAGTAACTAGAAACCTTTACTGACAACAGCGCTATTATTCAAAAGCAATCAATGACCTCCCTAAACACATACTTAAATCATTCGTTGACATCTATGCTGATGACACGACCATCTACGGCAACACATCAAAGGCTGTAAATGACAAAGTTCTCTCTGATGCTCTCTCCTCTGATCTCGAGCGCGTGGTTCAGTGGGGGAAGATGTGTCTGGTTACCTTTAATGCATCCAAAACCAAACTCCTATCCTTACATCATCCACGCTCTGATCCCCATCTGGCATCAGTTGTGATGGATGGCTCTCGTCTAGGTGAGGCCCCGTGTTTTGACAAGCTTCTGGGTTTGTCCTTTACTCCTGTTCTGAAATGGAACACGTACATCAAGTCTGTTGCCAAGGTCACAGGAAAGATGGTGGGATCCTTCTACCGCTCCAGAAGATATCTCACTACTGATGCAATTCTCTATCTATATAAAAGCCAAATACGTCCAAGGATGGAATACTGCTGCCATATCTGGGCAGGAGCTGCTAAAAACAGTCTATCCTGCCTTGACAGAGTACAAAATAGACTTCGTGGCTTAGTGGGGGATGCTTTTTCTCTACCCTGCAACCTCTCTCCCACAGAAGAGACCTTGCGAGCCTATCCTTGTTTTATCGTTATTTCCATGGCAGGTGCTCGTCTGAACTCCAATCCCTGGTCCCCCCTCGCCAATCTTTCACGAAAAACACCCGTCTAGCTGAATCCACTGTGAGAAATTTCACCCACTCTATATCTGTGCCTAAATCAAAACGCGGATTCCATGAACAAAGCTTCTTTCTTAGAACTGCACGCCTGTGGAACTCTGTTCCGTCTGCCTGCTTCCCACCGGACTACAACTTGGATGTCTTCAAATCCAATGTTAACAAATTCCTAATGAACCGCCCCCTTAAGTAAACACTTCATCAAATCTCCACACTAACGTAATGTACTTGCAATAACCCTTATCCCTGAGTGGCTTCCGGGCCTTGATAAGTGGTGATCACTGTGTAAAAAAAAAAAGCAAAATTCTTAATGTAAAATCCACTTTCATCAAAAGAAGGTTTTTAGTAAAAAAAAAAAAAAAAATAGGGCAGGGGGCGAAGTTCAGCTGTGCGGACAATAAACTGTAGATTTTTTTATATTTGGGTTAGGGAATGAAGCAGGTAGGGTTGGGGATTGAGAAGTTAAGTTTTGGGGCCAAAGCGGATATAAATGTTATCTGCAACAAGTGTCTTTGTCTGCTTCCCGTCTAAAACCTGTAGGTGCTAGTGTATTTTAATTCTTTTTATTATTTTTTCTTGGTATTTTGATGTCTTTTTTCGAAAAGGTTATGTGTGTGCGTGTGTGTGTGTATATGTGTATGTGTGATGGTATGAAGCCAGAACTCGAGAAAAATTGTAAAGGCTTCTTCTTATACACACTCCCACATATATAGAAAGAACTAATTGAAACTTCTGCTTTGTTATTGAAAGTTTTGCAGAGTCATGGTGACATATCGTGGAAAGGAAATGGATGTAATATACATAGAGAAAACGAGAGAGATTAAAAATGTTACGATTGTTTCACCCTTTATTTAGACAATCAATGTGTTAAAGCATACTTTGAGTTTTCTGGAACAATAATTCTTAAGAAAGAGATTAGAAAATTGTAAAAAAAAAAAATCCCAAGGAAACTTACTTTACAAAGAGATTTCTTGGATAGAATTTTTATAACAATTCCTGTATTCATTCCAAAATCTACGCTGTCTTTTATTTACGCAAAACAAATTAAAGTGTACTAAAAATGTATTTCTCATCTAACATCCGAAATATATATACATATATATGTATATATATATATATATATATATATCTGTGTGTGTGTGAATTCAAGAATTATTCCAAGTTTACAAATTGAGTAATTCTATATGCTTAAAGCAAGTATTAGTATTAGTATTTTATTGGCATGGTTTTCTCCATCGTCATTAATTCTCTCCTGAGAATGAATTATGTCGACTGGAAGCTTTGGTGCTGGAATTGTATGTTGTATAAAATAAACGAACAACACATATTTTCGTAAAAAATAGAAAATTATTCTGGTAGTGAGATAATGAAGGACCGTTTTAAAAACTTGAAATATTGAGCTGGCACGATCCGGCCGTCGCCGATAGAGATCCGATTTTAACCTTTAACAGGTCCAAATTCTGACTTTTACGACCATCACCGACCGCGATCGGATCCTAACTCCTTATGACCGATCCCCGATTTCAACTTTTTACGACCACCCATAACAGCGTCCATATCCCTACTAAGTTACATTTTCTCTCCTAATGATAAGAGAGAAACAGAGAGAGAGAAAGAGAGAGAAACAGAGAGAGGGACGGATAGAGAGGGCGTGGGCATGCATATTTGATCAACTTTCAACAGATTGTTTAAAATAATAACCTGTAGAAAACCGATGTCAGTCAACATTGATCAGTGCTTTTCTTAATCCAACTGCCTTTCATTTTTGTCAATAAATTGTCAGCAACGTTGATTTACAACACGTTCTGAAGTGGTCATGGTTTTATAACAATTTCTTCAAGTTTATTTGCCTTATCAAAAGGATAAGAAAGGTCAAGCATACGCCTTTTAAGTATAGGAAGCCCTAGCTCCACACAAAAAGAACATCTCTTCATCGTTGTATCTATTTCAAGAGATGTACCTACATCTTCAGTAACACAAACAAATTTATTGCTTTCGTAACACGTATAAGTTTACTGCCTTTCGAAACATATACAAGACATATATATTGTCTTTCGGAACACATACAAATGTATTGTTTTTCGGAACACATGTAAGTGTATTGTCCTTCGTAACACAAATAAGTGTATTGTCTTTCGTAATTCAAATAAGTGTGTTGTCTTTCATAACGCATACAAATGTATTGTCTTCCGTAACACATATAAGGGTATTGTTGTTCGTAACACGTACAAGTGCATTGTTTTTCGTAACACAAATAAGTGTATTGATTTTCGTAACACAAATAAGTGTATTGCCTTTCGTAACACACATACAAATGTATTGTTTTTCGTAACACGTATAAGTGTATTGTTTTTCGTAAAACATAGAAGTGTCTTTCGTTACACAAATAAGTGTATTGTCTTTCATAACACAAATAAATGTATTGTCTTTCGTTACACATATAAGTGTATCGTCGTTCGTAACACAAATGAATGTATTGTCTTTCGTTACACATATAAGTGTATTGTCTTTCGTAACACAAATAAGTGCATTGTCTTTCGTAACACAAATAAATCTATTGTCTTTCGTTACACATACAAGTGTATAGTCTTTCGTAACACATATAAATGTATTGTCTTTCGTAACACAAATAAGTGTTCTGTTTTTCGTAACACATATATAGGCATCGTATTTCCTAACAGATATAAATTTATTTTTTTTCGTAACACAAGTATGTGTATTTTCTTTCGTAACACAAATAAGTGTATTGTCTTTGGTAACACATAAATATATTGTATTTTGTAACACATATAAGGGTATGGTTTTTCGTAACACATATATATGTTTTGTCTTTCGTAACATGAATAAGTGTATTGTGTTTCGTAACACATATAAATGTATTGTCTATTTTAACATATATATATATGTATGTATGTATTGTCTTTCTGTAACATATATAACTGTATTGTCTTTCCTAACACATATTGATGTATTGTATTTCTTAACATATATAAGTGCATTGTCTCTTGCTTGAGAAGCCCTACACAGCTTATTTTGAGTCCAAGTGCAGTGGCGTTTTTCACATTAAACACTGACCTTCTCATATACGTAGCCCACGCGCTGATGCAAGTAAATGGACCTTCACGCGCAAACAGTGTCGCCGATGTCACCCACCTTCACCATGGTATGAAATGACCAATACCTTTTCAGTTTTCAGACCATTGAGTCCTGCCCTGTGGAAGAAGAGTGGAGCCGCATCAGAGTGGGTGGTTGTTACTAGGTGACTGGTCGTTTGATATTGGCGGATACGGATTATTCACGTTTGTCATGCGAGGATGCAGCTGTCTTTGTGGGTTATTTTCGCAGACTAAGCATATGTGATGGCGGGATAATTATTGCCCAAAGATTATATCTTTAAAACTGACACATCATATATATATATATATATATATATATATATATATATATATATATATATATATATATATATATATACTCGGGTTTTTTTTATATTCAAAAGTAATGGACTAATGAATTCAACGAGGTTGTTAGATAGTGCTCAATATAAAGAGCTGATAATACTTGTTTATTGTTATATAAACATGCTCACATCCCGCTGCTACAAATAGCCACTTGTTTCAATCAAACAACAGATATCATCAGGCAGCGACTTGACTATTCAAAAGTTTAATGAATAATTAATTAATTAAATTAATTCATTAAACTTTTGAATAGTCAAGTCGCTGCCTGATGATATCTGTTGTTTGATTGAAACAAGTGGCTATTTGTAGCAGCGGGATGTGAGCATGTTTATATAACAATAAACAAGTATATATATATATATATATATATATATATATATAAATATCTGTATCTGTATGTATGTATATATATATATGTGTGTGTGTGTATGTATGCATGTATGCATATACAGGGTGTTCCAAAAGTCTTGAGCACATTCCAAGTCCGCATAACTGCTTAATTGTGAATGGTAGTAAGATGAAAGTGGTGCTATTTTAAAGCTAAATGCATTAAGTTTTTTGTAAGGCTATACCAAAATATACCAGATATACCAGATGTGTTTTTTAGTTCTAGAGATATTCAATGTCAAAATGTGCCCAAGACTTTTGGAACACCTTGTATATATATATATATATATATATATATATATATATATATATATATATATATATATATATATATATATATGGGGTGTAGGTGTGTGTTGTAGGTGATACAACAAAACTGTTCAATTACCTGCGCAACAAGGACACTATGTGTTAGTTTGAATATCAAACTAACACATAGTGTCCATTGAACACACACACACACACACACACACACACACACACACATACATATGCATATATATATACTTATTTTTACTATAATAATTAAATACCTACAGACACTAGTGCTTCATCCTTTCGGGAATCTTCAGTGCAGAGTGTCACGATTAATACCAGTCGAACCCCGCAACACGAGACATCTTTGGCTCGATTAGCGAAGACCGTATCAATTCGGCTACCATTAACCGCGTGAAATAACGTTGAATTTAAACATTTTAATTTTAAATGTTCATTTACGTCAGTCAGACAGTGATCTAATCGTTATACGATGATCTATGCATAAGAGCTAAATTGACCGACTTTAATTCAACTGAAAGTGCTCAACGGTAAGAAACGAATTTCTTAAAGGGGCTGAAAATAACATAAAGTTATGAACAGTACGTAGAGCAGTCGAATAGCGTAATGGTAAGAAGCCTTTACTATCATAGTGACGATTGGGTTTCGATCCTGGCTTGAGGTAGTTGCCTTTCTAGCGGCACTAATGAGCTGTGATGCAGCGAAACAATACTGTATGTGGATGAGTATAATGCTCCCTATCTTGGGTTGAGCATATTGGGAAGTGATATACAAACTGCCATTAGCGTATCACGCGATGCTTTTTGTGTAAACAATTCGAGCTTCGGCATTTGGACGATGTCAAAACATTGTTAATTCTCTAGCCGCACCGCAGCAGCCGAATAGCGTATTGGCCTTGACTGCCATTTGAATGACTTAGTTTCGATCCTGGCTTGAGGTAGTTGCCTGTCTAGCTGCACTGATGAATTGTGCTACAGCGAAACAGTACTGTATGTGAATGACTACATATGTATATATATATATATATAGAGAGAGAGAGAGAATAAATGACAAAAAGTTATATTCCAAAATTCATGATGTTGACCATCTTATAATTCATTCCTTTAATTCGGTTGACTTATACAATTCTTGAAAGTATCTGTTTTTAGTGCAAAATCAATCACTTAATTATTATATCAATCAGTGAATCTATTATGCCCTTAACTCATCAGAAGAAATAGCAACAATCAACCCACCAAAAAGAATTGTACTGTGATATGAAATGGTAAAAATCCGAAAATTGGAAGAGAGACTGCAGTTACCTTTACTAGAATTAGTAATTAGTTTGCCAGAACTAGTGTGGGGGGAACCCGGCTTTGCCCGGTCGTAAAATACCCTTAAATATGATATTTTAATTTGATAAATGTACAAAATGTATAATGACTTTTTAAATATTTACCTATTTTGAACCACTTAAAAATCTTTTTAAAGACTCATAAAAGGACAGTCCGTAAAAAAATCCAATCGTTTGATGCCCTTAGCCCCGCTCAATGGCTTTTTGTTTCGGAGGAGATGGAGTTTGAAAATATGAAGACACACAGACATGTAGCTTTTTATATATTAGATTATATGTATAAACACCGAACACACTCAGCCACCCGCTCGAATAATATGATACATTAAAGAATAGAGAACATTACATATACGAACATACACTCACATACACATTACGATCCACTAGATGGCACTAGCCTTTATATATTAGACTAGCGGGAGGTGCCCGGCGTTGTCTGGGTGTTTGGAGGTGTGTGTGTTGCGGGGGTAGATCAAAACAACCCTGTTTGAAAAAAAAACAACGTTTTCCAGGTGTTTGGATGTGTAAAAGAAAAAAGTTTTAGTAGAAAGGTAGGCTTGAACCCCGAACCTTTGACGCGAAGGTGGAAAGGAAATAGAAAAAAAACCCTGCGACCTAACTATCTCGACCACGGGAATAGATGAATTGATAAGTGTGTTAAGTTGACGTTTATAAAGCGAAATTAACAGGTGCAAGAACGTTAAGTCGCGTGATGGTTGACCTAGTTTTGCGCTGGAAGCCAGTTTCTGTTTTCCCCGCTACGCAGTGATACAAAAAAATCTCTAAAATAGCTTATAAAAGTCGGGTAAATTAAAGATATCTGTGACCAGAGTTCCTTAGTCTAGATATTATTATTTAGACAGCGTATAAAAAGTTTGAAGAAGGAGCTAGCCAACCGAGAATCACGGCCAAAAAAGCCTTTTGTAGACATACACAAAAAGCGAACACACATACATGCATACATACATACATACATACATACATGCATACATACATAGACACATTTTCGTTTTTATATATATATATAGATTATATTTATAAACACGACTCATGCGTAAATTGTGAGACTAACCGTAGCCCTTGGCGCAAGAGGGTCCGTGTGTGCCTGGCGTGTGGGGTGGTGGCTGATCCTGTGGTCGGGGCAGCGGAAGAAAGAGTTTCAAGATGGCGCCTGCCTGCTTTTATTAGAGACGGAATCTCGCAGGATCGCGCGAGATCTCGCGGGGATGCAAATTAGTTAGGCCATCTTGAGTAATAAAAATCGGTCCATTGGAGGTGCGAGGCAGTCGGGTTCTGACGTTCGTGGCGATCAGTACAGTGACCGTTGGGTTCCGTTTCTATTCGTGCAGTCAGCTGAGCTTTGTTAGTTACCTTCGTGCCGTGGCTGTCATTGTTTGTTGGTTTGCTGTGTGTTGCCGTGGTTCTTCAGTGAAACGCTTCGTCGCCCACGACGAGACTCCCCGTCTCCCACACAAGATACTCTTACAAGCTATTTCGGCCCCCCCCCCACTCCGAACTTGGTTTTCTTTTCTTCAATGGCGGATAGGTTCGATCTAAAGTTGATACCGGAATTCGACGGATCCGACCCGGTACTCAGCTGGGTTGAGAAGGTCGAGTTACATTGTCAGTTATCCGGCGTGAAAAATGTCGAGCGCGTGATTCCTCTGCGGCTGACCGGCGGGGCCTTCGCTGTATATCAGCAACTCAGCGCTGAGGAGAAGTGTGACTACTCGAGTATCAAGGCGGCGTTGTACAGGGCGTTCGCCACTGACCCCGCCACTGCATGGGAGCAGTTTGAGACGAGGTCTATACGCTTGGGCGAAACTGTGGACGTGTATCTCGCCGAACTTAAGAAGCTGACGGTGTTGTTCGGCGGTCTTCCCGAGAGGGCCCTAGCCTACAAATTCCTGTCAGGACTCCCCGCTGGAGCAAAGCAGCTCCTGCGAGCAACCTCTACCATGTCCTCACTACCGCTGAGTGACCTAGTGGACAGAGCCAGGACAATAATGAAGGATGACTCGACGGTGCAGGAACCGGTAGTCGCCGTCGCACAGGCCCCACCAAGTGGCGAAGGACTGTCTCAGGGACCCAGCCCGCAAGGTGATGTCATCTGCTACAGATGCAACGGGCGGGGCCACATGGCAAGAAATTGTAGAAGGCGGTCGACGGCTGTTCGCTGCTACCGCTGTAACAAGACTGGGCACATGGCCCGAGACTGTGCGGGAAACGGGGACGGGGACAAGGTGCCAGTGCCGACCTCTTCCCCGAACAGAAAATAAACAAGGCGCTCCCTGTCATTCAGGTCCGAGTTAATGACAGGTTATGTTCAGCCCTCCTTGATTCCGGTTGCTCCCGCACCATAGTGTGTGCGGACTTCTGTCGGGCGTGGAAAAAGAAGAACGTCAGGATAACTACCATCACTGGAAAAATACGAATGTGTTGCGGCGTGGGTGTGGTACACATTCGCACAAGAACTGGGAACTCGGCCAACGTCGAAGCGCTGGTGACACGCAAAAAGCCGCTGAGTTTCGACCTGTTGCTAGGCTACGATGCCATCAAAGCCCTGGGCGGCGTGCGCATAACGCGCGCTGGCGTTGTAGAGTTTCAGGATGGGCCCCCGGTGTGCGCAGCACTAAGAGTCGACCAGCCGGACTTCAGTGCGGAATTGACGACCAACAGAAGGCGTGGACCGCCACTTGGAGGTGGTCAGAAGACAAGGAACCGGCCAAACTACAAAGCAAAGTGGCAGAGTACCGTATGCCCGACCAGATAAGGCCTGCATACGAAAGCGAGCTCCGTGAATGGATTAAGAACGGTTGGCTGATTCCATACCCCTACGACAAACTTGGACCCCCCAAGGGCCTGATACCGCTGGCGGCAGTGCGCCCGCTGATGCGATTCATCACTATCACGTGCGCGTCAAGGACGTTGAAGTGTGTCTACCCGACCAACGAGAACCCCAGGGGGGCGTACCAAGTGGGAGACACCGTCTGGGTGAAGCCACCCGGCGGCCGGTGCACCAGCAGCTTTTGGAGGGGGTGGGTCACCGGCGTCATCAGTGAACAGGCCATACTAGTCGATGATACTCCGCGCCACGTAAGGGATGTCCGGCCCGCTCTAAGCGCTGACCAATCGGCAAGCAGTGGAAATAGCGAGTCATCCGACGATGAGCGATGGATCCAACCTGTGCCCCATGGACCTAATGACTCAACTGCGAGCTCTAATGCTGATGCTGATGCTTCCGATGCCACTTCTGAGAGATCCGATGAGGAAGTCCCGGCAATACCCCTCCACAGGAGTGCTCGAATCAAACGGCCACGTCCGCCGTGTCACGTATGTGATCTGGAGACCAGGGGGGAGTGTGAGACTAACCGTAGCCCTCGGCGCAAGAGGGTCCGTGTGTGCCTGGCGTGTGGGGTGGTGGCTGATCCTGTGGTCGGGGCAGCGGAAGAAAGAGTTTCAAGATGGCGCCTGCCTGCTTTTATTAGAGACGGAATCTCGCAGGATCGCGTGAAATCTCGCGGGGATGCAAATTAGCTAGGCCATCTTGAGTAATAAAAATCGGTCCATTGGAGGTGCGAGGCAGTCGGGTTCTGACGTTCGTGGCGATCAGTACAGTGACCGTTGGGTTCCGTTTCTATTCGTGCAGTCAGCTGAGCTTTGTTAGTTACCTTCGTGCCGTGGCTGTCATTGTTTGTTGGTTTGCTGTGTGTTGCCGTGGTTCTTCAGTGAAACGCTTCGTCGCCCACGACGAGACTCCCCGTCTCCCACACAAGATACTCTTACATAAATAGATTACGCATACACAAAAGAGACACTAGTTGATAGGGATATGGATACACATACACCCATTGATATATACGCTCGCCTCCTCTTTTCGTTGTAATTTAACAGAGCTGTTAACGCTGCTAGCAGCAGCAGCAGCTCGTAAAGATATGTAAATAACCAAGCCGGCTGCGCAAAGTGTCGTCATAGCAGAGATAAACGGACACTCGGAATCGGAAAAACAGGTGATCAGGGGGGGGGATGTTCAAGGGTGTTTGGAGAAGCGGTGTTCGGAAAGGCACGTGTTCGAGACACATGGGTGATGTCCCCCGGCCGGAAAACGAAAATTGAACTTATTAATTATTTAGAACAAAAAAATGTGTTGTTGGAAATACCAGATATAAATGCTTTTGTTAAAAAAAGAAAAAAAAAGCGAGTCTAATTTCTTTCTTTTTCTTTTTCTTTTGTTTCGGTGTCTACAACGTGTTCAGTCCGTTAAAATGTCACGACACTGTTTAAAAGCAAAGGTGTGCAACCCTCACCGGGGAATACCGACTGAGCTGCCAAGGCACTTTTTGCACGTCAGAGTGCCTCTCCGCTGAGAAGCTGACTTCTCAGTCCCATTTTTCACCTTAGTATCTAAGTTCTTGCAGTGGAAGAGAACTATTTATCAACCACGATGGGATAATTGCATGAGTTAATTACGTTACAAAAAAAAAAGGTATCCATTTCATCTGGAAATTGATGATGTTCCCAGATTATCCTTTGAACTAAATTTAGAATCGTCGGAAATTAACTTCTTTCTAGATTAAAACGTTTTACGTTACATGGTTTGGTGTGTTATCAGTTTATTGTGTTATTAGTTTATTGTGTTATCAGTTTATTGTGTTATTAGTTTATTGTGTTATCAGTTTATTGTGTTATCAGTTTATTGTGTTATCAGTTTATTGTATTATCGGTTTATTGTGTTATTAGTTTATTGTGTTATCAGTTTATTGTGTTATTAGTTTATTGTGTTATCAGTTTATTGTGTTATCAGTTTATTGTGTTATTAGTTTATTGTTTTATTAGTTTATTGTGTTATCAGTTTATTGTGTTATTAGTTTATTGTGTTATCAGTTTATTGTGTTATTAGTTTATTTTGTTATAGGTTATTGTATTATCAGTTTATTGTGTTATCAGTTTATTGTATTATCAGTTTATTGTGTTATTAGTTTATTGTGTTATCAGTTTATTGTGTTATCAGTTCATTGTGCTATTGGTTTATTGTGTTATTGGTTTATTGTGTTATCAGTTTAATGTGTTATCAGTTCATTGTTTTATCAGTTCATTGTGTTATTGGTTTATTGTGTTATTGGTTTATTGTTTTATTGGTTTATTGTGTTATCAGTTTTTTGTGCGATCAGTTTATTGTGTTATTTGTTTATTTTGTTATTAGTGTATTGTGTTATTAGTTTATTGTGTTATTAGTTTATTGTGTTATCGGTTTATTGTGTTATTAGTTTATTGTGTTATTTGTTTATTGTGTTATTAGTTTGTTGTGTTATTTGTTTACTGTGTTATTTGTTTATTGTGTTATTAGTTTATTGTGTTATTTGTTTACTGTGTTATTAGTTTATTGTGTTATTTGTTTACTGTGCTATTAGTTTATTGTGTTATCAGTTTATTGTGTTATTAGTTTATTGTGTTATGTGTTTCCGATATCAGTTTAACGTAAATGGGCCCGATATGCTGTTTGGAATTTACAATAACATTTTTTGTTTTTTGTTTGGGACGGGTAATGAAAGTAAAAGTGAATTGTTTTTTTTAACCTAAGCATTGTGTAACAACGCGCAGGCGCGCGTATGCAGATATCGAGTCGTGTGCGAAATGACGTCACGGCAACGAAAAAAGACTATAAAAAGGAAATAGAGCACGTTCGAGATCACGTTTTATTCGCGAAAATAACCGGAAATAAATGTCGTTTTTACATAAGATAGAGGAGTCGAGTTATTACTTGTTTTATGTTCTTTGCGACATACTCTGCAATAAGTGTTGGATCTACGTGTGTAAAGTTACAATTGTATTGTGTTCGGTTAAAAGTTATATTTATTTTGATTTTTCCAGCGATTTGTTCAGTGCGCTGCATTACTGCTGTGCTTTAAAAAATATGAATTCATCGATATATGTTAATATAACAATATATATTTATTGTTGCCAACGATGAGAGACGTTGATTTGTCCGGAACATCCCGTACAAGAATTCGACGATTGAATCGTCTGGGCCCAAATCGACAACCTAATTTCGGTTTGTTATTATAAAACAATTTGTGACCAAGCGAAGCCATACTGTATTCGGATCACTATAACTCTCGTCTACGCTTCTTCCTCCTCCTCCTCCTCCTCCTCCTCCTCCTCCTCATCATCATCATCATCATCATCATCATCATCCTCATACAGAATTTAGTTTTACTGTTTTATGAATGTCCTTACTCCATATCCACAATATTTTGTCTTCAGTAATACAGACTAATAATTTCTATAAAATACTGGCTAGGTAGAATCAAATATGCCTGTGTCTCCATATTTTCAAACTCCCCTGAAACTAAAAGTCGCAGAGCTGTGATAGAGGTCTCAAATGACTGGATTTTTTTACGGATTGTTCTTTTATAAGTCTTAGCCGGTTAAAATAGTTTTTAAGTTCATTTTTAATTTAAATTTTTAATCAGTTCATATGCATGTCACGTTGGTACAGGGGTAACGTCACAGGCTTTGAATGTTACAGTTTTTTGTTTCACTTTTGAAATCACAACTCTATAATAATATCTACGAAATCTGGACAGATTAAAATATCATGTTTAAGCGTATTTTATCTCCTCACTCGCTAGTCAAGATATATATATATATATATATATATATATATATATATATATATATATATAATTCATTCATATATATATAGTCCATCTTTTCTTTTTCACAATTTTTTTCTTGCATGGACGTCCTCACTGTATCTCATCGGCATATTCTGTCTTCTGTAATACTTTTTAGTATAAAACACAGACTGATAATTTCTTGATAGGAATGGCTAGATAGAATCAAATATCGATTTGTTAATCCTATTTAGATTTAAGCTGAGAAACTAATCTATAATGTTACTTCAGTCTAAAACGTCTTAGGTTACATGCTTTATTGTGTTATCAGTTTGCGATATCAGTTTAACGTAAATGGGCCCGACATGACGTTTTTATTTTTTTTACTCTAACGATTTATCTTTCTGTTAAGGACGAGCAAAGCCAGTTGCAATAAATTGTTTTTAGTAGCAATGTCATAAATAACCTTTCTACAAAGAGACACTCGGACATGGAAAGAAGAAGAAAAAAGTGAACACGCAAGAAGTGTACCTGGTTTTATGCAAGAAGACGTAAAGAACTTGATAAGCCCACGTGATTAGGCAAGATTTGATGTGAATAAAAGAACTCGACTTGGATTAAAAGGGGGCAGTTCGTCGTTACGTCTTGCGTAGGTGGAAGCGTTACGATTAGTCGCGACCTTGTAGAACAGTTTTTGTTAAGGATGAGCAATGAAAGTGAAAGCGAATTGTTTTAAACCTTAACATTGTATTGTGTTCGATTGGAAGTTATGTTTGTCTGGATTTTCTGGCCTTTTGTTTAGTATGCTGCATCACTCTGTGCTTAAAATGAACGTCAATACATCGTTATATGAAAATAAAACAAGTGAAGCTGTTATAAAGAATGGATCGAGAGAGAGGGAAGTGATGAATAAAGTATATTGTAGACACGTTGACCGGAAGTCAGGGTCAGCTGATCGGATTGCGTGTGAGTCACGTGATCAGGTTAGCTGAATCGAGGAGATTGAGTTTGGACTTAGAAGGCGACGGACGGCTTGACAGTCGTCTCCTGCCCTTTACTGGGGGGGACGCTGACGTGTGTAGAAATGAGACCAAGAGAAACCACGCAAGCCAGAGATTCACTTTCCATCCTTCTGCGAGACATCTGGAACGTGAAATAAACTATAAAACCAATTCATCGTTTTGGAGTGATTGAATCTTCGTCCAAACAGGTACCAGTCTCCCTCCAAGACACGGGATGAATCCAGATAGACCAACATCGACGACGCAGGAAGGTTGTCCAAATAATACATGTACCACACATACACACACACACACACGCGCGCGCACACAACGGCATATGAACAAATCATTTAATAGACTGACCACTAGACGATCACACACGATACCCTTTATGATACAATAACACAACAAAGCATACATGCCCCCCACGTGAATGCACAGTGAACGAGGCATAAAAAATTACTAAGTTCAGCATTTGCCCCCCACGGCGCCACGCCATTTAGCCCTAAAAGTCCCCAGAGGACGTCAAATCCTGGTGAAAATGAACAAACGATGCAGATTTAGGCCTTAACATATGTAAATTTGAGTTCTGCACCATGCAAAAAAACAAATGACCAAGTCCATCATTTGCCCCCCCCCCCCGCCAAAAGACCTCAAGACCATAACATATTTAAATTCGAGTTCAGCACCATGCAAAACTACTAAATAGACATACACAGAAGATTTTGGACAAATATCGTAAAATAGTCCCAAAAATGGAGTGATTTATTAGCTCTAAAAGAGTCCCTGGGGCACACACAAGAGTTATCGCGAAGTATAGACAAACAAAATTATATAGAAATCAGTTAGTTACAACTTTTTAGAAAAAGTTATAAAAATCCAAGGCATCAGTTTTTTTTTTTAATAAACACAAAATTGTCAATTTTAACCATTTTAACCCAAAAGGCACCCCTGGAGGGGGGCGGGCAACCGGAGTTTTCCCGAAAAATCCGTTGTGTTACTTTTTACTCATATCATGTTTAATGTTTGTTCAAAATTTCAAAAAATTCCAAGGCGTAGTTATTGAGAAAAGTGCGGACAGACGAACGGACAAGGGTGAATTTTGTCGGGGGACCAACAATATATATTATTTGTAGCAACTAGCAGAGAGACCCGACGTTTCTCGGGATTGAATAATGATCAACGAATTTTTATTGTCATCGATATCGGTGAAATCGTCCATCTTTCGTTCAAATCGATTGATTACCTGTTCTAGTTGGGGATCCATCGCAGTGCACCGGAAGGAAGCTTCTCGTGCCTCCCCGCAGTCCACAGTACATTGTAGTCTACATTTCACTGTAAAGTATCTATTGTTGATTTTAGAAAATTATTTTTTATTTCTTAAATTAAAGTTTAAAATACAAAAGCGAAGTATCATGGTTTACTTGGGCTGTAAAAGAAACACTTATTTTGAACGTGCACCTGTCATATGAAAGAACCTACTGTTGATTTTATATGCATGATCTTTCTGCTTTTGTGATGATAATGGCTTTAAGTTTAAGTTTAAAATGAAAAGGTCCAGTATCATGGTACAACTGTGCTGTAAACGCAAACCTTTATTTCGAACGCGCCCCTGTCATATGAATGAATCTTCTAGTTGTGTGGTAATAAAACTTATCAAATACACTTGTGATGTTAGGCTGTATAAAGTGTTAAGTTTAGTCAAAATCACCTGTACCTTCTTTCATCGGATCTTTCCGATTATCGATTGTTTATACTTATCGATACATTCCGATATAAAACGCATCAAACAACACTGCCAGATATATAAAGTACATTTGTATGAAATGTCATAAAAATCAGCCCAGCTTTTGCGGAGTCTATAGGGAACTTACTCACACACAGTTAAAAGTAGAGAGTTGTGACCAAGCTAAACAGCACTGTTTTCGGATATCTGTATCTATCGTCTAAGCTATCATTATCATCGTCGTCATCATCATCATAATCATAATCTTTCAAAATTTAGTTTTACTATTTTACTTACTCCATTTCCTACAATACTTTGACTTCGGTAATACAGACTCATAATTCCTATGAAATACTAGCTAGGCAGAATCAAATATCAATTTGTTCGATGAAATGCTATTTAGGTCTAAGTTGTAGAACTAATTTAAAATATAAATTCATCACTTTTCCTCGTTCATAAGTTACTATGTTTAATGTACTTACTATATCTCTCCACCACCTTCTGCCATCTGTAATATACACTAGTAAAGAACATATCCTGGCCATTTCTTGAAAAGAATGGCTATTTAGAATCAAATATCGATTTGTCAGATGTAGTGCTATGTAGGTCTAGGTAAAAGAACTAATGTAAAATATCAACTTATTTCTTTTCTCTTTCATAGTTTACTAACGCAGTTGTCTTCTGTAGTGCTTACAGGGTGTTTGTAGACAGTAAAGAGGCTTCCTTTGATGTCTGAAAATTAACTTACCGAGATAAAACGAAAAATCAAGATATATATATATAATTCATCTTTCCTCTTTCACAATTAATTATTGCATAAGCGTCTTCCCTTTATCTCTCCCCCATCTGCTTTCTGTAATATTTATATGTGAAATACGCAAGCTGATAATTTCTTGAAAATAATGGCTAGTTAGAATGAAATATCGATTTTTCATTTCTATTTGGGTCTACGTTTGAGAACTAATACATAACATCACTTCAGTATCTTTCTGCTTTTATAATTTTCTGTTGGATGAGTGTCTTTACCGTATCTCTCTAATCTTTTTGTCCTCTGATGTGCTTACTAGTGCGTACATCATTTTGGCGAGATAAATATCTCGTTGATGTTTAAACAGCGAAGCTACCGCAGTTCAAATCATTGATATTGGCTTTGTCCATGTTACTTGCAGTCGGGCACTTTTCATATCAGTTGAGGATAAAGTATTTCGTACTGGAGTGTCGTCAATCAGTCCCATGAATTGTAAAAGGTGAAAGATGATGAGTTGATTATTTTCAGTAGTTCTTCAACCTAAATGCTTATTGGAACGATAAAAGTGTCGCCGTAAAGAAAACAACACTTTAGCTTTCTTTGTATAAAGACTACTGTTTTCATCTTGAGTGTTATTTTCACAACGTTTCGGTCAATGTAATCTCCGACCTTCTTCAGGTGTAACTTGTCGAACTCGGAAATGTTTCTGTCGAACTCGGGAATTTGGACGGAATTTCGAGCGGAATTTCCTAACATTCGTACTAGAATTGTCCGTAAGGACCCGTGGCGCAGTGGTTAGAGTACATGGAAAAATCAATCGTAAAAGTGATATTCTCTTGGAGGTTGAAGGTTCAATCCTCAGTGTGAGCAACCGAAAAATGCAATTGCAAATTACTTAGGACCTCTATCCTGTCATGGCTGACGGATCCCCCGTGAAGTAAATAAAGGGATCCACTCGAAATTCCGTCCAAATTCCCGAGTTCGACAGAAACATTCCCGAGTTTGACAAGATACACCTGAAGAAGGTCGGAGGGTACAACGACTGAAACGTTGTGAAAAGCACACGCAAGATGAGAACAGCAGTCCTATGAATACAAATAACCAATCCTTATGTCCAAAATTCAGAAACACTATAGCTTTATTTTAAAACTTTTATTGAAAAAAATCAATTCAGATAACTTTATAGAGTAGAGCTGATATCTATTCAATGTATCCGCCTTCAGACTCAGTCACCGGTTGGATACTGGTCCAGAACTAGGAGCATGCCTTTTCCACACCCGCTAGCGGGAAGTAGGCGAATACTCAGCGGATGGCGGCAATCAGTTTGGCTTTGGTGTTGTGAGAGGTCATGTTGGTGATGTTCTCGATGTATGACCAAACAAAGCAGTCCAGCGGCTACAATTCAGGGGAGAAGGGCGAAGGTAGTGAGAGAAGGGTACAAAGTCTTCTAAAGCCAAGCCTGAGCCTATTTGGACTTGTGGGTCGACTCTGAGTTCTGCTGCCACACCCAGGGTTTGCCAGCGATCACCTGATAGCACCAGGGAATCACCATACTCTTCAGCACATCCAGATACACTTTGATGTTGACTTTCAAGCCGATTTCGACGATGTGAGGTTGCATGATGTAGTCCTCACTCGACACTTGAAGAAATAAAAAACGAAACCATATATCTATTTTAAAAAATACTTTAGTTTTAACACTTTTTGTGTTATTACGAAACAAAAATAAAAGAAATAAAACAATTACGTATGTATTTTGTGTTATTACGAAACAAAAATAAAAGAAATAAAACAATTACGTATGTATTTTGTGTTATTACGAAACAAAAATAAAAGAAATAAAACAATTACGTATGTATTTTGTGTTATTACGAAACAAAAATAAAAGAAATAAAACAATTACGTATGTATTTTGTGTTATTACGAAACAAAAATAAAGAAAGAAAACGCTTACGTATTATCAAAGAAAGCAATTATTTTATTTAGAAGAATTAATTTAGTTTTAACAATTCTTGTGTTATTACGAAACGACAAAAACGAAAACACGGTACTTATGTATTTTTGTTACCGCGCTGAAATAATAACGTTATTATTTCGAAATCCATTCTTAACATGGGGAGGGGAAATTTAAAAGCAATTTCGGGAGCATTTCTGTAGTATACAGACGGCGGCTATTGTTAGGGGGTCGATAACTCCAATGTCTTCTTCGTCAAATAACGCAGCAGTAAACCTAAACATTTATTGCATAAAAATGTATCAATATATAATTGTAAAACATTTATTGTATAAAAATGTATCAATATATAATTGTAAAAACATTTAATTAAAATCTGCGTAAAAAAATATAATTTTTAAAACGATTTTGTAATGAAAACAACATTGGATTTTTATCAAGTAAAATAACTTTTTTTTAACAAATAAATATTTTAAATAAAACATCTTCTTAAATTAAAGCGACAATGTAGGATCAAAAAAGAAACTAATAATTTAAATGCCCCCCCCCCCGGAGAAGCACCACCTACCGACAGTTTAGTAAAATGCGCCAAGAAAAGCTTGCCGCCGTCATATTGCACAAGTGCCTTTTGTTGTTTCGAGAACACAAAAGTGTTAAAACTAAATTAATTTTTCAGTACGTCACGGGGAACGTGGATCCTGCATAAACGGTGTTTTTATTTAATGATTGTTCTCTTGCTTTTCTTTAAAATTTACAGAAATTTAATGTATCAGTCTGAGAGTTTTATCTCAGAATACGACCGATAAGTTTTTTTTTCACTTTCTTCGTATATATTTCAGACTTTGTTTTTAATCGCGCATTCATTTTACCTTTTTGAATTACTTTTCTGTGGGTTAGGGTTAGGGTTAGGGTTAGAGTTAGAGTTTTACTTTTTTGAATTACTTTTCTTTTAGGTAAATTTGATTCATACTTTTATCTCGTGCTTGTTTTTATTTTATTTTTTATTTCATTTTATTTTATTTTTTTATTATTTTCTGCACTAAATATTATTATTTGTTAAATTATTTTTTCATACATATTCAAATAATGCTTCCCCCCCCACACACATTTTTGGCCTCAAATAGTGCCTTCAACAATTTTTCGTGATTAAATAAACTAAAGAAAATCTTTTGCGCGTGCCCTTTGAGGGAGCAATCATTAAATAAAAGCACAGTTTACGCAAGGTCCACGTTCCCCGTGAAGTACCAAATTTTCTAAATAAAATATTTGTTTTATTATTTGCTAATACAAGAAGTGTTTTCGTATTTTTGTTTGTTTCGTAATAACACAAGAAATGTTAAAAACTAAAGTAATTTTTTAATAAATATATGGCTTCGTTTTTCATGTCTTCCGTTTGGTTTCGTTACATAATCAACCGTATGCACTTTCTATAGCTCGATTTTTTTTCCAAGCAGTGATCTTGGACATTACCTAATAATATAAAAATTTATTTTCTTTTGGAGGCTCGTTTTAAAACTATATCTACCTCAGTATTTTCTTTAATTTTCTATTTTTGAGCGATTATCGAGACTCCTAAGACGTAATTATCTCATGTCGGATATTTTTTGTTCAAAAGTAACACTCGACATTACTTGTTTGTTTTTTTTTCTTTGTTTTACTAAATAAACTCTTTTAAATAAGTTGAACCACTAAAAACTTTCGAAGCTAGGTAGAAAACGAACACTTAGAAAAATCAATTTAATTTATTTAAAAACAAGTAAAAATATTTTTTTTTTTTAATATTATGGGATGTGTATTCTATTTTAAAGACAATATCTTCTTCAAGAACGGTCATAAAATGTATTTTCAATCGATATTTTTCAATAAGGGACCAGGTTTCCTACCTAGCAAAAAGGGACGAGTCTTCCGGGTACGAGTTTTCCTGATACGAGTTTTCCGAGGACGAATTTTCCTATAATTATTGATGCACAGTGACAAGTAATAAGATTGTATACGTAAAAACTAAAATAAGTTGAAGGTTTTTTGTAAAATCTTAATTTTGACGCATTCTTTTTTATTATTATTTCATTGTCGTTGTCTTTAGCCTTCAATTTATTTCTTAGAGTTTCTGACCTTAAATAAAATAACTGTAAAATAAAACCGTCTACAGCCAACGCGACGCCAAAGTAAACACTCAAAAATGGTGCTTGAACAAAATTAAGACATCTCTTAACATTTTCTTAGCGTATAAGAGCGGTGGCGACGCACGGATGTTACTAAATAAGGCGCCTCATTTCACAAGAAGAAATAACAATTAGTAAAATTATAAAATAAAAACGTGACCCGCTGGGTCACCCATCGAGTTTCGGAAAAAATTTAATCAGTGAAAAAGAGGGTTTACAAAGCCAGTTAAATCGCTGTATGTCTGTGTTCAGACACATGAGATAATGGATACCTCCTTGTAAGTGTAAGTGCACATCGCATTGTGAGGCCAGGGTTGCGCAATTCTTAACCACATCTTTATTGAATCGGCACTGCTTAGTGTTGTATAGAGAAGAGGGTGATATCGACGTATAAACTGAGTCATGTTGTATGGCAGGGTTATCACACGGGGATATATTACTCTTCGTAGTTACATAAAGGTATATATTTTTTTTTACATAGGCATCACCACATTATCAAGGCCAAGAGGCCACTCAAGGATAAGGGTTAAAGAGTGTACAGTAGAAATTGGACAATATAGTAATCATTAGTAATGAAAATTTGGTAAATTTGATAACTTATATGGAACGGCTCATCAAGAACTTATTTACGTTAGACTTGAAGACATATTGTAGTCAGCCGGAAAGCAGGAAAACGGAAGACAATTCAACAGGCGTGCAGTTCTAAGAAAAAAGCTTTGTTCATGGAATCTACGTTTAGGTTTAGGCACAGATAAAGAGTGGGGGGAATTATTGATAGTGTTTACAGCTAGACGAGTGTTTCTTGTGAAAGTTTGGCGAGGGGGGACCATAGATTGAAGCTCAGTTGAACACTATGCTTCATACCTTTTCTTTCTCCAGGAGTTCTTCTGTCTTCATTGCTAGTATCTGTGGTGAAACGTGCAATAATCAACATCATAATCGATTGAGACACCTGTTTTTTTTTCTTCTTTTGTGTTACCACAGAACAACACTTTATATTTTTTAAATATAAATTTATTTCATCTGTCTTAGTAGTTTTTTACAAAAAGTCTGCATTACGTGTCTACATGTTTGTTCCTGCTAGCCCCGCTTCCCAGCTTTGAAACACGTCTGCTCACTTTCGTGACCAAACTCAAACTCCTCAATCTAATCTTTTGACATCTTGACCGGTCAGTTCCGTTACGTTATCATCAAAAGCACACGTCTCCTAACGTGTGACCTCCGTCACGTGCGCAACTGTTGAAGATCAGTTTGTTTATTTTTAACTTAGCTAATTTCTGTAAACATAACCCACTGTTACATCCCAGACCAATTCCATTCTCTAAACAATAAATAACTTCCAATCTAAACTATTTTAACAATATCCCTGGATAGATAAATAAATAGCTAGATGTACATATAGAGAGATCGATAATAACTAATTTAACTTTCAACCATGTTATTATCTAACCTTAATTGCAATGGCAAGGAGAGGTCAGAGACGACTGGAAAAATGCCGAGATAAGCGAACACATACAGCACATAGAATTCCCGAACGATCTCCCACTTTAGCACTTACCTGTTTTTTTTTTTTTTTTTTACATAGGCATCGCCACATTATCAAGGCCAAGAGGCCACTCAAGGATAAGGGTTAAAGAGTGTACAGTAGAAATTGGACAATATAGTAATCATTAGTAATGAAAATTTGGTAAATTTGATAACTTATATGGAACGGCTCATCAAGAACTTATTTACGTTAGACTTGAAGACAACCATATTGTAGTCAGCTGGAAAGCAGGAAAACGGAAGACAATTCCACAGGCGTGCAGTTCTAAGAAAAAAGCTTTGTTCATGGAATCTACGTTTAGGTTTAGGCACAGATAAAGAGTGGGGGGAATTATTGATAGTGTTTACAGCTAGACGAGTGTTTCTTGTGAAAGTTTGGCGAGGGGGGACCATAGATTGAAGCTCAGTTGAACACTTTCCATGAAAATAACGATACATCAGAGACAAACTCGCAACATCTCTTCTGTGAGATAGAGGTTGCAAGGAAGAGAAAAGGACATCTCCTACGAGGCTACGAAGTCTATTTTGAACTCTATCAAGGCAGGCCAAGTCCTTTCTAGCAGCTCCTGCCCAGATGTGGCAACAGTATTCCATCCTTGGACGTACCTGGCTCTTATATAGATAGAGAATAGCATCAGCAGTGAGATATCTACTGGATCGATAGAAAGATCCGAATATTTTTCCAGAGTTGCTTAACTTCGGTGATCGAACGGGGACCGGTGTGTCAACGTGATTATGCCGTATATAAAGCCAGCTAAATATATGCTCTTATGTAAAAGGAACTTTGTCTGTCTGCGTCAGTTTGTTCCTCATGGACTCCAAAACGGCTGAGCCAATTTTTATGAAATATAACAGAAATTTACTTTATATGCCTAGCAGTGTTCTCCGATAGATTTTGTGTCGGAATGTCTTCGGTAATTATCAATAATTGATAATAGGAAAAATCAGATAAAATAAGGAACAGACGATTTTAATCAAAAGTAACATCTTACACAGCCTAACATTATTTCAAAACAGTTCATTACAACATGAACCGAAAGGTCAGACATAGAAAATCAACAGTGGTTCTATGATATGACAAGGGCGCGTTCGAAATAGTTGTTTTTATTTAAAGCATAATTGCCACATGATACTTGACTTTTACATTTTAAACTTAAATTCAACCCATTATCACCGTATAAGCAGTAAGGCCAGGCATATAAAACTAACAGTTAGTTCTTTGACATTGCAAGGGCGCATCAGAAATGAATATTTCTGTTTAGAGCACAGTTGAACCCTGATACTTGACGTTTGCATTTTAAACTTTAATTCAAGCTATTATATATCACAAATGATTTTATAAAATAAACAGTAGGTTCCTTACAGTGCAATGTAGACTACAATGGATTATGGAAAATCACTGCGGCGGTGCATTTGAACCATCCTATGACGGGTACCCAAAAAGAGCAGACAAGCAATCGATTTGATTGAAAAATAGATGATTTCAATGATTTCCATAACAATAAAATATGGGAGTGTGAAACATTTGTTGATCATCATTCAATCCCGGGCAACGTCGGGTCTTCTTGCTAGCAAGGAAATAAAAAAACAAAAACTATTTATGACGTTATGTTCGATTTCGGAAATTTCACTTCGTACCGATCGATTCCGTTCTTTGTTATAATGATGTTTTGGGTTTTGTTTGTTTGTTTGTTTGTTTGTTTGTTTTTAATGCGTTTTAAGTTTTTGTTCGTGTAATTCATTCTTCCAACGCATTTTGTCTTCCCTTGGACTCATTCCAAACGTGATTTTCTGTAAGGGTAGAACACAAAGATTTTGGACACTCCCAAAAAATCAAAACTTTCAAAAATAGAAAATCATTCACTTTTATTTCAAGAGAGTCTACTCAAGTTCGTAGGAGGTAACCGGAAGTTAAACATTGTAAAAATTGTTGGCAATTTTTTTTTCTTTAGGTGTTCATTCACCCTGAAAGACATTCCTCCAAGTACAATTTTACTATCAATCTTTTTTCCCTAAAATAAGCAAAGCAACAAAAGAACCGAACGAACTTTGGTTTCTGTTGTTTTCCTCATAACCAAATAGTCTAGTGTGTGTGGGCAGGGTGTCTAGTGGTTAACAATATGGACTGATAGCCTGAGTGTCCACGTTCAAATCCAATTCGCTTCACAAAAATGACTTTCATTTAGGATGTTGTCAACCTTCACGCGGTCCCTCCCGCAAATACCAAAAAAAAAAAAAAAAAGAAATACTAGAAAAAATCGGGGAAACCAATGCCAACAATCGAATAATAAAAAAGTGGTAACACAATACAGTACAGTATATAATACACATGCATATAATCAAATAATATTATAACACCGTAAAACGTTAGGAAATACCGAAACCGGGGGCCGGAACAACATCATATTCCACATTGTAACATAAAAAAAAAATGTATCCTAGGGCTATCATATCCAGGGCTTCTACTGTATTCGGATTTATATGACATGAAAATGATGATGATGATGATGATGATAATGATGAAAATAATAACAATAATAATAATAATAATAATAATAATAATAATAATAATAATAATACAATTCTAGAGTTGTAAGCTATGTTTAGTTTCAGAACAGTTTCCGATGGTTAGTTGTTCTACACAAGTCCTGGAGGTGACTGCTTCTCAGTAGACAGTTCTTGAGTTGGAATCCACAGAGCAAAAGATTCTTCCCTTGTTGACATGACGAAAACGTATGCGAAGTTGTTACAGAAAAGGTTTAATTTTTATGGAGCAATTCTGGTTTCTGATTGGTTGGTTGCGGAACGTGAATTAATTCGATTTGTCAGTTCCTAGCAGCATCGTTTATGAATAGAATCCCCGACTGCGCGCGATCATAAGTCAAAAATATTGCAACAATTATGATGATGATGATGATGATGATGATGATCATAACCAGATGAAACTTTCAAACCAGATGAAACTTTCAAACAATGTACAAGTGCATTTGTGACGATTAGTGCAAAATCCATACTAGATTTCCCTATCCGGCGTTGTCCGGTATTTCTTTCATTTCCATTAATATTTTACGTGTGAAATGGAAAAAAAATCATGGTTAAAATAGACCAAAGAAAGGGAAGTAACGCTATGTCTATTAATATAGAGTTAATCCCTTTTTAAAAAGTAAAATGTCGACCAAACAAAAGAAAGTAACTCTGACGATGAATACGGCGTTACTTTTTCTTATGATCGTGTTATTTTGAAACTTATTCATCTCAGATAAAATATTTCCCAATCGAATTCAAATTAATGACATTTTATTGTGAACTAAATATTGTGACCAGAGGAAAAAATCACAATAAAAGATTCGAAAAATGTGTATGCGTAAAAAAGAATATATTGTACAAGAAAGTGCCGGCATATCCTTTATAGCTGTGACACTTTCCGAGTTCGGTCTTCTGTCGTTTTTGTCGATGTGTTCCAAGTATTTTATTTCTTCCATGAAAGAAATTGCAGTTTCCTTATTTTATTTTAAAACCAAAATTCTATATTCGAGAGAATACCTTGCGGACATGTTCCTGATGTTGTTCTCTGGTTTCCCTTATTATGATAATATCATCGAAGTATGCGAACGCGAAAACAAGACTGCCTATGGAAAATGGCGGGGGCTACCTTAACTCTAAAAGGTAACTTTTTGAGTTTGAATAACCTCTTACCAAGCAACTTCATGCTGTTTTCCTCAACTGGAATTTAAAGGTGTTGGTCACTCGGATCGACTATAGAGAAGATCTCTTCTACGATTAGCTTACTGAAAACTTTGCACGGATAGGAAGTGAGTCATTGCAGTCTTTTAGTATTTAGTTTAAACCAGTGGGGAAATCAGCGCATGATCATTGTTTGTTTGTTTACAGATTGCAAGAAAAAATTCTTCAGAACCGTGTAGAGTTCAGTGCAAATTTCAAAGTTGCTTGCTGGCTCTTGACACGCTTAATCGACCGGGTTCTACAGTACCGATTCTCTGAATGGTTCGTTGTTAATGTTTTTGGAACATTATATGGCTTGTTCGAATACGCCGTCGTTGAATGTTAGTTCGAATAACTTGTGGACAGTTTGTTGTGGCTTTAGAGAAAACTCGAACAATGGGTTTATGTAGAAATGAATATATTGTACAAGAAAATGAATACAAAGAAAAGGTTGCCGTGATTCTCCGACTGTTATGTTAGACAGTCTGTAGTTTCGACTTTGGGTTACGATAATTCACCTTATTTTATAACCCTCCCCCCTCAACCTCCGAAATGTTATGAATTGTCTATTCATAAATAAAGACACAAGACGTTTCTTAAAAGGAAACTGATTTAAAGGGTCTCCTACAACAAGTAGTTCTACCCACTTTTAATGTCAACAAATGCATATACAAGGTGAACCAAAAGTAGGTGGACACTTGATTGGATCAGCATTTCTTATACTGTTTGCATACGTAAACCCTATTTAACTTACTGTCAACTTATATTTGGTTTGCACTGTATCTCTGCATAAGTATGTAATCTTGTTGAGTACTTGATGCGGTTTTTATAATAATTAGAAGAGTTCATTAAGGGTAAATGGATAAGACGCCATGCCACCAAACAAAGGGGCATAACTCTGTATTCGTTTACACATTTTAGTTTTTCTTTGATTAATTTCGACAATGGTGTTCAGACAATTACAACATTCACAAGTTGGATACTCCTCCAATGCATAAGAAATTACTAGCAGACGACCCGCGTTGTCCAGTCGTAAGATATACTTAAATTTGATGTGTTAATTTACTTGTATTTATTGTTATAGAGACAATACACTATCGATTATTATATTATATTATATATATATTTAAATATTATTTATTAATTATTAATTAATAATTATTACATGCATAAAAGTAAGTCATCTATATACATGCATGTTTAAGAGTATACTCCTCATCGGTATAACGAGACTTTATTGACAAGGATCGAACCTGCAATGACTCGATAAGTAGCCTGGTGTTTTACCACGGGACCGCCGGACCCTTGCCAATTTTATGCACGATTTTTATCGCTTATGAATGTAAGATTGTTGAATTTTATTTCCTTAGCGATTAATTTCTTTCTTTTTTTTTTCGCTCCCTGAGCGTTTTTTATTATAAGAAAGGAGTTATTTGACCTTTGTTTACATTTTTCTTCGCCCAAATTTAAGGATTTATTTTTTATTTTATTTAAATATTATTTATTAATTAATAACTAATAATTATTACGTGCATAAAAGTAAGCCATTTATATGCATGCATGTGTATATATATATATATGTGTGTGTGTGTGTGTGCGCGCGCGTGCGCGCGCGCGGGCGCGCGTGTGTGTGTGTGTGTGTGTGTGTGTGTGTGTGTAGATGTTTCTCGCATATCTTTCTAGCTAGGTATTCCCCTCCCTTCCTTCTCTTAAAAAAAAAATGCACAATTGCCAAAAGTGTGCTCATTCATAAAGTCTGAAGAAATGCTGGTTTTGAAAATTTTCAAACGACATAATGCTTGAAATTGTCGAACTGGACATGGAAACAATTGTAGAGTAAATTGAAATACACTTTTTGTTACCACCAACACCTTGTTTTGAGGTCTTGTTTTTGCTTACACAGTATATTAATGCTCAATTATAAAATTTGATAATTTTGTAGCTTACTCTTTAAGTCAACCATTTTTTGCTTAACACACATTGGTATATGAAAATTTACTGGATTTCACGAACTCAGTATAATTACATATAAGTCTATATCTCTTCTTCTCTTCTCTTCTATTTCTTCTTTCTATATAAATAAAATGAACTCATTTTTTCACGTCTGATTTTGACATTAATAGGATTAAAAATCAAGATATTTCATGCAAATATAATATGCACAAACGGCAGAACAATATCTGAGGTGTGTTATAGGCTTATTATTTCTCAAATTCCTCGATAATCTTAGATTTCTATACTTTTTCTGCTGAGAAGTCACGGCCAAAATCGGTTAAGAACAATGGAAGTGGTAAAATATTTTCTCTCTAATAAATTCCTCCTCCCCCTGCCACCACTTAACACCGTTTGGGGATCGTTCACAAGGAACAGTTGAGAAGAGAACACCGGTTTGGCTTCGTAGTTCTTTCATGTGAAGTTATTTAAAATCATTAAACTAAGCTGCAGTGCTCTGTGGCGTAGTGGTTAGCGTGCTGGACAATTCACATTATATTTTCACGTTTGCGCTGACCTACCGTTATCGTTTTTTTTTTGTTTTTTTTTCCTAAACAACTGGAATGGACTTTTCTTGGTGGCCGAACTGTTAACGTTGCAGATGTTTTTTTTTTTTTTTTCACACTTTATTTTCCTACTTTTACTCATGACTCCGGGTTTGATCCTTCCTACTTACCTACCATAACATTTTTTAACCCCCCCGTCCCGGAAACAAACACTCGGGCAACGCCGGGTACCCCCCGCTAGTATATATATATATATATATATATATATATATATATATATATATATATATGACTACGTTGACATCAGCTAGAATCGAAACCAAAGCATACAACTCTGCACTCTCATTCCTTAGTCTCACAGCTTTACGCACCCCCATATTATGTATGTATGGGAATAATAGAAATATTATTCCCACGAAATAGAGAGATAAAACAGTAAAAAACCCAGTTATGTGTTCATCAACGTTTTGTCTTTATTGCAAGACTTCTTCTGGATGAATGAAATTAAGAAAACAAAACGCCAGTACAAATATTTGAAAATATTTTTTTGATGTAATGAAATGTATGACCCTGTTATATTTCAGAAACGAAAAAAGTCGTTTGAAATTCAAAAAGGGTGGGGGGGCATAGCGTTGTGAAAGAGAGTAAGATTTTTCATAACGCCAGGCGTTAATATATTTAAAAAGATATGATGCAACTTATATTCTTTTTGGAACAAATATGTCCGTTATAATTCAAATATAGATGTTAATCTGGAATGCAAGTAGTGTATTTTTGTTATGATTATATATATTAATTATTATAGGCATTGTTTTCTATGAGGTGAAAGAGCTAACTTATGTCTAGAATTAAATTATGTTATATATATATATATATATATATATATATATATATATATATATATATATATATATATATATATATATATAGGGTAATTCTTGGCCTGAAGACGTAATCTCGCCAGCACAGGTGATTACAGAAACATGTATGCACATATGTAGCATTAATGTTTGTATGAATAAATTTAATATACCTGCTCTGTTTTCTCATTGAGCACTCTTTGATAGACACATGTTGTTTAATTGGATGTACTTCTAGGAAACTAAACTCTACTCCCATAATATATATATATATATATATATATATTATATATATACTTTCAGTTGAATTAAAGTCGGTCAATTTAGCTCTTATGCATAGATCATCGTATAACGATTAGATCACTCTCTGACTGACAAAAATGAACATTTAAAATTAAAATGTTTAAATTCGACGTTATTTCACGCGGTTAATGGTAGCCAAATGGATTAGTTCTTCGCTAAATCGAGCCAGAGATGTCTCGTGATGGGAGGTTCGAATCGTTCGACTGGTATTAATCGTGACACCCTGCACTGAAGATTCTCGAAAGGATGAAACACTAGTGTCTGTAGGTATTTAATAATTATTATAATAAAAAAATAATAATTATATATATATATATATATATATATATATATATATATATATATATATATATATATATATAAAAGGGATTAAATCGCCCAGTCATTAAAGAAAAGATTTAAGAGTGCACGATCCACAGAGGTTTATAATTATATAGATAAATTAGTTATTTCCATGTTGTTGTTTTTTTAATAGTGATGCTGGTTGATTCCATGTTATATGAATACGAATGTTCTACCTTAGTTCCGTTAATTGATTTTTAACAACACATTTTGACATTTCTTGGATTCATTCCAAATGTGTTCAACAGGAAACTCTTGGACGATCCCAAAAGTTAAAAACAAAACTATTAAAACTAGAAGAATTATATACTTTTATCTTATTTATTTTATTTATTTATTTATTTATTTATTTATTTTTTGCAAAAGAGTGAACTAAAATGCGTAAGAAGCAACCGGTAGTTAAACATCGTAAAATTGTTAGCAAATGAACTTTTGTGTTTTTTCTGTTTACGATCTCCAAGACATTCCTCCAAGTACAAAGTCTGCAAGCACAATTCACAAAATAAGCAATTCGTCTTAAAATCAAAGGAACCAAATGAACCTTGGTTTCTGTTGTTTTCATCAAAAACAGATGAAACATTAAAAATTGCATTTCTGACGATTAGTGCAAAGCCGTTACTAGCTATCCATTACCCGGAGTATTTTACGTTCATTAATAACTTACATGTGTGAAATAAAAATTGTTTTGTAATAGTTTAAAGCTGGACAAACAAAGGGAGGTAAATATATATTCGTTAATACAGAGTTAGTTCTCTTTTTTTAAGCAAAAACGTCGACTAAATAAAAGAAAGTAACTCTGTAGTGTTATATTTGCATACCGGAGCAAGTTCGAGTCACATGTTCAATTGTTTTTATTAGAAAAATAACAAAATTAAATTTGGGGGAAATGTTAATTTACAGCTTGGAATGTTTAGTCAAGAATTTAATCCATAAATAAAATAAACAAAGTCGATTTAGGAATTTTCGGAGTAGTTATGAAATTTAAGCTAACGATAATACATACGAAGGTACGTGACAAGAACCCCGGCAGGGGATCTTTAGACTACGTGTAGTGATGACGTCATGGAAAATAAAGATTTACACGTAGGAAGTTAGTCAGAAAAAAAATCAAGCTAGAGAGTTGGCGATAAACTCGTTAGTAAAGAAGACATATGGACGACCCCGTTGAAAGCAGCAAGGGGAAGGACCAAGAAAATGTAAAAAGAGACTCAGCGTGCCAAACTCTGACAAAAAAGTCCATGTAAAATATAACTGTTTGTTCTTTTAGGGTTTCGGTTCAACGCATTTGTACTGTTCCAACAACTACTGTGAGTGTGTCAAAATCCAGCGTCCCAGCATCTTTAATCTCCTCAATTGTCTCATAACGACACCCTCTAAGGTTTTCTTTTCAAAAGTCACAGGGAACAAAGTTTGGACTATAGGGAGGGTGAGAATCTGAATTGATCAGCTCGACTATCTCTCTGCTGTCGTGAGCATGTCTTCTTTTCTAATCTTCTCTAAGCACTCTTAGGACAGCAAATCTCCCGCATCTTTGGTATTCTGACTTTTTTAATCCACTTACACCTCTCATCATCACTGATAAACTCCCTGTCTTCCTTGAATATCTTATGCCACTCAAAAACTGATACTCGATTCATGCAAGATGGTCCAAAAGCAGTTCGACGCATTCCACAAGTTTCTGTGGGATGTTTTCCAAGTTTAAAATATAATTTTAATGCATATCATTCTCCTAAAGTCTCCTCAAGTCCAGAGACTACCCGTGACCCGTTGGGTCAGTATGTTATATTAGCTATGGAATTAATGTATGAGCGTGATACTTGTGATTAAAAGGAAATAGTTTTTTGTAATATAACAGAAACATTTCTATGAAAGTATATTGAAATAAAAAAAAGATGATAGATTTCTATAAGTTGTTCTGTTTATAATTGTTTACTTTTGAAAAAAAACTTACAGCCATTGAATTATAAGTGGTTGGCCATACTTATAGAGAAATGTGTACTGAACAGTTACCAAAATACTTAAAGTTAAATTCAAATTTTGATATATCTTTTAATTTAAACGCGATAAGAAAAACAATTGGGACGCTGAAAACGTACACAGTAAAACTATACGTTTTATTGTCGCGTTGATTATTTATTTGTAACGCAAATTAAAAAAAAAAACATATTTTCGGGGTTATTTATTTATGTTGGTAGTGTAGAAGAAAATGTATGAATGTTTTTTAAAGAAAGGTTTATCATAAAAAGGAGAATAAATTTTTAAAATGGAGACGGTGGGTAAATCGCCCTTGTAAAATGCTCTTATGGTTGTCAACGGTTTATAGTAGATTTATTTATAAGAAAATTGCGTTAAAATAACTTAAACGTAACACGGAAATGAACGATGCAAAAGAAAATGCAGGAAGTATTGTCGCGTTGATTATTTGTTTATGCACGCATGCGCAACCGGAAGTCGTAAACCGGATGTTGGGTTACAACACCCGTTAAAAGATCATTTGAGTTTTATATATACACACACACAGATATATATATATATATATATATATATATATATATATATATATATATATATATATACATATATATTTGAATCCCTGTATCCTGTCTCAAACTGTTAAATGGCAAATTTGCAAATCTCTTCCTTCTGCTTAGAAGAATTGCATTCTTCGAAACTCCATGGAATAAATTTTTGTACTCTTTGTCGAATAATTAAAATGCTGTATATCTTCACTACAGGTTTATAAAGCTTCTTTGTAAATTTGAATAAATTTTCAATATCAAGATTTGTATTTTATACATATATATATATATATATATATATATATATATATAATATATATATATATATGTGTGTGTGTGTGTATGAGAGAGAGAGAGGGGGTGAGTTCCGTTATAGAAGCTATTTTTTTATTTCCGTAAAATTGCGTTGTAATATGGCTTTCACGCGCACTTGATGCGTATGTTATTTATTCAAATTAAAGCAACGCTTCTATGACGGCACTCACACCCCTAGCATTTATCTCGCGTAGCCAACGCACCGTTCCCGACATTTCAAAATACAACCGCTCAGAGACAACGTGCGGATCTTTACTACTGACTTTTCTTTCTCCAACTTTACAACATGGCAAGAAAGAATAAGAAAAAAAAGAAAGAAAGAAAATACTGAGGATGGAGTGTGACGCCGAAATAAATATAAATTATAAATTTCAAACGAGTAAAATATTTGTTTATTTTCGTAATATTGCGTTGTAATTTGGCTTTCAAGCGCACCTGAGGCGTATTTTATATATATATATATATATATATATATATATATATATATATATATATATACATATATATATACATATATATATACATATATATATATATATATATATATATATATATATATAATAAATTCTACAGCCAAACAACGTCGCAGCCCACAAGAGCCATGACAGTCCACGAATCGGAAGTCCAAGACTCGAGTTTCGCCCTCATTTGGGCTCATCAGTTAGATACAACCGAACTCAGGATTCGAAACCCGAGCCTCTTCCAGGCGAGGTAAGCACTCTACCAACTGCACACAACGATTTCTATTAACCAACACAGATCAAGCAAGCCGCGCCGAAATCCGACTGTGAAATGAACCTACTTCGTCTCGACAAGGGACGCGGTCATCCAACTAGCTAATAACCCCCAGTAAGTATATATATATATATATATATATATATATATATATATATATATATATATATATATATATATATATATATATATATATATATAATATATATATATATATATATGTGTGTGTGTGTGTGTGTGTGTGTGTGTGTGTGTATGTGTGTATACACACACATATACATATATATATATATATATATATATATATATATATATATATAATTATATAGATACATTGTATACAAAACATATTTTATAGGTGTTCTTTCCGTCTAAATGTGGTTATAAAATTTTATAAAAGTAAAAAATCCCGACAGAGACGGGTACTTCAACTTGTATATATTGGTACGTACGTACAAAAGTATACAGACCTGATTTCTTACTTGCATGAAAACCCACCGTTGCTGGGCATCGAATGAAGGAGTTTTGTTTTTTCCTTATCCTCTTGACAACATATTACTTTCTTTTCTTTTTTTTTTTTTTTTTTTTGTTGTCGAAAGAAAGGAACTGAAATTTGGAAAACTTTATGAATTAGTGCCGCTTTAAATTATGGCGGGCACTGGCTACGACAGAATCCTTCAGATGCCTTTTCACATGGCTTGATTATTATTCATAGTGATTTTCGTATCTCATATCCGGTAGTTTAAAGTACATCTTTTAAACTCCTCGGCCTAACGTTCACAGGAAGCATGAGTTGGAAAAATTACATTGAGAGCATTGCCAGGACAGCTGCGAAAAAGGTAGGTTCTCTCAACCGTGCTAGAAAGCTACTAACGCTCGAAAGTACCTTGTACCTCTATATGGCCACCATTCGCCCATGTATGGAGTACTGTTGTCATATTTGGGCTTATGCATCTGCTGCTAGTCTCTCGCTCATAGACAGGTTCGAAAGAGAGTCCCCAACCTGATAGGTCCTGAACTGTCATCTAAGCTTCAGCCTCTGTCCCATCGACGAAATGTAGCATCCCTTTGCCTGTTCTACAAGTACTCTAATGGTGAATGCTCCGACGAACTGCAAGCACTTGTACCCCCTCGACGTAAATACCCCCGACAAACCTGACAAGCAGCAAAATCTCGCCCCCATCACAGTTGAGATCCCTAGATGTAAGAGAGCCTTCTACTCCAGTAGTTTCTTCCCCAGAACCGCTAGACTTTGGAATTCCTTTCCGAGTTCCTGCTTCCCCAACTGTACTGACATGCAGAAGTTCAAGTGTAACGTGTACCGACATCTTGCTGCCCAACTCCCCACGTAGTACCCCTGTAGCTTATGCCCCTGATAGTAGCCCTCTACATCAAAATGGCACTGTGCCTTGTTTAGGGTGAAAATGTAAAAAAAAAACAAAAAAAACACGTACATTATTCTCGTATGTATCAGTCGATAGGCGCCTAAAGTTGTAGCGTTAAATTTTATTATGTAGTTTCCTAAATAAAAAAAAAAACATGATTCCGCTATTCTTCGAAATACATGGCATTATTGAATCAGACATATTCAACAGTTAAATAAAGAAATGTCTATACATATTAATTTACACATGCCTGTGTTGTCATGGCAAACATCAAATAGTGAGTACCTATTGAATCAACACAAAAGAGTAATGCTAATAAATGTACACTTATTTTGTATATGTACCACACGCACACACACACACACACGCACTCACACACACACACACGCACACACACACACACACATATATATATATATATATATATATATATATATATATATATATATATATATATATATATATACTAGTGTAGACACCTGGCGTTGCCCGGGTGGGCATGAAGTTCGGTTTGGACAGAGCTGCTATACTAAGGATATTGAGCAACACCAGAAAACAACGGAAGAAGTAGATGACAACAAGGACCCCCGCAGAAAAAATGCATCAAAACAACTTCTGTTTCAACCAAAATAGCAGCGAGTGCCCGAAGGACCGAAAAAAAAATAGCCGCGGTAGGTAAGCTCGAAACTGAAACGCTAAAGATGTTACTTGACAAACGTTTTTGCCCATCGGACCAGGACGACTTACGCCACCTGGCTGTTCAAAATAACGCTTATTAGCATAGTTTGAGACGCGTACTTGATTTGCAAAAATGGCGTCACGAAATGTGACCCTCCTTGCAAAAAAAATGCTTCAGTTAACCACCATATATTTAATCTTTTTTTTTTCTTATTTTCACATATTATGCATCCTAGACATCAGTCTTTCAGACGGTATCGGTTTTGACCTGGTCCAATACGGCTGACGAAAGTTTTTTGGGGAGCATACAAAAATACACACAAACCGACTTGTGAGATTTATATAATAGACTAACCTGGGTGCCCGGCGTTGCCCGGGTGTATGAAGGTGCGTGTAAGGGTGTTGGTTGAGCAAAAAAAGAAACAAAAATTGCGAGCGCAAAAAAAAAAAAAATTAGGAGTAGTTGGCAGGCATCAACCTGTAGAGCGCAGGATGAAAAGGAGGTGAAAAAAGCAAACGGTCTTATCTATGCGCCTATCGCGATTGCGACGTGACATGCGGTCGAAATAATGTATTTCTATGTGATGTCGTTAACGTAAGGTTTGACTTGAAAAAATGTCGACGAAAAAAGTGACCCTTCCTTATAAAAGGGGGGAGGCCAATTGACGGTGAAAGAATTAATGTTTTTGGCCAAGACACTGAGCTTTAAACGAAACCAATTTTGTCATGGTCCGATGCGTTTGTCGAAAGTTTTTGTTAAGCAAACACACATTTTAGCTTTTATAAATACTTATTAATTTTTACCTACATTAGTGTTTCATGCTTATGCAACCATCAAGTCTTGCTTGTCATGAGATTCGAACCCAGCCATGAAGCCATTTCATGAGCCTTTACCTCATAATCACGACACAATTGCAACGGGACTGAAGGGAGTTAAAAACTATTAAACGCTGAATTCGAGCGAATACATTGAATAATCAAGACTGTTTGCACGAGCGGAAGTCATGAAAATTGCAGAGACACTAGGTGATTGCTTTACATATATACTAGCATAAGTACCCGGCGTTGCCCGGGTGTGAAAAATTGGTATAGTAAGGTAGTATATTGGGCAACCAACCCCCAGCCCTAAAACAAAATAACTAAAATAATAACGAGTTACGGTGCGAGCGCCAAAAAAAAAAAAAAAAATAGCCGCAGTAGCTAGGCTCGAACCTGTAATGCGAAAGAGGAAAAGAAGGTGAAAAAAAGCAAACGCGTTAACAGATTCGGCCACATCGCATTTGTGACGTCACGGGCCTTCGAAAAACGTGTTTAAAACGTATGTTGAGATCGCGGGGTGTGAATGACTTTGTAAAAATGTCGACGCAAAAACTAACCCCTCCTTGGAAAAACGGCCCAGTTGAAAGTCAAAGAATTAATCTTTGGGGCCAAGTTTTGAATATTTGTCGTCCGAGAGATCAATCTTTCTAAAGATACCTACTTTGTCACGGTCTGACACGTCTGTCGAAAGGTTTTGAGAGACATACTAACACACGCAGACACACGCACACTAACACACATTTTCCGTGTTTTATGTTAGACTAGCATGGATACCAGGCGTTGTCCAAGTGGACATGAAGTTCTGTATGGACACATGCTTATTCCATCGTTACCCCCACAACAATTTCAAAAATAAAAGAACGGATAAAACATGAAAATGTAATCGCCTAAAAAAAGAATTTTTATGACTATGTACCAGTTTAAGCGAACTTCTTTAATGCTGCCTCAATCTAGGAAGATTTCTCGTCACGGTCTGCTGCAACGAAAACAAACTGAAAATAATTCAGTTTTTAAAATAAGAAAGTAGAATTTGCTTTAACCGAAATGACTGTTAAAGAATGATTAGTTAACCGCTGATTAAAAAAGGCCAAAGAAATGATACAACGTTTTAAAATCTTTAAACCCTGTTTAAATGTTAAATCTAAAAAAAAATGTAAATATGAAAGAAACTAATCTTCAGTTTAGTTAAACCTCTGATTAAAAAAATCGAAATAAGGAAAATGCCATTACATGTACGCGAATGTCAAAACTAACGTTTACGACGCAACCGCCTAATCCACTTGCCCACAACGCTGATTGCGAAATGACGTTGGAAATTCTTTTATTTAAACTAATTGAAGAAAAATTATGCTTACACATGCGCAGTCTTTGAAGTCGTTTAGAAAGAGATAATTTTATTGCTTTTGCTCGGTGTTGTAAGCAACGGACCGTTCCTTTCTTTACATTATATGGATGGTGGGAGTTGAAGTTTAGGTGCTGTCCAGTGAAAGTTGGCGTTCGTTATACAGAACAAGGACCAAATGCCACCTGTAAAATACAGACATCTAGTGCAGCATTACAGCAAGTTACCACACCTATACGGACTCCCTAGGATTCACAAGGACAGTATTCCATTAAAACCTATTGTCAGCGCCCGAGGTTCAGCATGCCATCTATTGAACCAATTCTTGGTAGATAAAATCACTCTAATCATCGGCAAATTTCCACCATACGTCAAGAATTCAGCTCACTTCGTGGAAATAATAAACAATGCTCCCATTCATTCCAACCAGATCGAGAGTCTAGATGTAGTGAGTCTGTTCACGAAAGTACACACTGATGAGACTCTGACAGTGATACGGGATGAGCTGACATTTGATGCCTCACTGAAGGAACGCAATTGCATCCCAATTGACAATATAATGGAGACGTTGACCTTCTGTGTAGAAACTACATACTTTGTGATAGGATCCAGTATATATATGCAGGAAGAAGATCTGGTGATTATCCGAAAGTACTTCCTTTAAACTACTCGGCCTAACGTTTACAGGGAACATGAACTGGAATAGATATATAGAGAGCATTGCCAAGGCTGCTGCGAAGAAAGTGGGCTCTCTCTACCACGCTAGAAAGCTACTTACGCCTGAATGTATCCTGTACCTCTATAAGGCCACCATTCGCCCATGTATGGAGTACTGTTGTCACATTACGACTGGTGCATCTGCTACTTGTCTCTCACTCTTCGTTTAAAAGAGAGCCGCCAACCTAATAGGTCCTAAACTGTAATCTAGGCTTCAACCTCTGTTCCATTGACGAAATGTAGCATCCCTCTGCCTGTTTTACAAGTACTTAAATGATGAATGCTTTGACGAACTACAAGTACTACGCAATAACCTTGTCAATTTTAAGTCTACAGACTCGAAATTTGATATACCAGGTACTGAAATTTGGGAAAATCTTTGTGATCGATTTTCGGTCAGAAAGTTGGCTCTTAAGGGTTAAAGTTCAACGATTTGACCTTTGAGAACTCTACCAAACTCCTCCGACAATTTTGATATAAACACTTGAAATTTTAGGTATAGGTTCCTTGGACATGGATCTAACTTAATAACTTGCTTTGAGCCCAAAACAATAAATGTTAAGGGATCATAATAGGGGTCAAATTAAAAAAAAATGGACCGTTTTTATTTATTTTTTTTTTTTTTGCTCAGCATACACCTTCAAACACACATATATATATAATTAGATGTTGTTACTTTGTTTTTGTTAGCGATACTTTTTGAATTAATTGAATTATAGGAAAGTGCATTTTTACCTAAATGCGAGTTTGGAACCCCCAAATGGGTAGCGGCATATATATTGTTTTTAAAATATAATTATCCACTAGTTTATAGAAAAGAAAAATAAGTGTAAGGCTCCTAAAATTTGCACAAGAATTGTCTCAAGATTCGTACGCTGTGGTCAGAGTACTTGGAAAAAGCAATTGTATGAAAGTGATATTTATCTGAAGGTTCAATTCTCAGTGTGAAAAAAATAATATACTTGCGAATTACTTAGTTAATTACTACCAAGTCGTGGCTGACGGGGCAAGAGCATGCTACTCCGTGAAGTAAACAAAGGCTTCCGTTCAAAATTCTATCCAAATTCCCAAGTTCGATAAAAAACATTTCCAAGTTTGACAAAATTCACCTGAAGAAAATCTAAGGTTACATCGATCGAAACTTTGTGAAAATCGCACTCAGTCTGATGGATACAAATAATACGAATAAAGAAACGTCTTAAAATACAATATTTAAGCTTGTCTAACGACCGGGCAGCGCCGGGCGACCTGCTAATAATAAAGAAAACTTTTCAGACAGTATTTTGACAGGTTGTAATTTTATCTGTATACCGAAAGCCAACTTTCATAGGAAACTCTCTCCATCCATATAATGTAAGGAAACGAATACAGAACTTTCATCCTTATCTTTTATATATTTTCAGTGTCCGGCGTTGCCCGGATGTTTCGAGGTGTGTGTTCAGCAAAAAAAAAAAAAAAGTGGTAGTAGGCAGCTCGAACCTGTACCGTGAAGGAGTAAAAGAACGTGAAAAAAAAAACCTGGCATCTTTGCCGTTGCGTTCATCGCCAAACCGGAAGTGGCGAAGGTTTAAATTAAGCTAGTCAATCGAAATATCGACGAAAAAAAAAGCGATTTCTCCTTGTAGAAAAGTGCCCAGTTGCGGGTGAAGGCATTAATGTTTTTAGCTAATTTTTCGATATTTGTCGCCCGAAAGGTCGATCTTCAAAACAATGCCGATCTCGTGAAAATCCGTCGCCTCTGTCGAAAGTTTTAGGCAGACATGATGATGATGGCAACGTCTTGTCAGACGAGTGCCACTCCCTCAGACATTTAAAATCCATGAGCCCAAATACCTGAGGGAGTATCTATACAAAGATGATGTTACAGAGTCTTAGCTTTGTACGACAGCTAAGTCTCTCTCTCTCTCGGTTCAAAATGTTGAGATCCAGCAACAAGCAAGAGCAAGATAGCCAGCAACAAATTAAACTGCAGACCAGCTTAATGCGAGTACTGGTCTTCCGCTTTATGGTTTTTTTAATCAGAGATTTGCTTCTCCTAGAGAGGTTGCCTTCACCACGGCTTACGGGAGCCCTCTCTACCCCAATACACATACACACACACACACACACACACACACACACACACACACACACAAATATACACGGTGCTAGTTGGCCGTTGACCCAGAAAAAGAGTTCATTCGCCCTTTGGCAGACATACAAACATATGTACATACATTTAAAAGACAGGTGAGATTTATGTTATAGAAGATATGTGTGTGAGTGTGTGAGTGCATGCACACACACACACGCACACACAGAGACATATATATATATATGCGCGTGTGTGTGTGTGTGTGTGTGTGTGTGTGTGTGTGTGTGCGTGCGTGCGTGTGTATAAAGTATAGAGTAAAGCTTACTATTTTGACCCCAAAAATTGAAGAGCAACGAAGACAGGACTTTTACCATTAAAAAGATCAACTTATGATATAGTCAACGCCATTCTCCATGCACTTTTACGGGAAATTCAACGACGTATCTCTGCTTCTAACACATGTCCATGACAGGTGTTTTTTTTTTAGTTTCACACTGTCAATATCTGCAACAGAGAGATGAAACTTTCAGGTCACGAATGGATAAGTTCTGTCATCATAACAATTCAATTTACAATCACCTCTGAGTTATTACGACGGAATAAAAAATAAGGTTGCATTACGTTTGCAACCCCTCATATAAAGTATCACAGAAAAATAATAAACTATTAATCCATGTATAGTTTTATGAACGATTAAAAAGGTCGTGGATTTATTTTTATAAATATTTCTGATTTGAATATTTCATGAAATAAGAAATATAGTAAATTATATTTTTAGTTTATTCCGTTATCTATATTATCGAAAACACGATAGGATCTTAAATTAAATTATTTATATTCATATTATTAAAATAGGTGTGTGTGCTGGTGTGTGTACGTTTGTGTGTGTTTGTGTGCGTTTGTGCGTGTGTGTGTGTCTGTGTGTATGTGTATTTGAGTGTTTGCTTGTGTGTGTGCGTTTGTGTCTGTGTGTGTTTGTGTCTGTGTGTTTGTGCCTATGTGTTTGTTTGTGCCTATTGTGTGTTTGCGTGTGTGTTTGTGTGTGTGTTTGTGTGTGTTTGTGTGTGTGTTTGAGTTTTTGCGTGTATTTGCGTGTGTGCTTGTGGATGTGGGTTTGTGCTTGTGTGTGTGCGTTTGTATGCATGTGTTAGTATATCTGTATGTGTTTTTGTCTGTGTTTGTTTGTGCCTATTATGTGTCAGTGCGTGTGTTTGAATGTGTCTGTGTTTGTGTTTGCTTGTTCGCGTGTGTGCATTTGAATGTGTGGCTGTGAGTATGCGTTTGTATTAGTGTGTGTGTGTTTTTACATGTGTGTGTGTGCTCGTGTGTGTGTGTGTGCTCGTGTGTGTGTGTGTGTGTGTCTGTGTGTGTGTGTATGATCATATGTGTGTAAAAGATACATTAAAAATTGAAAAGTATAAAATTATACGTCTTTCTGAATCTCACACCGAGGCCTGGACAGAACTAGATCAACAAAACAGTGAGTCTGAGTCATATATCTATGTATTCTGTTGTTTTATAAAACTATTTGTTAGTACCGTAGGCCTATTCTACACACACACACACGCGCGTGCGCGAGCGCGCGTGTACATATATATGTGTGTGTGCGCGTGTGTATACATACATGTGCACATATATATATATGTGTGTATAAATATGCGTGTATGTGTGTGTATATATGTGTGTGTATATATACATATGTGTGTATATATACATATGTGTGTGTTTACTGAAAAAAATGCTGCCTGTTGGGTCGTCCATTAAGCCTGAGTGAGATTGTTTGAGTCAGCTAAATGTTATTTTACAGTTAATTAAATTTAAAATTAAAAAGACAAATTCCAACATTTGTTTCCTGTGTTCTCTTTCTTTTCCCCCCTCTCTCTCTCTCTCTCTCTCTCTCTTTCTCTTTCTCTCTCTCTCACTCACTCACCCACTCTCTCTCTCTCTATCTCTCACTTATATTCTCTGTGGTAGAGGTTTAGGTTTCTTATCACGAGGTGCCGATTTCGAATCTCGCTAGATCCAGCCACTCTGATGAGTTGTGGACAACGGAAACACATGTCAGTGGATAATTATATTTTAAAAATAATATATATGCCACTCCCAATTTAGGGGGTACCAAATTGGTCGAAGGGAAAATTATTCCCCAACACACATTTAGGTAAAAATGCGCTTTCGTATAAATACTTAAATTCATTCAAGAAAGTATCGCTAACAAAAACAAATGTGTGTGTGTCTATATATCTATTTACTTCTGTCTATCTACTATTATATGAAAGGAACTTTATCTCTGTGTGTGTGTAAGAGTGAGCGAGAGAGAGAGAGAGAGAGAGCGAGAGAGAGAGAGAAAGAGTTCGATCCCTATGGAAGTGAAAACAGCTATACCGATTTTTACAAATTTTCTCATGAAGGTACTTTATGTGCCTAGCAGTGTTCGTAGATAGGTTTTGTGTCGGAATATCTTTGATAAGTATCGTTAATCGATAATCGAAATAATCCAATGAAAGAAGGAACAGACGATTTTGACCATAGTTAACACTTTACACAGCCTAACATCATAAGTGCATTTGAGAAGGTTTATAACCAAACAATCAAAAGGCCTGACATTAATTAAGAGTAAGTTCTTTGATATGTCAGGGGCGCGATCGAAATTAATCTTTCTGTTTAAAGCACAATTACATCACGATACTTGGCTTGTTCATTTTAAACCTTAATTCAAACCATTATATATAAAAATTAGTTTTTATAAAATCAAGAGTATGTTCTCTACAGTGCAATGTCGACTACAATGTGCAGGGATCTAAGTGCCGACGGGGAGGCATGTGATCATCCGCTTTCCGGTACACCGCAATAGATTCCCAACTAGAGCAGGCAATTAATCGATTTGATTTAAAAAAAATGGCCGATTTCACCGATTTCGCTGACAATAAAAAATATGAGAGTGTAACATATTTGTTGATCATTATTCACTCCCGGGTAACGTGGGGTGTCCTGACTATATATATATAATATATTATATATATATATATATATATATATATATATATATATATATATATATGATTAATTTAATTTGGAAAAGATATCCAGCAGAGTGCTCAATTAAAAAGAGAATCCGAAAATAAGAGCGTATTTATATTTTGTATTTTGTGTACAGAAAGTTGTTAGATGAAACAAGTCATTGGTACCGTCGGTTTCAAGCCCGATAATTAGGACCGTTTTAGATATCCATATAAAGCTCTCTTCAGCCAATACTCATCTCTGAAGAGAGCTTGATATGGATATCTTAAATGGTCCTAATTATCGGACTTGAAACCTATGGTATCAATGACTTGTCTCATCTAACAATTTTCTGTACACAAAATACAATATATATGTGTGTGTGTGTGTGTGTGTGTGTGTGTGTATGTTATTTTATTTTTTTTTTTTCTGTGTGTTTTTGCGATGCGTTTTGAATGAATTCAAATATTTATACGAAAGTGCATTTTTACCTAGATGCGAGTTGGGAATAATTTTGACCAGTTTGGTACCCTCAAATGGGGAGCGGCATATGTATTATTTTTAAAATATGATTATCAACTGACACGCGTTTCGTCGTCTGCGACTCATCAGAGTGGCTGAATATCTATCTATCTTTCTATCTATCTATCTCTCTCTCTATATATATATATAAAGAGAGAGAGAGAGAGAAAGAGAGAGAGAGGGAGAGAGAAAAAGTTATGAAAATATATATGGCAATTAAGTTATGAAAGTATATATGGCAATTAAGCTACTCAGAATAATTCGCATTTCATTCTTGTGAGAATTCGTCAGGCTTATATACGAGGAAATAAAGAAAGAAAGTGAGATATATGGAGAGAGGGGGAGATAAAGTATGTGTGTGTGTGCGTGCGTGTGTGTGTGTGTGTGTGTGTGTGTGTGTGTGTGTGTGTGTGTGTGTGTGTGTGTGTGTTCTCTTTCTGCTTAATATTAGAAGAGGTGTTGCTTTTGTACGCGAGCAAAGAGTGTGTCTACTTCGGCGGCGGTGATATGAGATTCAATCCGAGTCAGTTAGGAACACCCGGGTCCGGGAGGGTTGTTGGCTAGGTGGGTGTGGCAATCCTCTGACACCCCACTCACATCCACCCTCCCAGCCTCTTCATCTCCGTCCTCCCCCACTCCCTCTCCTCCTCCTTCTCCTCTTACTTGCAACACACAGGCCAAACAACAATTTCCGACCGACCGAGTGAGCGCTGTTTTACTTCAGCGCGCCTTATTTACCAGTTGTCGATAGAGAGCGAAAAGTGCCCGAGCAAACGGGTCCTGCCTCATTCGCGCCCATTTGATCTGCGCGATTAGTGACCAAAATGTTATTTCGAGCCTAAGCGTGACAGACCGACGAAAATGCTATCATAAAATCAACCCTGACAGACTAACGAAAATACCATTTCAAATCGAAACAAGACAGACCTGCAAAAAAAGTACTAAGACCCGACAGAATAACAAAACAAAGTTCATTCAAATAATTCTAAATCTTCAATCCAATTTATTAGCAACCTAAGGAAGGTTTCACAGTATAGTTTGCCTATATTTAACTCTCTCTCTCTCTCTCTCTCTCTCTATATATATATATATATATATATATATATATATATATATATATATATATATATACTTTAATAGCTTCTTCCCTCCAATTGCTAGACTTTTCGAATTCCCTACCTATTTCCTGCTTCCCTGACAGTACTTATCTGCAGAAGTTTAAATGTAATGTGAACAACCACCTTGCTGATCTCCTCCCATAGCCCTCAGCAGACATGACCCCGAATTATAGCCCCTTACGTTCACGTGGCAATACACCTTCTTTGATAAGTCAACAAGATTAAAACGAAATATTAAAAAAAGAAAAAAAAAGAAAGTGTGACAGACCGATAGGGATCAGAGATTGACAGACCCACACGTGCAAATGTAAGGACGCAACTAACTAAACAGAAGAAAAAAACCCGTTACAACCCCTCACCCTCAACCTGACCCCTACTCCACCCACTCCCGCGAAATCGGGTTTCACGCTTATTTGACTGTAAGATAGCGGCGGGTTGGAACGATTCGACTGTTTTAAAAACATGAACGAATTTGGGACTCCAACACAAACGGACTAATCACCGCCTACGATGGACTATACCTACGCGCGGTACAATCACACGTTATACATGGAGTTAAGTACGTGTTTCATGTCCCTGCTAAAATACACCAGAGATCACCTGCGGTAAGTTTCGATGCTTACTTTCGATGTCATTACTTACGTAATTATTATTATTATCGATATAAATTCTTTTAAGCGGAATACAGCTGTGAAATTGATCAAAAGCTATTAATGTTAGACTAGCGGGTAGCACCTGGCTTTGCCCGGTCGTAAAATGCGTAAAATATTTTTAATTCATGTCAATTTCATATTTATTATTACAGAGCCAATTCTCTATGGCGTAACAAATTTAAAAAATGATTGCTACATCTCTTCCAATTTTCGGATTTTGTAGTCATGCTCATGTTTCTTTATTTTCTTTTGAAGTTGATGGGTTTCTTTTTCTTCTGACGAGTTAAGGACGGAATAAATTCAAAAATTCACATAATAATTGCACGAATGATTCTACGCTACGAAATAGGTGTTGTCAAGAATTGTGCATTTCAATGGTCAACATCTTGAAATTTGGATCGTAGACTTTTTTGTCATATATATATATATATATATATATATAAATCCCCGAAACAGCGTTTCATGGTAAACAACTGATGATCCCTTGAAAAATAAATTATTGGTATTATAGTAAATTCGAGAGCGAGTTGATGCAGTGATTGCAGGTGATTAAATGACTTACTGACTAGATGGTTTTCTAACGAATGATAAAAAATATTTTTTGTATAGTTTTAAAGGTTAAAAACTTCCAAGACTATATATATATATATATATATATATATATATATATATATGTATATATATATATATATATATATATAAAAGTGAACGTGTCTGTGTGTCTGTGTGTCTGTGTACATTTCCCTACGAACTAACTCTGCAAATTTTAGTCTATAGACTCGAAATTTGAAATACCGGGTCCTGAGATTTGGGAAAATCGATGTGACGGGTGTCAGCCAAAAATTTGGCTGTTAAGGGGTCAAATTTCAACAATTTGACCTTTAAGAACTCTACCAAACTCCTCCGACAATTTTGGGTCTAGACACTTGAAATTTTAGATATAGGTTCCTTGAACCCGGATCTAACTTAATAAAGTGATTTGAGCCCGAAACTATAAATTTTAAGGGGTCATAATAGGGGTCAAAGTTTTAAAAAATTAACCATTTTTTTTTTGTTTTTTTGCTTTTTTTGCACAGCATACACCTCCAAATACCCGAGCAACGCCGGGCATCCCTGCTAGTATATATATATATATATATATATATATATATATATATATATATATATATATATATATGGAATTAAATTCTGTATAAATAAAAAAAAACATTGTAGGCTTGTTTTACTATAAACAGATTCGAAAAAGTTGGCAAAAAACAAATATATAACAAATAAATGTTATCAAAGGCAAGATAAGTTACTTTTCTACCTAACTAGATAATTTTTTAGTGTTTTTATTGAGCTCGAAAAACATACAGTGTTTATCGATGTATTTGAAAAATACAAGTGGCGGCGGGCATTATGTTGTACACGTTAAGTTTGGGGAAATGAGTTAAAACTGGCAAATTATACAAAATCTGTTAGAAACTCACTCAATATATGTTATCGTAACATAAGCTGACATATATTTGGTGGTTTCTAACAATGTTTTGTAAAGATTTTACATCCATTTACAAACATTGTCTTATAAATATTGATACAAATAGGTTTATAGTATTATACAATCTGTATTTCGAAATTCCAGTTAATATATGTATATATACGTATAGAATACACACACACACACACATATACATATATATATATATATATATATATATAAATATATATATATATATATATAGTACAGATTCCAAAAGTTTTTATGAAATGACTTAAGGTCCATCAGTTAAAATTGACGGCAAAACATTCAGCACTCCAACCGCATTCCCTCCCGTTTGAGCTATTGACAGGTATATAATAAAGATTGAAAATTAAACTACTTCAATCTATCAATGAAGTTGCGCATGCGCAAAAGTAATAGAAATATTTCAGCAAGTTGAAATGAACATTTTGCATTTCGACTCGCCAACATATTTCTTACGCATTATTCATCCAGACAAAGATTTTACTTGCAATAAAACCATCCTTGGTGTATAATTACTATTTACTTTTAATTTAAGTGTTATGTGACCAGTAGTTTAAAAGTTTATCTGTTAAATATTTTCACACGCACATACATACATGTGCTGTTATATATATATATGTATATAATTTATTATTTTACTCATAAAACGTAGATTACTGTTTTATAAGTAAAATAATAAATAATATATATATATATATATTATTTTTCTTATAAAACGTACATTACTGTTTTATAAGTAAATTAATATTTGTTTATTTGTTTACGTCCGAAAAAAATATGTGTGATTTTTTAAGGTAAGTGATTTTCTATAATCTTCAAGGTTGAGGACGCTATCAACCGTATTATCTTTTAAAAATAAACAAAAAACAACATATATATATATATATATATATATATATATATATATATAGAGAGAGAGAGAGAGAGAGAGAGAGAGAGAGAGAGAGAAAGAGAGAGAGCGAGAGACAGACAGACAGGCAGGCAGGCAGACAGACAAACAGAGAAGGATAGAGATTGTCTACTCATTTGTGATCTATTTACGTTTAAAAATCGATATGTTTAATTATTTGAATGAAGTTTAAAGAAATTTGATTTGCCGTAAATATTGACTGAGTAAATTAATATTTACGTTTTCTTCCTACCTTTAAACTTTTAAACCTTATTCTTTTCGATGCTAAGATTTTGTTGCAGTTCATTTGTTCTCAGCACTTCTTGTTTTCTCTGTAATCTCTCATTTGCCGACGTGATGTTGCTAGTCTCAATCCATTCCGTAAATACTATTATGACATGTGTTCTTCAGAATTGTTTCATCTATTCTTCTGCTTCCTTTGTTCCAGCTCGTTTGTACTTGTTGACCTAGTGGTCTCCATCAATTCGCTGTTTTTATACAGCTTCCTATTTCAGTAGCTTCTCTCCGAGAACCGCGGGCTTGGGAACTCCCATCCTGCTGACTGTTTTTCTCCTACTTTTAATCTTTGTCTTTTCAAGACTGAAGTCAATGGACATCTCTTGTCTTTGCGATGATCATCTTTCTGTTTTATTAGATCCCCACATTGTTGTGTTGCGAGGATTCATATTGAAGATGAGACGGGGACATATATATATATATGATGAGGGGGAGAGACATTTATACAGTTCTGTGGATTCTTATAACATCTATTAGCAAAGAGAGAGGGTGATCAGTTCTTATAGGAGGAAAGATACATATTCTTAGAAGGGTTACGCAATGTTCATAATAAGATGTTTAACACATTACCTTTTGGGTGTTGGATGATGACGCATGACAAACAGTTTTACAAAAACACAAAGATGATTCTTTATTCATTGGACCGGTCGAATGCTGATTACGTCAGCAATTCAAATTCGGGATCTACATAGTTTACTGTTCTTCCTTTCGCTTCCAAAGAGTCAGCTGACCACTGACTGCCAACTGACTGACTCTCAACTCTCTCTCTCTCTCTCTCTCTCTCTCTCTCTCTCTCTCTCTCTCTCTCTCTCTCTGACTGACTCTGAAATTAGAACCCAAAGAACTATACGGAGAATCGTCTTTTATGCTATGACGTCAGAAGTGTGTTTCCCAAACGTGACTAATTCACGTGGCTATGCATACGTTTTTCCAAAACACACTTCTGCAACAAAGAATCCTCTCCTGACCTATTTTTTAACCTAACCTTTTTTAACAATGTATTTCTAATTTGTATTGTTCATTCTTTTTAGCAGTCATTTTTAATATTCAGTTTCGTAAAAGAATGAATAATCAATTCTTTTTACGATATGAACAATATCTAACTATTTTATAATAGAATTTAATAATAGACTTTTTAACATTCCCATTTCTAACATTCTATTTCTTAACCTTGCTTACAAGGTTCGAGTCTCGGCTTATCCTAATCTCACTTTCACTTATCTAATGTTCTTCTTATTTACATGGAAATAGGACATCCCTTTTTCCTGTAACAACATTAAGTGGCTTTACACCTTGTCTGGAGCAATTTCCATACAAATCTAATATATAAAAAGCTATATGTCTGTCTCCATAGTTTCAAATTCTATCTCTCCCGTAATTAAAAGTCGCAGACCGGCGCTAGGGACCTCAAATAATGGATTTTTATGGATCGTTCTTTTTTGGGTCTTTAGTCGGTTAAAAAAAGTTTTTAAGAGGTCAAAAATGGGTCAAAATGTTTTAAAATCTGTATACATTTTTATCCTAGTTTATTATAATTTTTTAATTTTTAATCAGTTCATATGCGTGGAACGTTGGTACAGTGGTAACGACACCGGTTTTGGATGCTGCAGTTTTATTTTCGGTTTCGATTCTAGTTGATGGCACCCAAATACTTTTTTTTTACTTTTGAAATCACGACTTTATAATGATACTAGCAGGGGTGCCCGGCGTTGCTCGGGTGTTTGGAGGTGCAAAAAAAGCAAAAAAAAAAACAAAAAAAAGGTTAATTTTTTAAAACTTTTACCCCTATTATGACCCCTTAAAATTTATAGTTTCGGGCTCAAATCACTTTATTAAGTTAGATCCAGGTTCAAGGAACCTACATCTATAATTTCAAGTGTCTAGACCCAAAATTGTCGGAGGAGTTTGGTAGAGTTCTTAAAGGTCAAATCGTTGAAATTTGACCCCTTAACAGCCAAATTTCTGGCTGACACCCGTCACATCGATTATCCCAAATCTCAGTACCCGGTATTTCAAATTTCGAGTCTATAGACTAAAAATTGACAGAGTTATTGCGTAGGGAAATGTACACAGACAGACACACACACAGACACACAGACAGACAGACACGTTTACTTTTATAGATATACTAGCAGAGGTGCCTGGCGTTGCTCGGGTGTTTGGAGGTGTATGCTGTGCAAAAAAAGCAAAAAAACAAAAAAAAAGGTTAATTTTTTAAAACTTTGACCCCTATTATGACCCCTTAAAATTTATAGTTTCGGGCTCAAATCACTTTATTAAGTTAGATCCATGTTCAAGGAATCTAAATCTAAAATTTCAAGTGTCTAGACCCAAAATTGTTGGAGGAGTTTGGTAGAGTTCTTAAAGGTCAAATCGTTGAAATTTGACCCCTTAACAGCCAAATTTCTGGCTGACACCCGTCACATCGATTATCCCAAATCTCAGTACCCGGTATTTCAAATTTCGAGTCTATAGACTAAAAATTGACAGAGTTATTGCGTAGGGAAATGTACACAGGCAGACACACACACAGACACACAGACAGACAGACACGTTTACTATTATAGATATACTAGCAGAGGTGCCTGGCGTTGCTCGGGTGTTTGGAGGTGTATGCTGTGCAAAAAAAGCAAAAAAACAAAAAAAAAAGATTAATTTTTTAAAACTTTGACCCCTATTATGACCCCTTAAAATTTATAGTTTCGGGCTCAAATCACTTTATTAAGTTAGATCCATGTTCAAGGAACCTAAATCTAAAATTTCAAGTGTCTAGACCCAAAATTGTTGGAGGAGTTTGGTAGAGTTCTTAAAGGTCAAATCGTTGAAATTTGACCCCTTAACAGCCAAATTTCTGGCTAACACCCGTCACATCGATTATCCCAAATCTCAGTACCCGGTATTTCAAATTTCGAGTCTATAGACTAAAAATTGACAGAGTTATTGCGTAGGGAAATGTACACAGGCAGACACACACACAGACACACAGACAGACAGACACGTTTACTTTTATAGATATACTAGCAGAGGTGCCTGGCGTTGCTCGGGTGTTTGGAGGTGTATGCTGTGCAAAAAAAGCAAAAAAACAAAAAAAAAGGTTAATTTTTTAAAACTTTGACCCCTATTATGACCCCTTAAAATTTATAGTTTCGGGCTCAAATCACTTTATTAAGTTAGATCCATGTTCAAGGAACCTAAATCTAAAATTTCAAGTGTCTAGACCCAAAATTGTCGGAGGGGTTTGGTAGAGTTCTTAAAGGTCAAATCGTTGAAATTTGACCCCTTAACAGCCAAATTTCTGGCTGACACCCGTCACATCGATTATCCCAAATCTCAGTACCCGGTATTTCAAATTTCGAGTCTATAGACTAAAAATTGACAGAGTTATTGCGTAGGGAAATGTACACAGACAGACACACACACAGACACACAGACACACAGACAGACAGACACGTTCACTTTTATAGATATATAGATAGATATACGAAATCTGGACAGATTAAAATATCATATTTAAGCGTATTTTATGATCGGGCAAAGCTGGGCACCCCTCGCTAGTAGAAACCAAATTTAAATCCGTGTTCAACCAATGCAGGTAGTAAATGCATCACCTTTAATCTTTATTTACGGCAAATTAAATCGCTGAAAATTTATTTTAAGAAGTTAATGGTTCTTTCCTTGTCCAGAATTTCCACCATATTAAAAAAAAAGAAAAATGTCCATCACGTACGTACTCGTGACAAAACGAAAATATTACATTCCAAAAATCACTTAAATTGATTAAGTAGTATTATTTTTATAAAGAAAATCCTTTCAAGCGATAAATTGTAATTCGTAAGCATTACAACATAAATATCGAAAGTTTGAATTATTGTTGAGTTATTTCACTTTGTTTCTTGAGACTATCTTCTAAAGTAACGACGCAAGATAGTCACTCCTCGGCTAACCATTAAATTTAATTTGCTTATTCAAAAATAAAAATGTAAAACTACTTGAGCTATTTATGTGATTTTTGGTATATGATATTGTCGTTCCGTCACGGGTACGTAAATCATACTTCAATCATAATATTTTTATTATCTATTTATTAAAAGTAAAGTAAGACTCTTTGTTGGCACAGTAGAAACAGTTCTTCTCTATGCGCTGAAGAAGAGACTGGATGGCTGTTATACATGGATGCTCAGGATGGCCCTCAATATATCATGGAGGAGCAACGCAGCAAACCAACAGCTTTATGGTGACCTACCACCAGTATGTATTTATTTGCTTCCCCACTGAGCAAATTAGGCACAAGGCCGTTTTTTAATGTGGAGAGAGAGGGAGGGGGAGGGAAAAAGTGGACCAGCTCCCGAGAGGTGGGAAATGGGAGCTGGATAGTAACTGTTGGTATGAATGGTTGCCCCTACATTGATCAAGGTCTGATATGTTGAGTTACCCCCACATATGGTTATTGTTGCAGTATCTGCCGGAACAGATACTACACTTTGAAGTATTTATTTGATCCCCCACTGAGTAAATTAGGCACAAGGCCGATTTTTAATGTGATGAGTGAAGGGGAAATGAGGACCAACTCCCCGGGGAGTAGGGGAGCTGGATAGTAACAATTGGTATGAAGGGTTGCCTCTACATTGACCAAGGTCTTATATCTGGGGTTTCCCCCACATATGGTCTTTGCTTGCAGTGATATTTATTTGCTTCCCCACTGAGCAAATTAGGCACAAGGCCATTTTTTAATGTGGAGAGAGAGGGAGGGGAGGGAAAGGGGGATCCAACTCCCGAGAGGTGGGAAATGGGAGCTGGATAGTAACTGTGGTCTGTAGGGTGATCCCTACATTGACCAAGTTCAGATATATGGGGTTACCCCCACATATGGTCTTTGCTAGTTATAGCTAGTCATTGCTTGCAGCATCTGCCGGAACAGATGGTATTTATTTGCTCCCCCACCGAGCAAATTAGGCACAAGGCCAATTTTTAATGTGAGGAGTGAAGGGAGGGGGAAGGGAAAAAGGGGACCAGCTCCCGAGAGGTGGGAAATGGGAGCTGGTTAAAGGTCAGGCATGTGGGGTTGCCCCCACATCTGGTCTTTGCTAGTCATAGCTAGTCATAGCTTGCAGTATCTGCCGGAACAGATGGTATTTATTTGCTCCCCCACCGAGCAAATTAGGCACAAGGCCGATTTTTAATGTGAGGAGTGAAGGGAGGGGGAAGGGAAAAAGGAGACCAGCTCCCGAGAGGTGGGAAATGGGAGCTGGTTAATGGTCAGGCATGTGGGGTTGCCCCCACATCTGGTCTTTGCTAGTCCTAGCTTGCAGTATCTGTCGGAACAGATGGTATTTATTTGCTCCCCCACCGAGCAAATTAGGCACAAGGCCGATTTTTAATGTGAGGAGTGAAGGGAGGGGGAAGGGAAAAAAGGGACCAGCTCCCGAGAGGTGGGAAATGGGAGCTGGTTAAAGGTCAGGCATGTGGGGTTGCCCCCACATCTGGTCTTTGCTAGTCATAGCTAGTCATAGCTAGTCATAGCTTGCAGCATCTGTCGGAACAGATGGTGTTTATTTGCTCCCCCACCGAGCAAATTAGGCACAAGGCCGATTTTTAATGTGAGGAGTGAAGGGAGGGGGAAGGGAAAAAGGGGACCAGCTCCCGAGAGGTGAGAAATGGGAGCTGGTTAATGGTCAGGCATGTGGGGCCGCCCCCACATCTGGTCTTTGCTAGTCATAGCTAGTCATAGCTAGTCATAGCTCGCAGCATCTCTCGGAACAGATGGTATTTATTTGCTCCCCCACCGAGCAAATTAGGCACAAGGCCGATTTTTAATGTGAGGAGTGAAGGGAGGGGGAAGGGAAAAAGGGGACCAGCTCCCGAGAGGTGGGAAATGGGAGCTGGTTAAAGGTCAGACATGTGGGGTTGCCCCCACATCTGGTCTTTGCTAGTCATAGCTAGTCATAGCTAGTCATAGCTCGCAGCATCTGTCGGAACAGATGGTATTTATTTGCTCCCCCACTGAGCAAATTAGGCACACGGCCGTTTTTAATGTGAGGTAAAAACCAGCTCCCCCAAAAGTAGGCAAAAAGGGGGAACTCTGGTTACCAAAAATAATAATTGTCCCAGTATAGAGGGCCTCCCCTCTATTGACCGGCACAAATCATCTCAAGTGCAGCATCTGTCGGAACAGATGGTATTTATTTGCTCCCCCACTGAGCAAATTAGGCACAAGGCCGTTTTTAATGTGAGGTAAAAACCAGCTCCCCTAAAAGTAGGCAAAAAGGGGGCACTCTGGTTACCAAAAATAATAATTGTCCCAGTATAGAGGGTCCCCCCCCATTGACTGGCACAAACCATCCCAAGTGCAGCATCTGTCGGAACAGATGGTATTTATTTGCTCCCCCGCCGAGCAAATTAGGCACAAGGCCAATTTTTAATGTGAGGAGTGAAGGGAGGGGGGAAGGGAAAAAGGGGACCAGCTCCCGAGAGGTGGGAAATGGGAGCTGGTTAATGGTCAGGCATGTGGGGTTGCCCCCACATCTGGTCTTTGCTAGTCATAGCTAGCCATAGCTTGCAGCATCTGTCGGAACAGATACTACACTTTGATCTTTTTGCCGGGGCCACGAAGGGCGGGGGCCAGTATTGACCACCCGTATCATTGAAAGTACAGCAGAGAAGGATAATAGTAGCTTGTCACTGCATGAGGCACAGACAGGAGTAAGCCAGCAAGCTAGGTCTCTGGATAACAACGGATGGGCACCTAAAAGCCGCGGTAGAAGAAGAATGACTTACATTGAAACTTGCTTTAGGACACAGGATTGGAAAGTGTTCAGGACCTGCAAAGTAAAATAAAATAACAAAACAAATAAGACTTTCGTATTGTTTGGATTCATCGGTTCATTGGTTCTCATCTTGAGTGTGTTTTTCACAACTTTTCGGTTGATGTAACCTCCGACTTTCTTCAGGTGTATCTTGTCGAACTCGGGAATGTTTCTGTCGAAATCGGCAATTTGGACGGAATTTCCGCAAGGACCCGTGGTGCAATGGTCAAACTTCTTGAAAAAATCAATTGTAAAAAAGTGATATTCTTCTTAAGGTTGAAGGTTCAATCCTCAGTGTGGTCGACCGGAAAGTACAATTGTGAATTACTTAGAACCTCTATCCAGTTATGGCTGACGGAAAAAGAACACGCTACCTCTGTGAATAAGTAAATGGTTCCGTTCGAAATTCCGTTTAAATTCACGAGTTCGACAGAAGCATTCCTGAGTTCGACAAGATACACCTGAAGAAGGTCGGAAGTTAAATCGACCGAAACGGTATGATAATCACGCTCAAGATGTGAACAGTAGTCCGATGAATCCAAATGATACGAATAATCAATCCTTATCTCAAAAATTCAGAAACGTTTGTTCATTTTTGTTCAAGCATCACACTAAAACAATATCCGGTTCCTTGCATTGCTATAGCCTTCTTATACTCATTTCTTTATTTTCGATATTTTTTTCAATATAGGGTGAACGCTGAGCGAGAACTCATTAAATATATCAATTTTTAACTCAAGTAGGTCACAAATGAGTAAGTAAAGATAAATAAACAAAAAAATAATAATTTCCATGCAATATTTGCATTAAAATGATTGCCCATTACTTTATTTACATCATAAATCATAAAATTTTCTTATTACTAATCTATCTTAAAATTTATAATTTATAGATTAATAACTATTATTATTATAGTTTTATTACTATTATTATTATTATTATCGTATCTGATATTTACCATTATTTTCTATTTTATTTTATTATCTATTTCACTTTGAATCTATATGTTACTATTTTTATTAATATTAGTTCTATAAATATTATAATTACTATTAAAAATAATATTATTATTTAATTACTACCAATAAGATTCATTTATTACTATTATTGATTTTTTTTATTAATATTACTATCTTTAAAACATTATATAAAAAATTAATTCATAAGTAATTAGTGGTTATCTCCCTTTGAACAATAAAATTATCTTTCTCTTTGAATATAATTATCTCCCCTTATAATTGAAATATTTAAGATGAATTCAAATATAGCGTTTCTAATGATTTTAAACTGGTAATACTATTCTATTGGCATTTCCTTTGAAGTTTGTATATATAAACATTTTCAAGCCTTCATAAACTACATTTAACATCCCAATGAATACATTGACGATGATACTTACGAGCTTTAATAGGCGGACTCTTAAAAGGTAGATATATTTTTATTAGAAATATTTAAAATATCCCCTCTTAACCTAACTATTCCACCCGATGTTATTTTATTTTATTTTCATTGTATCTTACTTTTTTTATCAACATAAAAAAATAAGTAACTATTTTCCTTTATATTTTAAATATTTTCCAAATGCATCTGCCTTACTTAAAAAAATGATAGTTTTATTTTTGGTGTCTTTAAAAAAAAACACCCAATATTTTTGCTGATGAAGAGACTTTGTTTAAAAAAAAAACAAATGATAAAATTATTGTCCAAGACTTATTGTCTATCTCAATAAAAACATCGTTTCCGAAACGATCGTACAATTTATTGATTTTGTCTGTTCTTACTTATGAAACCTATTTTTAAGTTTAATTTGAATTATAAATTATCAATCACCTTACTCAATATTAAAATAGCTCTAGGATATACATGCCGATCAAGCTTATTATATATCTACATTACAACGAGCACTGTTTTCTTCTCTTTTATTTTAATTTTATTAATGAATTTACTAATACATTAAACTATACTCTGCTCGTTCTAATACCCTTAACATACATATATATATATAGGTAATCTCCAAAAATACCGTTAGGGCTTACAACATGGCCGCCAGAAGAGTCACGTGATCCGGTTGATCCAAAACATGAATCGTGCAAATGGAAAACGCAGCCTTGAAGGCAAACTTTGACAAACAATCACAATTTGTTTGTATTTAATTTTTTGTTGATATAATGTTGTTATAAAAATAGGCAAACTTTGAGAAACAATCTTAGGTTGTTTTTAGTTAAAACAGTGTTTATAAAAAGTATTTTATTCAGAACAAACAAGTGGTCGACTAGGTGTATCAGAATTTTAGGCGGAATTTTTGACACCCCCAACAAAAAACTGCGAATAAAATATATAAAACTCGTAATTTCTGTTTTTAAAGTGGGTTGTCAATTTTCTTTATGAAATATACTTCCAAAATAAACTATTACAGTCGTTTAAAACATAATAGAAGTATTATTTTTTTTATTTTTTAAAAACAATGTTTACAAAAGTTTGCTTTAAATTTGCGTTTTCCGGTTTCGTAATACGGCGATTCATGTTTTGGATCAACCGGATCACGTGACTCTTATCATATATAATGGATTGGGTCCTTGCTATTGCCTGTTTAGAATCTATCGACCGGTGTTAATCGTGACATTATCGCACTTGATGATTCTCGAAATGATGAAACACTGGTGTGGTGTCTGGAAGTATTTAATAATTATTATAGTATATATATATATATATATATATATATATATATATATATATATATATATATATATATATATATATATATATATATATAGTTCTGTCCCTTTGGGAATATCTTGTCCTAATCGATATTCTCATGTGAAATAAAAAAAGCCATTCATCTTAAAGCAAATACCGATCAAAAAACGCTTACATATTTTATATGACAGACCTTAAAATGTCCACGTCATTTAGTTTTGCGACCATTATTGCTGTTTTTAGTGTCCATTTTATATATATATATATATATATATATATATATATATATATATATATATATATATATATATATATACAGGTTAAAGACACTTGTAATTATCGATGATACTGTAAAACTGCAGTAAAATGTGTAAGCTGAATATATTAGATCATTTATCATTGATATACCTTTATAATATATTTTTGTCCAAGATTTACTGTTTTAGTTGAATTTGATTCTGATATTGAAAGATTCATAATTTTTTTTGTATATATACATATTAATATATAAATACATATACAAATATTCATATATAAATACATATACACACACACACATATATATATATATATATATATATATATTCATCACTAATTGTTTTTCATTCAGATGCCACACCTGAGTTCCGTATGTTGGATTCGAACGTGCGCAGAATTCCAATAATTTACTCCTCTTGCGCATATTTACATTATCGTCTGCAATAACACTGTAAAGTTCATCAAATGTTTGTGTTGTATGATACATATACGATGTTAAAGAGCCTTATATATATATTTATATGTATATATATATATATATATATATATATATATACGTTGTGTGTGTGTGTGTGTGTGTGTGTGTGTAAAAATATACTAGCAAAAGTACCCGTCGTTGACTGGGTTCAAAAACAGCTTACAGAAAATGAACTCTGATTTATGAAAGTATAATAGGTTATGAAAAGGAAGGGTTGTAAAGAGATAGCTTCGAATTTGGGGGTATCAAAACCGAAGCAAAATATGATGAAAGTAAAAATAAAATAGATAAACCCCATAATTTATTATACCATACCTGTACACATTGAAATACTTATCACAATATTCTGTGGATCTATATGAAAAACCTTGTTAAACTTTGTGACATATTTCCATTCTATGGAGGTCAGGTGCGAACGAACACCCCATAATTTTATTATACCATATTTCTTCAAACTGAAACATAATTATCAAAGTATACTTACGCAGATAGATATGAAAAGTCTTTATTAAAGTTTGTGTCTATTTCCATTCTATGGAGGCCAGGTGCGAACGCAGACCGAACAATTTTATTATACCATCCCTATTTAAGTTAAAACATACTTATCAAAGTATTCTTATGTACATCTATATCAAAAACACTTGTAAACGTTTTTTTTTTTGTTTTGTTTTTTTAATTTTTTATTTCCATACTTTGGACCAAGCGCGAGTACGACGACCCCACAATTTTAATGAACCACCGTTCTGCCAGATCAAACATACCCATTTCTGTATTTCGATACATCTTCTATCATTATATGTAATCAGTTTTTTAAAATAGTCAACCATATAGGAGCCTATTTGTGACCAGACACACACACACACACACACACAGTTATATATATATATATATATATATATATATATATATATATATATATATATATATATATATATATATATATATATATATATATATTAGTCTTTGCATACTCACGTAGGGGTGCTTTCGAGTGAAATTTTTGTGATAGGAGGTGTGCAATTTATAACCACACTTCTCCTGAGACGACATTGTTAAATACGAGTGGCAAGTGAAGTGTATGTTCAGGACAACTGGAAACAAATGCCGAGATAAGCAGAGAGCATGAGCAAAGCTTCTTTCTTAGAACTGCACGCCAGTGGAACTCTCTGCCGCTTGCATGTTTCCCACCTGACTACAACTTGGATGTCTTCAAGTCCAACATAAACAAACTCCTGACAAACCGCCCTCTTAAGTAAGACACTCTATCAAAACTCCCAATACTAATGATTACTACAATACTATCTCATTGATTACTGTACACGCAATAACCCTTATCCCTGAGTGGGTTTCGGACCTTGATAAGTGGTGACCCCTATGTAAAAAAAAAAAAACCTACAGCGCATAGAATTCCCAGATGGTCACCCATTGATGTATTTATAGTTTTTTTTTTTTTTTTTTTTTACTAAAACACTATAGTACTATAGTATACTATTTTATTATAACATTAAAATACCTTAACAATTGCACTCGACGAGTAAAATTACTAAAAGTCATACTTATAAAGAAAACTACAGCGCTTTTTCAACCGGATCAAAATTAACACCGGACAAGTATATTAACCGTATGTAATAACTAACGAGAAACTAAATAAATAAAGTATAAAATAAGAAAATCGAAATTACAAATAAAATTAATTCTTCTATAACCATTCTGCGCCCATTTTTCTAACCAACAAAAAATCATTAATACACCAAACCGCAAAGAAAAGAAAACGATGACAACAACAATTGCTCCTGGCGACGATCGGCCGCACCGATAGAAAGTGCTTGAGAAGAATATGGCTGAACAACAACTTTGGGCGCCATTATATACAATATACCAGCTGAAATAAAAAATACTGCTCGGCAAATTAAAAAAGATATACAGCAAAATTGGAACAAAGAATAACACACACACACATACACACACACAAATATATATACACACACACACATATATATATATATATATATATGTATATATATATATATGAGATCATTAACAGCTGTTGCTTTTTGTTTTATTATTTGATATTTTCATTTTTCAAATAATTAAAATTATATTTTTTTAATAATTTTTACGCGTTTCGGACGATCTTGTTGTGTCTTAAAGCATCCTCTTCAGAGATTTTGTAAAAATAGATATTTTCGTTAAGCCATTTTGATGATAAATCACTTTCCCAAGGAATGAAAAGATGTCGTGTGCCTCTAAATGTATTCAAACTTTTGATTTCTTTTTCTTCTTATTTGTGTGGATATGTGATGCATTGGTACTTCGTTACAAAAGTGTGTCTACTTGTTCGTGTGTGCGGAAGCGTGTGTGAGTATGTGTGTGTGTGTGCGTGAATGCGTGTGTGTGTGTGTGCGTGTGTGTGTGTGTTTGGGCCTAAACACTTGAGATTTTAGATGTAGGTTATCTGAACACGAGTCAAACATTTAATACATATATATATATATATATATATATATATATATATATATATATATATATATATATATATATATACCGGGCTGAACTGTTTGTAAAAAATAAAATAAGACTAACAAAGATGCACGTGGGGTTTCAGGTTTCAGGTAAGCTCTGTCGTGGGTTTTTATCTCAACTGTTTATTGAAGAAAGTTGGCTTTCAATGCATTCAGAACGGAGCACAACGGCAAATTTCAGAAATTAAAAGGAATGCATGTTATTAGCTTAGAATTTTTATTTTTATTTTTGTTTTAATAATTATTTAATTATTTTTATTGATTATTTAATAATCCAAACGAATTTATGCGCAGAAAGATATGCGCTGAAACCGTTTTAAGCATTTTCATTTTGGACGCCTAAGAGTAAATTATAGTCTAAAGTGGCGCCGCGGTAAATTTGGTATTTATAAAACATATCTAAGTGATATTTTCATTAGATCATTTCAGCGTCGTGTTACGTGTCAGATACACTGCCAAGTGGCAATATACCGTTTTGGGGTTGAAAAAGGGTAAAAAAAAAAATCTGACGAAGCTATGTATAAAAATCAAATGGCAAGAGAGTGTCAAGTCGCACTACAGTTAATTTTGGTGTTTAGAAAACATATATAAGAGGTAGTTTTATTAGCACTTTTCAACGTCGTGTTAAGTATCAGCTATACTTCCATAAAACATAGCTTTATTTTGATAGCCAAATAATCTGTGTTTTCGTCTTCAACTCCAGTGTCAAACTATTTTAAGAAATAACTCCTTGAGAAAAAGTCTTTTTTTTTTTTTTTTTTTTTTGCTAAACTTAAGACTATTCTTTAACGATTCTGAGTCTATCCATATAATATTATAATAATATTACTTGATATCATCATAGATAAATTTCATTGATAAAACTTCACTTAAATGTAGTTTTAATATTTTAATAAATAATGGATGGACATCTGTCCACAAAGCCACCACTCCCCCATGCAGGGAGTATTGTTGTCACATTTGGGCTGGTGCACCAACCACCAGTCTCTCCCTCTTACAAAGAATCCCCAAAAAGTGTCCCAAATCTATAAAGTCACACAGTATCGCCCAAGCTCCAATCAGTTTATATATAATTTGAACATACAACTCGCCCACGGTCTTTAGTTAGGCATGGTTCCAAATAAATAGTAGCCCTATAGTAACTTCTAAATAGTGGCAATATGCCTTGTTTGGAGTGACAAACCGAAATAAAATAAAAATCCGGCGAATAAAAAGGGAATAGCTAGTAAGCCTCTAAGTGGTAATACAGTAAATTTTGCTATTTATAAAACAGACACGCACACACACACACACACACACACACACACACACACACACACATATATATATATATATATATATATATATATATATATATATATATATATATATATATATATATATATATATATATATATTATTCGAAGGTAAACAGTTACATTTCGTAGGTACAAACAGCCTACTGTGTTAGTCAATTAAACTTCGTCAGGCGACCCTGAACCATTCGACGCTATAGTTTTTTTGTTTTTTTGTTTTAGCGTCGAATGGTTCAGGGTTGCCAGACGAAGTCTCATTGAGTGAAACAGTAGTTTGTTTGTAGCGACCAAATGTTACTGCTTATCTCCAAATAAATAATTAAAAAGTATTTTTCCTCTTTTTATCAAACACTATCTACCAACCTGGTTGAGTTTATTACTTCCTACGTTTGAATATCTCATATATATATGGATAGATAGGAATGAAAAAGTTTACAAGACAAAAACAAGTGTAAACTTAAAACTAATATAAATATTAATATTTATATAGCTATCCTAACCAAATAAAAAAGCTCAATACAAACACTTGAGGAAGTAGAGCTTGTCATAAGGAAAAGAAATCAAGACTGTAAATTAGAATTTACAGGGAAATTTATTATTGGATAAAATACTTCAAATAAAAATTTTAAGAAATCCTTTATCCGCGGAGTTTCAACGAATGCTATTCTTCTCTTCAAAAGAAAGAAAGAAATTAGCAAATTATTAGTATAGCCGATTTAAGAAATTGCTGGTTATAGCAGGAGATTAAACAACACTTTCTGTTAGTCATAAAGTGCAAAAGAAATTTTTTATACGTTTATATTGATTAAAAAAATGTTTCTTTGCATTTTATGACGAACTATCATAAAGTGTTGTTTCATCTAATGCCATATCTAGCAAATTCTTAGCTCAGTTATACTAGTAATTTACTAATATCTTTCTTCCTTTGAAAAGAAGGATAAAAGTCTTTGACACTTCACGGATTAAGGATTTTTCAATACATTTTTGGAGTATTCTGTCGAACAATAAATTTCCTTGTAAATTTTAATTTAAAGTCTTGATTTATTTTCCTATATATTAGCATGGGTGCCCGACGTTGCCTGGGTGTTTGGAGGTGTGTGTTGAGCAAAATAGAAAAAAAGAAAAGTGGTAGTAGGACGGCAGGCTCGAACCCGTACCGCGAAGGAGGAAAAGAACGGGGAAAAACGTGACGTCTTTGCTATTACGACCAGCGCCAAACCGGAAGTGACGTATGTTTAAATTAAGGCTAGACAATCGAAAAGAGCGACCTCTCCCTGTTGAAAAGTGCCCAGGTAGGGTGAAAAAATTAATGTTTTTAGCCAATTTTTCGGTATTTTTCGTCTGAAGGATCGATCTTCAAAACGACACTGATCTTGTGAAAATCCGTCGCCTTTGTCGAAAGTTTTAGGCAGACATGCAAACATGCATACATAGATTTATATATTTGTAGCTCAAATTTTCGACCCGAACCGATTAAAAAGCTTGCCCTATCTCTGAATATCCTTTATATAAAATTTCAAATATTTAGACCAGAAATTGTCTAGTAATTTGGTAGAGACCGCAGAGGTCAATTTTATTTATTTTTTTTTTTTTACTTTTGGCCCCTATTATAATCCCTTAACATTTCTTGTTTTGGGTTCATATCAAGTTATTAAGTTAAATCCATGTCCAAGGAACCTATATCTAAAATTTCAATTGTTTATACCAAAATTGTCGGAGGAGTTTGGTAGAGTTCTCAAAGGTCAAATCGTTGAAATTTGACTCCTTAACAGTCAAATTTCTGGCCGAAACAGGATTAAAAATATTTTCCCAAATCTCAGTACCCTGTATATCAAATTTGGAGTCTGTAGATTAAAAAAGTTATTGCGTAGGTAAATGTACACAGATAGACACACAGACAGACAGACAGACAAACAGACAGATTCTTTCACTTTTGCAATATATAGATATATATATATATATATATATATATATTGTTTTTAAAATATAATTATCCACTGACACACGTTTCCTCGTCTACGACTCATCAGACTGGCTGAATCTTTTTTTCTGTAAAAAGCTCAAACTGTGAGTAGTTTCTTTTTTTTATGTTAAAAGTTTTTTTTAATCGCATATGGACAATGTATGCATAATGAGAAAACTATATATATATATATATATATATATATATATATATATATATATATATATATATATATATATATATAACAAGGTACTCCATGATTATCAAAGCCCGAAAGCTACCAGAGGATGAAGGTCAATGAGTTTCAGGAGGTCATTAAGACAACATCGTGATGATCAGTAATGGTGGAAATTGTATAGAGTTTGATTATTTAAGAAGACAGCTCAACAAAAACCTTTTTAACTGAAACTTTTAAATGATTATGTTGTAGTCAGCTAAAAAGCAGCTCTGTGGTACAGAGTTCCACAACCGGGTAGTTCCATGAAAGAAAAGTTGTTCATGGAATTTACGTTAAGTCTTGGGCTCAGATAGGGACTAAAGGAAATTGTTGACGATTGTTGTGGCTATATTTGTGGTTGGTTGGTTGGTTGGTTCGTTCGTTCGTTCGTTCGTTCGTTCGTTGTTTGTTTTACGGCATATCAACCCTTTTCAGGTTATTTAATGTCGAATCCAGTGATTCAGAAATTTTTTTTAATAGAATATATAATTTTTTTCAAGTCGGTTTCTATTTAACCCATAGTTGGGACCCTAACAGGTATTACTCCGGGTCAGAGTGGACCTGGGAGCAATGGCAATTAAGGGGTGGCTCCACACTCCCCAAAGCCCGCAAGCTGGGGCCTCACCACTGGATATAGTTTAAGGTCATATCCAGGACAATATTGTGGATAGACGAGTGTTTGCTGTGAATATTTTGTAAGAGGAACCATGGATGAAAGTTTAATCGAACACTTGTCATGAAAATAGCGATGGAACAGGGACAGGCTCGCAATGTCTCTTTTGTGAGAAAGAAGATCGAAACAAGGACATCGCCAACTAGATTTCGAAGCCGGTTTTGAACTTTGTCAAGATATAGAAGGGAGCTCTTAGCAGTGCTTTCCAATATGTGGCAGCAGTACTTCATTTCAGGACGTGTTTGGACATTATACAGGTAGAGGATTGCATAGGAAGTGAAATGCCTTCTGCAGCGGTAGCATAATCTAATCATTTTTCCAGCGACCTTATTTACATTAACTCATTTCAGTCTTATATTGAGTATTAGATGAACTTCCATCAAACATTGTTTTTTTTTTGTTTTTTTTTTGTTTTTTTTGTTTTTTTGTTTTTTGTTGTTTTTTTTTTTTTGTTTAGATAGTGGAATGATCTATGTGCGAAACTATTTTAAGTAAGAAATACTTTGATAAAAACAATCTGTGATTTATTTGTTTTAGTCTCTCTGGACTTATTATTGTTCTTTAACGAATCTAGGTCTATCTACACATTACCTGACATTATCAGTATTAATATATATATATATATATATATATATATATGTGTGTGTGTGTGTGTGTGTGTGTGTGTGTGTGTGTGTGTGTGTACATATATACACACACAGACACTATATATATGTGTGCGTACATACACACACACACACACACACACACACACACACACACACATATATATATATATATATATATATATATATATATATAAAATTTATATGGCAATTAAGCTACACAGAATATTCCGCGTTTCATACACGCTAGGATTCATCAGGCTTATAAGCATAATCTAACCATTTTTCCAGCGACCTCATTTTTATTAGCTCATTTCAGTGTTGTATTGAGTATCAGATGAACTTCCATCAAACATTGTTTTTTGTTTTTTGTTTTTTGTTTTTTTTTGTTTTTTGTATTTGTTTTTGTTTTTGTTTTTTTTGGGTTGTTTTGTTTGGATAGTTGAATGATCTAGGTGCGAAATTATTTTAAGTAAGAAATACTTTGATAAAAACAATATGTGATTTATAGATAAACCTGATGAATCCTAGCTTGGATGAAACGCAGAATATTCTATATAGCTTAATTGCCATATATATTTTATAACTTACTACCTAGCTCTACCTGCGTACTGAGCACTGTTGAAGTAAATACTTAAAGTTTACGCATAAGTTTATACTTTCGTGCATTAATTTATGCGAGTAAATGAAGTAGTCATATATATATGTGGGGGGTGCGTTTGTGTGCGTGTGTGTGTGTGTGTGTGTGTGTGTGTGTGTGTGTGTGTGTGTGTGTGTGTGTGTGTGTGTGTGTGTGTGTGATGGGACGATCTCAATATTTTTCTCGATTACCGATTCCTATTCTTTATAAATCTCTAAATATTTAACTCTAAAATTGTTATTTTGTCTCGATTACTGTAAAAACAAATTTAAATGTGAATATAATTTTCTCAAACGTAAAAACACACTTGTGAGGAGGTGATCACGAGATTTTAGTCCTACGGGAAATTTAAATCAATAAATATTTGTTTTTATCTTATTATATCTACAAGCAGTAAAAGATGTTTCTTAAACCAAAATCAAATAAAAAAGATAATTTAAGGAATCAATTTTGGCATCGGAAATTAGGCTACACTTTTTCCGATTCCGATATCCCAAAAAGCTCCGATTTTTCCGATTCTCGATTCTGATTAATCGTCCCAACATATATATATATATATATATATATATATATATATATATATATATATATATATATATATATATAAAGGGTGTTAGAACAGTAGTCTAAAGAGCAAAGTGTATTTTAATGTGATAGTAAAATCACTAATTTGATTAAAATATAAGAAAAGAACAGTGCTCGTTGTAATTCAGATATATAATAAGCTCGATAGGCAAATATCCTAGAGCTACTTTAATATTTAGTAAATGTATATATATATATATATATATATATATATATATATATATATATATATTTTTATATATATATATATATATATAACTTTCTACCTAGCTCTACCTGCGTACTGAGCACTGTTGAAGTAAATACTTAAAGTTTACGCATACATTTATACTTTCGTATATTAATTTATGTGATTAAATGAAGTAGTCATATATATATATATGTGTGTGTGTGTGTGTGTGTGTGTGTGTGTGTGTGTGTGTGTGTGTGTGTGTCTGTCTGTCTGTCTGTGTCTGTGTGTGTGCGTGTGTGTGTAACAGAAAGATACGGTATTAAAAATAAAACGCATATATATATATATAGTATTGAAACTCGACCAACTGGGCAACAATCGACATTTATAACCATAACGCTGTCTGGCTGCTATTAAAATGGTATTTGAAATTACAATGTTTCAACAATGTCCAAACGCATAAACACAAAGAACATTGCATGATATGCCAGTGGCAGTTTGTTATGTCACATCCCAATACGCTCAATCAAAGATAGGGACATTTATATACATCCGTATATATATACATACTGTACAGCATAATCACGTTGACACACCGGTTCCCTCTGAATTACCGAAGTTAAGCAAAGTTGAATCTGGTCAGTACTAAATGGGTAGACATTTGTGACTTCCAGGTGCTCTCCGCTTATCTCGGCATTGTTTCCAGTTGTCCTGGACTTCTTGCCACTAGACCCAAACAATGCCAATTCAGGAGAGGTGTTGTTTGCGATTGCGCAACCCTTGCCTCACGATTACATGCGCAGCTTCCGCTACAGGGAGTATCTTTTGTCTTTCGAAACTTAAATGAAGCATCGAATATATACATACACGGTAACTTCTTTCAGTCTTGTAAGATTATGGACAACCATTGTAAGGGTGAAATTTCTGTGGCAAGAGTTGCGCAATATCAAACCCACCGCACCCGAATCGGCCTTATTAAATACCAATAGCAAGTGGAGGTTCAGGATGACTGGAAACAATGTTGAAGCGGAGAGAACATGCAGTGCCTAGAATTCCCAAATGGTCACCCATCTGTTACTAGTCTGGATCAATATTGCTTATTTTCAATTATCTGATGAAAACCGGCCTGTCAACGTGATTATGCCGTATACATACGTACACACACACACATACACACACACAATATATATATATATATATATATATATATATATATATATAGAGAGAGAGAGAGAGAGGGGGGGGAGAGAGAGGGAGAGAGAGACTAGCATTTCAGCTGTGTATGTTGAGCAAAAAAAAAGCGGTCAATTTTTTTTAACTTTGACCCCTATTATGACCACTTAACATTTATTGTTTGGAGCTCAAATCAAGTTATTAAGTTAGATCCATGTCCAAGAAACCGCTATCTAAAATTTCAAGTGTTTAGACACAAAATTGGCGGAGGAGTTTCGTAGAGTTCTCAAAGGTCGAATCGTGGAACTTTGACGCCTTTAGAGTCAAACTTTCTGGCTGAAACAGGATTACAAAGATTTTCCCAAATCTCAGTACCCTGTATATATAAATGTAGAATGAAAATTGACAGAGTTATTTCGTAGGGAAATGTACACAGACACAGACACAGACACAGACACTTTCACTTTTATAGATATACTAGCATTTTGGCCCGGCGTTGCCCGGGTGTTTTGAGGTGTATGTTGAGCAAAAAAAAAAAAAAACGGTCAATTTTTTTAACTTTGACCCCTATTATGACCTCTTAAAATTTATGGTTTTGGGTTTAAACCGAGCTATTAAGTTAGATTTATGTCTAAGGAACATATATCTAAAATTTCAAGTGTTTAGACCCCCAATTGTAGGAGGAGTTTGGTAGAGTTCTCAAAAGTCAAATCGTTAAATTTTGACCCATCAACAGCCAAATTTCTGGCCGAAAACCGATCACATAGATTTTCCCAAATCTCAGTATCCTGTATATCAAATTTCGAGTCTGTAGACTAAAAATTGACAAAGTTATTTCGAAAGAAAATGTACACACACAGATACACAGACACGTTCACTTTTATATATATATATATATATATATATATATATATATATATATATATATATATATATATATATATATATATATATATAGAGAGAGAGAGAGAGAGAGAGAGAGAGAGAGAGATAGATAGGAAAACAAAAATATATGCGTATAGATAAATATATATGGAAACAATTTTGTGTTTTCTGCACACTTTTTACACTAATATTATGCAAGTATAAATCATGTAGAATATCTGCATGAATATAATTACACGTAATGGTTGACTAAAGATGATCATTCCATAAGAAAACCGAAAAAACTAATAGGGAATTAATTAAAATGAATTATTAAAAGAATATGCAAATTAGCTAGATCTTTTGCTAGTGAATGCAATTCTACAACCCATATATAAGGAAATCGTATTTTCTTTTTAAATTAATAGAAAAGAGGGGTTTTAATATGAATATCAATACACACAAAAGAGAAACGAATTCATAGGAGCATAGATAGATAGATATACTATCATTTCGGCCCGACGTTGCCCGGGTGTTTTGAGGTGTATGCTGAGCAAAAAAAAAAGGCGGTCAATTTATTTTTACTTTGACTCCTATTATGACCTCTTAACATGTATTGTTTTGGGCTTAAATCAAGTTATTAAGTTAGATCCATGTCGAAGGAACCGCTATCTAAAATTTCAAGTGTTTAGATCCAAAATTGTCGGAGGAGTTTGGTAGAGTTCACAAAGGTCAAATCGTTGAACTTTGGCCCCTTAACAGCCAAATTTCTGGACGAAAATCGATCACATCGATTTTCCCAAATCTCAGTACCCTGTATATCAAATTTCGAGTCTGTAGACTAAAAATTGACAGAGTTATTGCGTAGGGAAATGTACACAGACACACAGACACTTTCACTTTTATAGATGCAAGAAAAATATATACGTATACATAAATATATATGGAAACAATTTTGTGTTTCCTATAACATTTTTACGCAAATATTATGCAAGTATAAATCATGTAGAATATCTGCATGAATATAATTACACGAAATAGTGAACTAAAAATGATCATTCCATAAGAAAACCGAAAAAAAACTAATAGGGAATTAATTAAAACGAATTTGCATATTCTTTTTATGCAAATTGGCTAGATCTTTTGCTAGTGAATGCAATTCCATAAGCCATATATAAGAAAATTGTATTTTCTTTTTAAATAAACAGAAAAGAGGGGTTTTAATATGAATATCAATACACACAAAAGAAGAACGAATTTATGGGAGTATATATATATATATATATATATATATATATATATATATATATATATGTTAAAATGCACTTTCGTATAAATAATTGAATTAATTCAAAAAGTATCACTAACAAGCACAAATACAAACATCTACATAAAAAAGCGGTACATTCAACAGTCGTGCGAGGTAGTCACGTGGTAGAGTTTTAGGCTTTTTCTCATAGGGTCCTTATTTCGAATCTCGCTAGATTTAGCCACTCTGATATGTCGTAGACAACGAAACACATGCCAGTGGATAAATGCATTTAAAAAGTAATATATATGCTGTTTCACGTTTAGGGAGTACCAAATTCGTCAAAGAGAAAATTATTCCTAACTCGCATTTAGGTAAAAAATGCACTTTCGCATAAATAATTGAATTCATTCAAAAAGTATCGATAATAAAAACAAATAAAAACATCTACATAAAAACGCTTCAGTTGTCTCCCTTGTGGCCTTGCCAGGCCACTAATATGTAAGTACATGTCTGTCATTTTCTTTTTTTCTCCTTGTTCCTCCCCAACTACCTCGAAATCTAATGAAGAATGTTCTCTTTCATCTCTATAACCACTTTCTCACAGAAGAGAGGTTGCTAGTCTTTACCTTCCCTATCGTTATTTTTATGGTTGGTGCTCGACAGAGCTCCAATCTATCGTCCTACGACCCCCAACCACTAAAACATTCACATCAAAATCGCATCTAGCAAAAACCACTACAATGAATTTCCGTTTATCCCTCGGTGAATTGAACGGAATTTCCATGAGATAAGAATAACTCGTTTGTGGAACACAATACAGCGGGGCTGCTTCCCAACTAACTACAATATTGTCGATTTAAATGAAATGATCCATGACGTTTCTGAATTTTGAAGATGAGGATTGGTTATTCGCGTTATTTGGATTCATGGGACTACTGTTCTTATCTTGATTGTCATTTTCACAACGTCTTGATCGATGTAACCTCCGACCTTCTTCAGATGTATCTTGTCCAACTCGAGAATGTTTCTGTCGAACTCGGGAATTTGAACGGAATTTCGAACGGAACCTTTTATTTACTTCACGGATGTAGATTGCTCTTGTTCCGTCAGCCATGAATGATAGAGGTCCTAAGTAATTCGCAATTGTATTTTTCGGTCGCCCATACTGAGAATTGAACCTTCAACCTTCAGGTGAATATTATTTTTTACAATTGATTTTCCCAAGTACTCTAACCACTCGTCCACATCATTGCAGACGCCCCCCTCCCTCCGTGAACTAAATAAAGGGTTCCGTTCGAAATTCCGCCCAAATTCCAGAGTTGGACAGAAACATTCTCGAGTTCGACAAGATACACTTGAAGAAGGTCGCAGGTTACATCGATCGAAACGTTGTAAAAATCACACTCAAGATGAGAACAGTAGTCCGATGAATCCATATAATACGAAATGATCAATGTTTTCATTTTAAACTCCAGTGTGAAACTATATTATTAAGAAAAAAAAAAATTATATGATAAAATGATGTGTGTGCGTGTGTGTTCCCAACAGCTGGCCCTGATGGTAAATCGAAACCCTCTCAATCTCGAAGCATATTCGGTATTCTTGATAGATCCTCTGAAAACCAGAAGCGTCTGCTATTTGCATTTATGGCCCAAACAAGGGCTTTCACTTTTACCTCACCACAACCACCACCACCACCACCGCCACTTCCTCAACATCCCTCCCCCTCAGCCGCTGTCGGGTGACGCACTGCGGGCAGAATTCAGAAAAGTAGCGGAAAAATAAATAAAAGTGCCAGGCTGGATTGTTTTTGTTTTTATTGTTTTCTTTCTAATTCGTTTTTTCACATAAGCTTTTGTTTTTATTTATGCAATATATTTATTAGTATTATTCTTAGTATTAGTAGTAGTAGTATTATCATCATATTGCATTGTTTATCGTCTTAGTAATTAATATAAGAGCCGTCGTAAAGCATTCTATCATGCACTTATGAAATGTCCGACTCGTCATTCATTTTGTTGCTACGGAAGACCATCATCATTACAGTTCTTTTTGTTGCTATTATTACAATTCTTCTTGTTGCTACGGAAGGCCATAATTATTACAATTCTCTTGATTGATACGGAAAGTCACAATGTTTGAAATTCTTTTATTATTGGCATTAGGTCAACACTTATCAAAATCCCGGTCTGCTCGAGAAATAAAGGATACTTATTCAGTTTAAATTATATTTATAATTACAGACACTAGTGTTTCATGCTTACGCAATCAGCATATATACACGCACGCACACACATACGCACACACATACACACACACATATATATATATATATATATATATATATATATATATATATATATATATATATATATATATAATTATTTTCTACTATAATAATTAAATACCTACACACACTAGTGTTTCATCCTTTCGGGAATCTTCAGTGCAGGGTGTCACGATTACTACCAGTCGAACGATTCGAACCCCGTATCACGAAACATCTCTGGCTCGATTAGCGGAGACCTAATCCATTCGGCTACCATTAACCGCTTGAAATAACGTTGAATTTTAAACATCTTAATTTTAAGTGTTCATTTACGTCAGTCAGACAGTGATCTAATCGTTATACGATGATCTACGCATAAGAGCTAAATTGACCGACTTTTAATTCAACTGAAAGTGCTCAACGATAAGAAACGAATTTCTTAAAGAGGCTGTCATAATTATTTTCTACTATAATAAATAAATACCTACAGACACTAGTGTTTCATCCTTTCGGGAATCTTCAGTGCAGATACAAATGCAAGCTCCCGCTTGGTTGAGCTTTTTATTCTCTCCAGATATGTTTGAAAAGGAACACATTCCTCTGTCTGCCAAAAATATCCCTATTCCTACCCAAAGGACTATCCACTTATCAAGTGTTTTCTTTTCAGATTAAATATGTTTTTAACTCTTTTCAAAGTGTTTTTTAACTGTTTGCTCTTATATATATATATATATATATATATATATATATATATATATATATATATATATATATATATATATATATATATATAGAGAGAGAGAGAGAGAGAGAGAGAGAGAGAGAGATGTATATAGGATTTTCCTTTTTAGATTAAATATGTTTTTTTAACTCATTTCAAAGTGTTTTTTAACATGTTTTATTAACTGTTTGCTCGTATTATAAGCTCTATCTCCTATTTGGTTTTATCGAGCTTTTACATCTGGCTGAGATAACTTTATAAATATTAATTCTGTAAGATTTATAATATACTTTTAAAATAAGAAAATCCAAATTAGAAATAAATAATTCACTCCCATCCATTCTGCACCCACCTTTATACACCAAGCCTTAATAAAGAAAAGAATGACAACAACAACAATCATTCCTGACGACGATCGGATGTACCGATAGAAAGCGCTTGAGAAGAATATGGCCGAACAACAACTACTGGGCGCCATAATATACAACATGCCAACCGAAATAAAAAAGATCAACAAAATCGGAAAAAAGAACTCAATCGTGTTCAATCAGACATATTGCAATATATATATATATATATATATATATATATATATATATATATATATATATATATAAATATATATATATATATATATTTATATATATATATATATATATATATATATATATATATATATATATATATATATATATATATATATATATTCCAGGTAGGGAGATATTAAAAAGCAAAGTGTAATTGAATGTCAACAAAGGTCGTTAATAGTGCTCACTCAAAGAGAGCAAATTATATATTTTTTTATTATTCTTTATGTAAATCTATTCATATCTTGCTACGATGTGCAGACCGTTTCGATCATAATAGATCTCATCAGGCAAGAAAAATTCAAAATTCAAAATTCAAAAATTGAAAATGGTTCAGGACCATTTTCAATTTTAGAGAAGACTAGCAGGGGTGCCCGGCGTTGCTCGGGTGTTTGGAGGTGTATGCTGTGCAATAAAAGCAAAAAAACAAAAAAAAAATGCTCAATTTTGTAAAACTTTGACCCCTATTATGACCCCTTAAAATTTATTGTTTCGGGCTCAAATCACTTTATTAAGTTAGATCCAGGTTCAAGGAACCTATATCTAAAATTTCAAGTGTCTAGACCCAAAATTGTCGGAGGAGTTTGGTAGAGTTCTTAAAGGTCAAATCGTTGAAATTTGACCCCTTAACAGCCAAATTTCTGGCTGACACCCGTCACATCGATTTTCCCAAATCTCAGTACCCGGTATTTCAAATTTCGAGTCTATAGGCTAAATATTGACAGAGTTATTGCATAGGGAAATGTACACAGACAGACAGACACACAGACAGACAGACAGACACGTTCACTTTTATAGATATATAGATAAACTAAGCCATGACTGGCGTGGAGCGAAGTTAAAGATCTTCTGGATTTAAAATTAATTGCAAAAATCCAATTTTATTTAAACAAAGGAAGTAAAAAAAAAATATTTGGGGAAAAGATTAGAAAGAGTGAAAAGAAGGGGGAGGAAGTATAACAAAAATTTATAGAGGGGGTATGAATTCACATATTATTGTCGGGACGATTTATCGGAATCGGAAAAATCGGAACTTTTAGGGGTATCGGAATCGAGAAATTTTTTTTGCCTTTTTTCCGATGCCAAAAACGATTCTTCTACCGTTGTTTCCATTACTAGATTTACTATTCAAATAATATTCAAATAATATTCAAATAATACACATTTCTATAATTTGCAAACACGATAAAATTACATTTTTGTTACATTGCCGCAAATATATGTACATATTAAACAGGTATTTACGATAATCCTCCCCCCTGAAAACAAACAACTCCCTAGCAAAATATTTAATGATTAAAAAAGAATGAGAATCGGTAATTTTATCGGAATCGGAAATTTAAACAGAACTGGTGAAAATCGGGGGGGGGATAAACATTGAATCGTCCCATCACTAATATGGATACACACATACACACACATACATATATATATATATATATATATATATATATATATATATATATACACATATATATATATATGCGAATGTATATGTATATACAATGTATGTATATGGATACACATAATGTACACACACACACACATTCACACACACACACACACACACACACACACACACATATATATATATATATATATATATATATAAGGCTCTTTAACATCGTATATGTATCATACAACACAAACATTTGATGAACTTTACAGTGTTGTTGCAGACGATAATGTAAATATGCGCTAGAGGCGTAAATTATTGGAATTCTACGCACGTTCGAATCTAACATACGGAACTCAGGTGTGGCATCTAAATGAAAAACAATTAAATACGGATGTGCTATAGAGATAAAAGGTAGAAACAGGATGAAAAGAGATTGGAATTTGCCAAAGAATACAGTGTCGAAGATGGTGTTCATAACTGTTTTTTTTTTTATGCATAGCAATGAATGTCTCCCTCAAATTGTCGACACTCTGACATTGAGAGGTTTCCTCAACAAGTGATATCGCAGATTCGTAGACTAGGTTATTAAGCTCGGCTTAATATGTTTGAATCGAGAAAAATTGAGTTGGTAAAGCCAGATATACATAAAATGTGTACATAAATGAACAAAATCCAAGATTAGTTTCTTTCTCATAGCTATATTAACGGATCGGTCACCTCTGGTCGTTAACCCTGCGGGTTGAGTTTCCAGTTATTAAATGAAACCGAAAGTGCCGATGTAAGCTCATACAAATATATAGTTTCCATCGAATATATATACATATGTGTGTGTGTGTGTGTGTGTGTGTGTGTGTGTGTAATTTTAAAAAAAATGACTTATTTCATATTTTGCAGTTTCAAACTATATGTTTAGCATTAAAATTACTGCCAATCTATAAATGATATTCTGCTAAACGTTTTTCCTCTAAAGATAATAGCTATTCTTTGAAACTCTATGGAAGAAGGAAATTTTCAGTTTTCACCTGTATCACTTGTGTCAAATAATAAATGTTTTAAATTCTAATTTACAAAATTTTAGTTTTTCTATATTATTATATCTGTATAATTACTTACCGAATTTCCACAAGCAAAGTTTATTTCCTAGAATTGCACATTTGTGGAGCACAATACCAAGAGGCTGCTTTTCAGCGGACTATAACATAGCTGTTTTCAAATCTAACGGAACTCAATTCTTGTTAAACTCACTTAAATAATCAATATCTACCCAATTTCAGGCACTGTTGCAAATCGTCATGGCGCTGTTCAACGTCCCCATGGCAAACTAATTAACCCTCATCATCATCGAGTAGCATTTGGGACTTGATAAATGGTGAGTTGTTAGTAAAAACATCTACATATACAATATAATGACGTTTCCTTGTAAATGAAGATGATATATTTCTCTAGGTCTGTCAGTGTGCCTGTCTGTTCACTCTTTTCTCTACTGGGCTGATCTTTGGTAAGAACCTTTGTAATGATAACGTGCAGCAAACTAAGTATTATAGTATCATTTTGATGCACAGTTAGGGTTTAATAGAGATTAATAGGGATTATGCACCACAAACCACATCACCCTTCACTCATTGCCCTCGCCCTCTTTCACCGACCTGAATCCGCTGAAATACTTCGTTTGGTCATACGTCAAAAACATCACCAACACAACCTCCCACAAAACCAAAGCTTGCTTGATCGCCGCCATCTGCCGAGTATGCGCCAATCTCCCACCGGTGCTTGTGGAAAAGGCATGCTCTCAGTTCCAGACCCGTATGGAGATGGTGATTGAAGCTGAAGACGGCTACATTAAATAGATATCAGCTCTACTATATAGTTAAGTTACTTGAATTAATATTTTGCAATAAAAGCTTTAAAATTAAGCTGTAGCGTTGTTTCCTTTAGGGCGACAACTTTATCATTCCACCCTGTATATATATATATATACAGTGATGATCATATTTATTGGCACGGTAAAATAAAAGTTAAATTTTGTCTAATAAATTCTAAAAAAAGGGATTAAATTAAAGAAAATAACAAAGTATATTATGTATTTTTAACTGGCCTTTCCGATGCAGCAATCGGATTTTAGAAAAAATAAATAACAAAGGAACAACAAACATAATTGCAAAAAACCCTTGTTCAAAATTATTGGCACGGCTTTGTTTTTCTTTTAGTATCAGTATAATATCAATCAATTTCCGGTTTACGTGCTTTCTGAACTTTTTTATAGCCATATTATGCTTGTTTAACGCTAATTCAGTGAATAATTTTTTTTCAGATAATTTTTTGATAGCGATTTATTTAAACTATTATAAGTGACTAAATTATAATTTTCAATCGCCATGGTTAAAACTAAGGAACACAGCGAAGACGTAAGGAAGCTTGTTGTAGCATGCCATACCAATGGGGAGGGCTATGATAAGATTTCAAAGAAGCTAAACCTTCCCAAATCCACTGTTAGAGCCATAATAAACAAGTTCAAATCGCAAGGCCACGTTATGAGTTTAGAGGGTAGAGGGAGAAAAAAGATTCTTTCCCCAAGAGATGAACGGAAAATTGTTCGACAAGTAAAACAAAACCCAAGGATCTCTGTTGGGGAGATTGTTGATGAACAGAGCACCTCTGGAGTGAATGTATCTCGACATACAGTTGGTAGAGTTTTGAAGAGAGCTGGTTTAAAAGCATGTCGTCCGAGAAAGACTCCCTTATTGAAGCCTATGCACCTGAAAGCAAGGCTAGCCTTTGCAAAACGTCATATTGATAAAGATGTTGCATTCTGGAAACGTGTTCTATGGACTGACGAAACGAAAATAGAGTTATTTGGCCATAATAAAGTGTCTTATATTTACAGAAAATCTGGCGAAGCTTTCCTGCCTAAGAACACCATACCCACAGTGAAGCACGGTGGAGGCAGTTTGATGTTTTGGGGATCCTTTGCTGCCTCTGGACCAGGGCGACTTGTTAAGGTCACAGGTAGCATAAAAAAGGAAAATTATGTTAAAATATTGGATGAAAACCTGAAAGACTCTGCTAAAGAGCTCTCACTTGGTCGTCGTTGGTGGTTCATGCAAGATAATGACCCAAAGCATTCGGCTAAACTGACTAAGAAATGGCTTGAGGACAATCATATTAATGTTTTGGAGTGGCCATCACAAAGCCCAGACCTTAATCCAATTGAAAATTTATGGAGAACATTAAAATTGAGGGTAATGCAAAGGAAGCCTAAGAATCTTATTTAATTGGAGGATTATTGTCAGGAAGAGTGGGCTAAAATTACTACTGAAGAGTGCAACAACTTGGTTGTAAACTATGAAAAGCGACTGAGGAAGGTAATCAAGGCCAAAGGCTATACAATTGATTATTAAATAAATCGTGCCAATAATTTTGAACAAGGGTTTTTTGCAATTATGTTTGTTGTTCCTTTGTTATTTATTTTTTCTAAAATCCGATTGCTGCATCGGAAAGGCCAGTTAAAAATACATAATATACTTTGTTATTTTCTTTAATTTAATCCCTTTTTTAGAATTTATTAGACAAAATTTAACTTTTATTTTACCGTGCCAATAAATATGATCATCACTGTATATATTGAACCATTTGGAATTTACCCATTGGATTGAAATTTTAAATTCGACCGTTTTGGATTTTACCATTTTTGGATTTTTACCCTTCACCGGACTGTCCATTCATGTGAAATCTTTTTATCATTTTTCTTTTGCCTCCTGTTCCCCTTACCTCACCCTTTTTTTTAACCAAGTAAGATCTGTGACTTACTTGTAGTTTCATTAAATACTTTTATATGCAAAATCCGATCCTGCATTTTGCTAATTCCTGCCCTCTGATGAGAAGGAGAGTATTTCTTCGAAACTCCGCGGATTAAGGACTATCCACTTATCTTGTGCTTCCTTTTTAAAAATTAAATATGTTTTTAACTCTTTTTCAAGATGTCTTTTAACATGTTTTATTAATCATTTGTTCATATATATATATATATATAAATATATATATATATATATATATATATATATATTTACTATAATTATTAAATACCTACAGATAATAGTGTTTCATCCTTTCGGGAATCATCATAGCAACGACCTGATCCATTTGGCTACCGTCAATCGCGAGAAATATAGTTGAGATTTAAACATTTATCCCTTTTAAATGCTTTTAACGCCAGTCAGAGTGATCTAATCTGACGATCTGCGCATATGAGCTAAGCTGACCGACTTACTTCAACTGAAAGTGCCTAACGATAAGAAACAAGTTTCTTAAAGGGGCTGACATAATTATTTACTATAATAATTAGTAAATACCTACAGACACTAGTGTTTCATCCTTTCGGGAATCATCAGTGCAGGATGTCACGATTCACGCGAGTCGATAGATTCGAACCCCGGCAACAGAACTCATGTCTGGCTTCATTAGCAAGGACCCAATCAATTTGGCTACCGTCAACTGCGAGAAATACAGTTGAGATGTAAACATGTATTCTTTTTAAATGCCTTTAACGTCAGTTAGAGTGATCTAATCATTATATGACGATCTACGCATGTGAGCTAAGTTTACCGACTTATTTCAAGTGACAGCGCTCAACGATACGAAACAAGTCTCTTAAAGGAGCTGGCATAATATATATATATATATATATATATATATATATATATATATATATATATATATATATATAAAGTGGGAATGTGTGAGGACACTTCTCAACCTATATACTCAAGGAATATTTGATCTAAAAACTTGAAATTTGGTGTATAGAGTATTCAGATATGTGGAAAACTTTTCGATTTGTTTTCAGCCGGAAAAAAAAAAATTGCTAAAGGGTCAAAATTAAAAAAAAAAAAAATGATACTTTAGTCCATCGGATTTTTATATGTGTGTCAACTGTTTCACGAGGTTTGAAAACACTTCTTAAAAACGTGGCAAGCTGGCCTAATGGTTATCATACTTGACTCATTGTCTTTAGGTTTTGGTTTCGTTTCAGCTCGAGTATTTTTTTTTACTTACAAGAAGAGAACTGGTTCGAAAAAAACATAATACTCGCATGTCTATGTCTCAGTTTCTTTCCATTTTTTTTAAATTTCATTTTTTAAGGAATTTAATCTACAATATCCAGCAATGCCGGTCACGTCTTATATATATATATATATATATATATATATATATATATATATATATATATATATATATATATATATATATTTCTGTGGAAATATATTTTCTTATAATATATACCTTATTTTAGAAGCTCAATGTAATTACACAGCAATGTATTTAATAAATGACGAAAGACTTTATTCCAAAGTTCATGATGTTGACCATCTTATAATTTATTCCTTTTGTCCAGTTGACATTAACAATTCTTGACAGTATCTGTTTCATGGAGCAAAATCAATCACTTAATTATTATATCAATCAGTGAATCTATTATGTCCTGATGAGTTAATGACATAATAGATTCACAGATCGATATAATAATTAGGTGATTGGTTTTGCGCTACGAAACAGATACTGCCAAGAATTGTTAATGTCAATTGAATTAAAGGAATAAATTATAAGATGGTCAACATCATGAACTTTGGAACAAAGTCTTTCGTCATTTATTCAATATATATATATATATATATATATATATATATATATATATATATATATATATATATATAGCTGAATGTGTGTGTGTGTGTGTGTGTGTGTGTGTGGTAACGAATAGGCTCCTATATGGTCGACTATTTTAAAAAAACTGATTGCATATAATGATAGATGTATCGAGACACAGGAATGGGTATGTTTGATCTGGCAGAACGGTGGTTCATTAAAATTGTGAGGTCTGCGTCCGCGCCTGGTCCACAAAGTATGGAAATAAAAAAAATTAAAAATTAATAAAAAACGTTTACAAGTTTTTTTGGTATAGATGTACATAATAATACTTTGATAAGTATGTTTTAACTTAAATAGGGACGGTATAATAAAATTGTGGGGTCTGCGTTCGCGCCTGGTCTCCATAGAATTGAAATAGGCACAAACTTTAATAACGACTTTTCATATCTATCTGCGTAAGTATACTTTGATAATTTTTTCAGCTTGAAGAAATATGGTATAATAAAATTATGGGGTGTTCATTCGCGCCTGACCTCCATAGAATGGAAATATGCCACAAAGTTTAACAAGGTTTTTTAATATAGATCCACAAAATATTGTGATAAGTTTTTCAGTGTGAACAGGTATGGTATAATAAATTATGGGGTTTATCTATTTTATTTTTACTTTCATCATATTTTGCTTTGGTTTTGATACCCCCAAATTCGAAGCTATCTCTTTACAATCCTTCCTTTTCATAACCTATCATACTTTCATAAATCAGAGTCAATTTTCTGTAGGCTGTTTTTGAACCCAGTCAACGACGAGTACTTTTGCTGATATAAAGGGGGAGAGAGGGGGAGAGAGAAAAAGAGAGCAAGGGAGAATAAAATCGTATACTAGATGTAAAATCAGAGAGGGGAGGAAAATCAAACACGATGCTATGAAAGAGGAAGAGACTGATAAACTGTTCGCTAAATAAACTTGAGTCATCCGTTGAGATAATTGAAACTCGCGAATAATTAGAACAATTTTGAAGGAATTTTTCCAAACAATACTCACTCCCAAAATTATAATTCATGATAAATAATAATTAATAAATAATTGCCTCATGTGAAACTATAATTTAGTAAATTAAAAAAAAACCAAACTAGTAATTAATAAAATAAATAAAGCTATCAATAAAACAATTACAGACGTTATTAATATTCTCTGCAACAAATGTGTAAAGTATAAAACTGTCAAGTAACCTTGCGACGAAAGGCAGGCAGATGCGCATGCGCACCGTTTTTGCGCAAATTCCATGAACAAAGCTCATTTCTTAAAATTGCACACCTGCCAAATAAGAAAGTCATTAAACGTTTTGCAGTTTATATTGACCCAATAATATTATAAATAGAGATAGATTGATAGAGTTCAAAATAGACTTCGTAGTCTCGTAGGAGATATCCTTTTCTCTTCCCTGCAACCTCTCTCTCACAGAAGAGATGTTGCAAGTTTATCTCTGCTTTGTCATTTTCATGAAAAGTCTTCGACTGAGCTTCAGTCTATGGTACCCTTTCGCCAAACTTTCACAAGAAACACTCGTCTAGCTGAAAACACTATCAATAATTACTCCCCCCCCCCCGACTCGTTATCTGTTCCTAAACCTAAACGTAGATTCCATGAACAAAGCTTCTTTCTTAGAACTGCACGCCTGCGGAATTGTCTTCCGTTTTCCTGCTTTCCAGCTGACTACAATATGGTGGTCTTCAAGTCCAACGTATACAAGTTCTTGATGAGCCGTTCCATTTAAGTTAACAAATTTACCGAATTATTGTCCAGTTGACTACTATACTTTAACCCTTATCCTCGAGTGGCCTTTGGGCCTTGATACTTGGTGATGTCTATGTAAAAAAAAACCCAACTTTTAAAGCATAAAAATGTTAATTTAAAACATAACAGTTTGTCGCCCTAAAGAAAAACAACACTACAGCTTTCTTTTAAAACTTTTACTGAAAAACTCAATTCAGGTAACTTGATTGTGTAGTAGATCTGACATCTATTCAATATAGCTCGATTCGGGTCCGGAACTGGAGGCATACCCTTTTCACAAGCGCCGGCGAGAACTCGGAGAATACTCGGCAGATGGCGGCGATCAGGCTGGCTTTAATTTTGTGAGAGGTCACGTTGGTCTTGTACTCAACGTATCATCAAACGAAATGGTCTAACGATTTAAGGTCGGGGTCGAAGGGCGGTCAGTGAGAGAAGGGTGCAAAGTCATAGCATTCCTTCTGAATTCAAGCCTGGGTCTCTTTAGAATTGTGGGCCGGCACCGAGCCCTGCTGCCAGCGGCCACTTGATTGCGGAAGGGTATCACCACACTCTTCAGCACGTCCACGTACACTTTGGTGTTAACTTTCAAGCTGACTCCGAAGATGTGAGGTGGCATGATGTGGCCCTCACTTGGAACCACACCAAAGACCATAACTGTGGTCGAAAATTTTATCGCTTTAAATATAACATCTATCGTTTTTATTTATCTTTTTTATTAACGATATATAAGTTGGTTTTAACCGTTGAGTATCTTTATTATTTTATCATTTTATCGATTACTTTCGATTTTTTAGAGCATGTGCAATTAAAAAAAAAAATTAAAACGGAACGAAATTTAAATTTCCGTAACATTTTTAAAGCAAATAGTAAAATAGAGCGTTCTCCGCAAGTTTTACATACATACAAATATACAATTGAAATATTATGCATATACAAATATACAATTGAACTATTTTATATATATATATATATATATATATATATATATATATATATATATATATATTCAAGCGCATCTGATTGAACACGACAGAGTTATTCTCTTTTCCGGTTTTTCTGGATATCTTTTCCATTCGCCGAGCGATCTTTTATATATCAGCTGGCATGTTGTACACAATGGCGCCCAAAAGTTGTTGGTCAGCCATGTTTTTCTCAGACGCTCATCAGGAGCGATTGCTTTTTTTTTGTCTTTTCTTTTGAGGCTTCGTGTATTTATAGTTTATATATATATATATATATATTTGTTTATACAGCATGCCAGCTAATATGAAAAAGACCGCTCGGTGAATATTATATATATATATATATATATATATATATATATATATATATATATATATGCATATAGATACGTGTATATATTTATATGCATGTATGTATGTATACATACATATTTATACACTCATATATATATATATATATATATATATAGGTATGTATGTATGTATAAATATGTATGTATACATACATATTTATACACTCATATATATATATATATATATATATATATATATATATAGGTATGTATGTATGTATAAATATGTATGTATACATACATAATAGTTTAAGTGTATGAAACTAAAAATAATTTTTCAAAAGTGCTCAATAGATTTGTGCATATTTTTAATTAAAATAAATAATCAAAAATCTAAGTGAAGAATGGAACTTATTGTGATTTTAATAGTAAAAGTTTTCCTTCATTCTTCTATTTTTTTGTTATTTTTTTGTAGTAGGGGCGGGCACTGACTAACGTATTTATTTGAGGAAAGGAGACGGTAGTTGGATTCTGCGTATAAGTTTGTAAGTGTACATTAGTGGTCGGAGAAAGGATAACATTATTTAATTGGTGTCAGTCTGTTACAAATGACTTTTCATTCGTTTTTTTTTGTTTATTTATCTTTCCCATATTTTTTAAAATTTACTTATTTTATTTTTACTTTATTTTTATATTATTTTAGTTTATTTTTATTTGCATTTATTCGTTTATTGTTTTAATTTCTTAAATTATATTAGACTATCATTACTTTAAGACTTCAAGTCATTGTTCAACCCCTAACCTCGTTGCAGCGTATATAGAACAGCGTATGGTTTTCTGATGTACATTAAAAACAATGTACATGCCGCTCCCCATATGTGGGTACCAAATTGGTTAAATGGAAAATTATTCCCAACTAAAAATGCAAATAACTGAATTCATTCAAGACGTATCGAAAAAACAAAAACAAATAACACACACACACACACACACACACACATATATATATATATATATATATATATATATATATATAACGTGACCCGAAAAAACGGGCCCCGTGTACACTTTATGTGATATCTCCATTATTTATTCACCAATTATTTATACGCCAAAAACCCAGTGGGAGCTGGGACAATGAATACACTGTGTTAAATTTTACTACAGGACAGGCTTGTTTAAGAAAACCCAGGACAGTTTCATGCGTCAGTTCGAATGTGAAAAGGATCTATCCAAAAGCAGAATTCAGAACTGGGTGGACCACTTCGAGAAGTATTGGGACCGTGGAGAACCTCAACGCTGCCAGAGAGAACCGTCCAAGCCACTCGGGACGTCCCAAGAAGCGAACAACTGAGCTGGTCGAAAGAGTGAGAGAGTCTCTCCAGCAGAGTCCGAAACGTAAGCGAAGTCAACCCTTCGGTATGCCCCATGAGACTTGCAGGAGTGTGCTGGTGAACGATATCAGGGCTTACCCATACAGAATACAGACGCTGCAGACGCTTACAGCCTCAGGCAAGAAGCAGAGGAGGGCTATGGCAGTCAAGATGCTCGAGAAGATCGAGGAGACACCAAGTTTCCTTAACCTCCTTTAGACCTCAGATGAAGCCTACTTCCATCTTGATGGAAAGGCGAACTCCAAGACAAATGTCTTCTGGGGATCCTCCAGACTCAATGAAGTAGGCACCAAGCCCCTGCACTCTCCTAAGTGGGCTGTAATCTCGGCCAGAGGAATCATTGGACAAATCTTCATCGAAGAATCTGGCGCAGCAGTGACAGTCACCAAGGAGCGGTATGTGGAGGTCCTCAAAACCTTCAAGAGTGAGCTCCAGACCATCTACCCGTTGCTCATGAGCAAGGTATAGTTCCAGCAGGACGGAGCAATTTCTCACACCTCAAACTTGTCCGGAGATTGGCTCAAAGAGAACTTCGGAGGCCGAGTGATAAGTCTCAAGACTGATTTTGAGTGGGCACTCCATAGTCCGGACCTAAGCCCCCCAGATTTTTTTTTCTTTGGGGCTATCTTAAGGACAGAGTTTACGCAGGGAAACATTTGTTATGATAAGGTGCAACGAACTAAGTACTATCAATTCGATGCACATTTAAGAGTTGTATTTAATGCAAAAATAAGCACACATTTAAATTCAACCATCAATTTGGCATAAAGCACTCATTCCAAATTAATGGGCTATAACTTTAGCCTGATTTTAATGGGCCCAAAAGTCTAGAAGGAAGATTAAAGTAAAAGTAAGCATGACGTCACGGATATCGAGGTTGAGAGAAACGAAGGTTTTCAGATCAGATTGCCTATGTGACGTGCACGAGGCTGATCAATAATAATAATGATGTAAGGAAAACTTTGATAATCGCCAAGAGCGAAATGCCACGCCTAAGACGTCCGTTCGCTTTGTCCAGTTATTTATTATACTAGTCTCTCATGTGTGATCTATTTCTCTCTAAAAAAAACATTTGAAATTCTCAGTTGTCTTTAGTATCCCTTTTTATATCCCCCTTCTCTCTCTCTCTCTATCTATCTTTCCCTCTGTCTTTCTCTCTCTCCATCTCTCTCCCTCTCTGTCTGTCTCTCTTTCCTTATTTGTGCTGATGTCAATTATAAGTCACCCTTAGAAGTTGAAGTGTTAACAAATTGTTTACTGTCTCTGTGGTGGAAAACGGGAGGCTAACTATTCCAAACATTTGAGACAGCGATAGGGAGCCATGTCAGATTTTGCAAATAATTAGTTTTGCTCAATCAGTAGCAGACAGACATCTGGAGAAGCTATCTAGTCGTGGCTGATTATGTAATTAAAAAAATTTTAACAAGTGAAAACATTGCAATATGGCGTTATGAGTATAGTGAGCATGTACCTAGTAGGGATTCTCATTCAATCCCGAGTAACATTGGATCTTTCTCCTAAAAATCTGTTATTGTGTAAAATACAAAAGACGTTATCTCATTTTTTTTTTACCCGAATGAATCAGAGGGTATTGTAAATTGCATTTTGATGACTGAACTTATGCATTCACCTTTCTGTTGCAGATATTGACGATATTAAACTCTAAGAAAACAACCTATCATGGGCGTATGTCAGAAGCAGAGATGCGTCATTGAATTCCCGACAAAAGTACATTGAGAATGGTGCTCACAATGTAGAAAAATAAATTCCGAAGCACAAAAAGTCGCTCGTTTTAATGATACCACGCCCGTCTTTGTTGTTCTTCAACTTTTTGATTGAATAAAATATACGTTTCTACTTTTCGAACGACCCTCGTATTACTCCAGACGCTCATGTACAGCCATCGTCATAGTAGGCTAAATTGCATTGAAAATATTATTAACTATGTAGAAAAATTAATTCGAAAGCACACTTGTTTTAATGGTGCCATTCCCATCTTCGTATATCTTTAACTTTTTGAAAATTAATTCTGGAGCACAAAAAGTCGCTCGATTTAATTATACTTCCTTCCATCTTCGTATCTCTTCAACTTTTTTAGTTAAAAATAGGAGGCTTTACGTTTAGAACGTCCCTCATAGTACAGATTGTCCCAGTATAAACGTAATCCATTTAATAACCTTAACACTATCTTTCAACGTGGACAGCATCTGGTCACGGCACCAAATCAACAGGTTGTTGTAAAGTGGGGACAGCATATATAATGGGGACGACGATGAGACAAGGATGAGTATTATACACAGTTCATATTTATAACACATAGGAGATGCGAATTTGTTACTGAAGGAAGGGGTCCAGTAAACATTATGGAAGGAAAGAGGCCCATATTAAGTTTGTTTATAAAGGTGATCACAAAAGCATATCACCTTTCGGTGAATGAAATAACGACGAAGACAACAGGTTTACAAAATATATGATGACCTTTTATTCCATCCGGATGAGATGATTAGGGATCCAATGCCTTTTAGACATACATTGTCTTATCTTCCCCTCTTCGCTTCCAAAAGGGTTTCAGCTAACTCACCTCTTCCTCACCTCGACCTTGACTAGTCTGTCTCTACTGCTTTCTCTGACTCTCCTCGACTTTCTACCCAGACTAAAACTGACTCTCCGAATTGGAAACTTCTTTCTTTGTGTCGTCAAAACGTGCTCCAACCACGTGAATATTCTCACGAAGATTTTACATATCCATATGTATTTAACACGCCTTCGGCCACAGAAAGAAAATTCATAAACTGTTTTTTTTTATTTTCCATTGTTCTAACTCTAATCTCTTGTTTATCAATATTTCTAAACACAATAGACATTTCCTAAATTCCCGTAATTGCGAAATATGTATTCAATTTTAACTTTTGAATACTCGGTTCGATTCTAACCTTTTTCTTTTTAACAAATATTCTTTTTAAACTTATCTACGCTGTTTCTTTAATTACTGGGATCTGTCCCCTACCATGTAACAACTAAAATGGAGTACTTTTGCCACATCTGGGGAGGAGTTGCTCAGCGCACCTTATTCTGTCTGAGTTGGCTTCGAAATCAAGTCGATGAAACCCTTTTCTTTTTCTCGTGAAGCCTCTTTTCCACGGAAGAGACGTTGCAAGCCTGTCTCTGCTCTATCTTTATTTTCATGGCAAGTGTTTATCTGAGCTTCAATTTATGCCTCCCTTTGCTAAATTTTCACAAAAGCACTCGTCTTCCTACATCCACTGTCAAAAATGTCTTCCCACTCTCTATCTGTGATTAAATCTAAACGGAAATTCCCTGAACAAAGCTTCTTTCCTAGAAGTTTTTACCTAGACTGCTTTTTAGCTGATACCATATGGTCACCTTCAAGTCCAATGTAAACAAGTTCTTGTTGAGCCGTCTCCATTGAATAATTAAATTCTACACAATTTCCACCACAAACAATCACTACGCTCTTGTCTCGGTGACCATCGTACACTCATTAACTCTTATGCTCAAGTGGACTTCTGGCCTTGATAAGTGATTACTAGGGCTATGACAACAGCATATTCTTTTCATTGTTTTGACTCTCGAGTATATATCCGACACAGTTAGATACAATTAATCAACCAAGAACCACATCACGCTACATAAAACATACAAGATATCAATGGATATATACCTGAGAATCAAAACAAGGAAAAGAATATGCTGTTATCATAGCCCTTGTGATTCTTCCCTTGTAAAAAAGAATAATAACACGGCCAATATAAATGATATTATTCTCTACATTTACGTGCTGATTCTACTTATGCATTTATGAGCTAAAAATGTCATCTCTGTATTGCAGATATTGACGGTTTGAGACTCTAAGAAAACAACATCTATCATGGACATATACCAGAAGCAGAGATATGTCATTAAATTCCTAACAAACTGTTGGAGACGCCCCTCCATGGGATTAATGGACTCTCGTGACTTCAGTTGGTGACGTCACTTCCGGTAACGAGATTGGCAGGCGACCAAGCTCGACGTGTGCAAACGTCCTACTTTGCTGTGTAATATATGTGAATACATGTTCGTTTTTAAAAATCCTGTGTTCCTTCCGTTCATTACCATGTAACCCCATGACACAAACGTACATTGAGAATGGAGGTGATTATATAGGAAAAATAAATTCCGAAACAACACCTTTTTCGACAACATCCAAGAAGATAGCATTGGCAGGGTTCTTCAGCACCAAATGGGTGGGTTTCACTGGTGAGGCGTCCTGTTGTCTACCAGGCCTGCGGCAACAAGAACAACTTTGTGTTCTTGGGAGTCAGAAGCGCCAGATGAAGTAATTCAAGGGTTAACGGAACTCTGTGAAGTGCACAGCGTGGGTTGACAACTCGAAGCTTGGTTTTGGTTGGAGATGGCGACAGTCAAAAGAGAGCCTTGCATTGTGGTGATTAACAAATAATGGAGGTCCCTTGTTGCCCTTCGTTGCATGCAGCCAGAAGATGGTTGCAACAATAAACATCAGCAGCAGCAGAAGCTGCATCATCCTCATCATCATCATCATCATCATCATCATCATCATCATCATCATCATCATCATCATTTTTTAACATTATACACCCCCAAACAATGCAAAATTACTACCCAGGCGCAAGGGACTACACTGAATAAGAACACACACTTACAGGGGCATTCTAAGTAGGGAGTTGAGCAGCAAAACATCTGTTTACATTACAATTAAACGGCGCTTCTGCGTTACACGGACGGCGCCATTGTTAGAGGGCGATAACTCGAATTTCTTCTTGGCCAAATAACACGGCAAATAAATAACAAATAAGGTTTTTTTCCGAACACAAAAATATTTGAAAGCCAAATCATTTGTTGGATATAAATGTATCAATTACTGAGAAAAATGCGAGCATGAAAAGTAATATGGTTAGGATTAAACTTAGAAAAGTAAAAGGACTAGTTGTTAAAAGTGGGGGAAAACAGACAAGATATTCTAGTAAAAAATATAATAAATTTATAACTTAAAATATTGCAGCATTAAGAATGTTTAAAAAAATTATTAATGCCCCAATATTTTCAGTTATAAATTAATTATATTTTTTACTAGAATATCTTGTTTGTTTTTTCCCCAGATTTAACAACTAGTCCTTTTACTTTTCTAAGTTTAATCCTAACCATATTACCTTTCATGCTCGCATTTCTCTCTATAATCCATGATTTTTTCAGGCTTTGCTTCGTAATAATGTTTTCTTTTTTGTGTTCAATATCATATGCATTGTCAACAATCCATAAAAACTTATTACCAATTTCTTAAATTGACTAAATAAAAAAGCAAATAAAAGACGTAGTTAAGCAAATAAATAGTCAGCAGTCAGTTTTGGCTACCAAGCCAAGGCGAAAGGTTGGTTAGCGATTGTGTTCAGCGACGGTGAATTATCAGCGACAGTACAGTTGAGTGACAGATCGGGACAGCAGTGAATTATTAGCGACAGTAGTAGCTTAATCGATGTAATCGGGACCACAGGGAGAACAACGCGGGCGCGCAACGAATAAAAAAAACAGGGAAAACAGATTTTGTTGCTGCGGTAACCAACAGCCAATCGGGAAAAATAACATCTCTCCGCCCCTTATATTTTCTGAGAACTTTTGAACACCAGTAATTTTATTTCAACTTTTGTTTAACTGGACGAAAATTTAAATTATATTTAGTTGACCTATGAACTATAAAAATTGTTTGAAATTTGATCGCAAAATAAGTGAGTGGTGAAGCTTTAAAGCAGTTTTAAATTAGTAAAACTAACACTTAACCATATATTCTAACACAATAGTGGTTGAATGATTATATAACTGTCAAAACATTTATTGAAAAGTTTGCGTAAGAAAATGTAATCTTAATAAAAGAATTTTTGAATTAAAGCAAAAATGGATATTTTCCAAACATTTTGATAATTTAAATGAAACAGTTTTCCAATATATATACATTATATATATACATTATATATATATATATATATATTTTCAACATTTAATTCTTTTTTTCGAATTAAATTAAAATTGTCACTGTAACAAAATATAGTTTTAATTTTTTGTATCAACTGTTAAAGGGTCAATAATATATTATAGTTTTAATTTTTAAATTAATAAACAATTTGAACGGAGACAAAAGCCACCAGACTGAAGGAGCCTGTTGCCCGATAAATAATATCTAACATTTAGAACAAAATTTTATTCTCTGAGAATCAACTGGCTCAGTTTCCATCAGAGAGGGTGTTGGTTTTTCGGTGTTGTTATGTACGAATTTAGAAAGAAAATGCAGATTCGTTTTTAGAGGAATCTATGACACTTCTGCATTACGCGGACGGCGCCATTGTTAGAGAGTGATAACTCCAATTTCTTCTTGGTCAAATACAAAATTTTAAAAAAAGCTCCTTCAGTCTTGGACAGAGTAAGTATATCCACGAACGGTTGCCTGCACGGAAATTTTTGTGGTAGGAGGTACGCAATCTCCAACCACACCTCTCCTGAGTCGACATTGTTAAATACCAGTGACAAGTGAAGTACAGGACGACTGGAAAAAAATGCCGAGATAAGCGGAGAGCACATACGGCGGCTAGAATTCCGAAATGGTCACCCATCTGATACTAACCAGGGTCAACTTACTTAACTTCGGTGATCTGACGAGAACCGGTGTGTCAACGCAATTATGCCGTATATTGGTCAAATAAAACTGCAAATAAATAACAAACAAGAGGGGTTTTTCCCAAACTCAAAAATATTCGAAAATGAAAACAGTTATTGCATAAAAATGTATCAATATATAATTGTAAAAACATTTATTGAAAAGTCTGCGTAAGAAAATATATTTTTAATAAAACATTTTTTTGAAATGAAGTAACAGTGAATTTTTTGCCGAAACATTTTTTGTATTAAAGTAAAATTGTCGCCGTAACAAAACAGTTTTAATTTTTTGTGGCACTTGATGAATGGTCAACAAAGTTATATATATATATATATATATATATATATATATATATATATATATATATATATATATATATATATATTATAATTTAATTTTAAATTAATAAACAATTTGAATTTTTCTTTGACCGAGAAACACTACCTGATGACAATTTAGTGAAACGCACCAAAAAAAATGGTGTCGCCTGTGTAATGCAGAAGTGCCAATTATACTTCTACATGTTAATGCAGTCAGGGAAGCAGGATACAGAGAGGTATTTCCAAAATCTGGTAGTTCGAGGAATAAAAGCTTTCAGAATGGAAAGCTCTCCGGCATCGACGGACGACTACAGTAAAGGCGTGGGATTTTTCATCTACTGGTTGGGTTAATTTACGTCGCGGTGACAAGTTCATCGGAGCACATTTCATAAAGTAATTTGTATTACTACTGTCCTCATCTCAAGTCGATGAAACCTCCGACTAACTACATGTGTATCTTGTCGAAGAATCTTTGTGCCGAACTCGGGAATCTTTCTGCTGAACTCGGAAATCTGCAGAGAATTCTTATTACATATCTACATATCACTCTGACCCTCTCTCACTGTGAAGTGTCTGATCGCCATCTTGTGAACCAGTATCTATCACTATCACTTCTGTCTCTAATCTGTCTTTAATCTCATATATATATATATATATATATATATATATATATATATATATATATATATATATATAGTCATCCACAGCTCATCAGTACGGCTAGACAAGTAAATGACTTTTAAAATGAGATAGTATTAAAATACGTTTGAAGCCACATTATAGCGCAAAAATAAACAAAATAAATTGAATATATATATATGTGTGTGTGTGTGTGTGTGTGTGTGTGTGTGTGTGTGTGTGTGTGTGTGTGTGTGTGCACATCACGTTATGAACAGTACATAGGGCCCGAGAAAAGCCGGGCTGAACTGCTAGTATATATGTAATTGTATTTTAATCTGTTATTAATGTTTCTCATATTGTATTAACTTCTACTAGAGGGACCTGTAGAAATTCCACAGTGACATCTTTCCTATGTAATATACTGCTGTTAGACATTTTCTTGACGGCCAGCGTGAATGGAGACTCTGCGATATTATTTTAAGCCTTTTGCTAAAACTGTAAAAGTATTTATCTAAGTAATGTGGTTAATGTAGTGTCAGAATATATTTGGTGATTACGGTTTATTTTCAATATCCTTATAGGAGTCTGTGATATATTTCGATTGTACGGACGTTCGGCACGAACGGAAACACCACGATAGATAGAACAGATACTACGCTTGGATCCTAGAACACAAAGAAAGTATATTTTAGTTTCACGTAAAGCCCAAAAGCGACATCATTTTAAAAACATTTTTTTCATTGTGTCTTTGGTGATCGGGAGAGGACAGAAAGTGATTGTAGACTACGAATAATAAATTAGCGTATCTATATAGTAATTTAATGTTCATATTATGTTACCACCTTCTATCCTCCTTTTTAATAAATAGGATCTCCCGATCAAATAATTTATAACATGGAAACCGTGACACAAGTACTCACGTTAAAAGTATTACGGCATTTATATATAGATAATATGCCTACTTAGGAACGATCAAAATAGATTAAAATAAAAAAACATATCTTCTTAAATAAACTTTTTATAAACATTGACGTTAAAATAAGTTTATCAATAAACAAAAGTACATTGGTTCACGATAACAACACTAGTGTATGTTTTTTGTAAGTGTAAACTATATATAATAGTTGTATCGATTGTTTTTTTAGATGTAAATCCAATGAAATTCGCGTGATTATTAAATAGTGCTCAATGCAGGAGAGGGCTAATATATAGTTTGTTTATTATACAAACATTATTGGTTGCATATGTGCATACATGTTTCAGTGAACCCCAATTAAAGAATAACACATCATCAGACAAAAAAAATCGATTCTTTTTGGTCTGAAGTGTTATTCTTAAATAGGGATTCCAATGAAACATGTGTGCACATATACAACCAATAATGATTGTATGATAAACAAACTATATATTTATATATATATATATATATATATATATATATATATATATATATATATATATATATGATTGTTGAGCTGGATTAAATCCGACGGTATGAAATAAAATGGAGGTGGAAGGACCTGGATACTCAACGTTTCGCCCGATTTATGCGGGCTTCTTCAAGAGGGATGGTCATTGACATTTAATCCAGCTCAACAATCATATATATATATATATATATATATATATATATATATATATATATATAGTTTGTTTATCATACAATCATGACCATCCCTCTTGAAGAAGCCCGCATAAATCGGGCGAAACGTTGAGTATCCAGGTCCTTCCACCTCCATTTTATTTCATATATATATATATATATATATATATATATATATATATATATATATATATAAAATGTATATATATATATATAATGTATATATATATATATTGTCTAGAATGTTTACGACGGAAAGTATAAACACTTCTCCAAATTCAAAACTATGAAGACAGTTTGTCGTTGAATCAACAGGTTTATTAAAAACGAAGAAGGTAAAAACTGAAAACAGAAAGAAAGAATAAAACAGAATTAGCGTAAAACTTGGTGTAGAAGTGGAAAACAGAAAATGCTTAAAAATACGACGAAATTGAATAAGTCCAAAATACTAACGAAATAGGAAGTAAGAAATTAATCAAAGTCCCAATGTGGAAACGAAATAAAGGAAAAAAACTTCGAGGGGAGGAAGGTGGAGGAGGTAGCAGCTAAACCCTCGCCGCGGTCAACTCATGGAAATGGAAAAGGAAAGCACCGGTGTTAGCGGTGAAGGGTCACAAGTTGTCCCCTTCAAAGAAAGGGAAAATGAGGGGCAGTAAAAAGGACTGTGAGTCACGATATATATATATATATATATATATATATATATATATATATATATATATAGTAAGTTATAAAATGTATATGGCGATTAAGCTACACTGAATATTCGGCGTTTATATATATGTGCATATATGTGTGTACACATATATATATTTATATATAAACTAACATTAATAAAATAAACACTAACCTAGACTTTAAAACAGATCAAGAAACTAAATATCCAGGCTAAATAAAGCACGCACAAAGGAACAGGTCAACCAGAGGTCAAATAGGCCTTTGTCCGATAAATGCATTCTCATTGGCCGATAGGAAGGGCGCGGTGGATACTAGAAAGCTGATTGGCTAACTAAAATTTCAATAGAAGATGCGCATATAAAAACGACAAACAACCACAGAATTCGCGCATAAGCCTGAAGAATCCTAGAGGGGATGAAACGCGGAATATTCAGTGTAGCTTAATCGCCATATACATTTTATAACTTACTAACTAGCTCTACCTACGTATTGAGCACTTTTGAAGTAAATGCTTAAAGTTTTCGCATAAATATATACTTTCGTATATTAATTTTATGTGAGTAAATTAAGCAGTTATATATATACATATATATATATATATATATATATATATATATCCTGGCGTGAGGTAGTTGCCTATCTAGCCGCACTGATGAGCTGTTAAACAGCGAAACATTACTGTATGTGGATGAATATATATATATATATATATATATATATATATATATATATATATAGGTATTTAATTATTATAGTAACAAAATAATTATATATATATATATATATACAGTGCGTTACTTGCTTTATTGCAGATCACATTTTCCTTGATAACTTTTTTATTACTTAACGTAATTAACTGAAATTTTGTACAGCTATAGAAAACACATTGATAAGTTAGTCCATAAAATTTTATCCAAATATTCTTACTAGTTCAAAAGTTATAACAATTTTTGAAAAATATGAAATTTTTACTGTTTCTCGCTTTATTGCAACGTATTGAAAATACAGTTTAAAGGTAATAAAAGTATGAATTTATTTGTTAATTTAATTCAAATTAGTAACAATAACAGATATATAACAATAACCATATAGAAATCAAATACAACCCACAAAGCGTGACATTTTAACGAAAAACGAATTATTTATCAACATAATTTCCCTTCCTTGCAATCACCTTAAACAGTCTATTATCAACAGATGAGGTTAGTTTTTTTTATTTGAGAAGGTGTTATGGTCCTAGACACTTCAAGAATTTTATTCCAAAGGGCATCTTTTGATGTGAATTGCGGTCCTCCTTCATAAACCCCTCTTTTCAGAATTGACCAAAAGTTCTCTATTGGGTTCAGGTCAGGAGAACAAGGCGGCCAGGTCATGAGAGTTTCGTCTTTGATCCACAGAGACTCAAGGTATGATTTGGTAGCTTTTGCAGCGTGAGATGGAGCGTTATGCATAAAAGTAAGGCGTCTACGACGAAGAGGTGGAAGGTCGTCCAGCCAAGGTGACAAATGCTCCTCCAAAAACTGGATGTATGTTTGGCTGGTAAGTTTAACGCCGTCAGGCACTCTGAAGGGTCCTAAGAGTTCATCTCCAACGATTCCAGCCCAAAACATAACTCCTCCCCCTCCTTGTTGACGCCTGATACGATATGGCATAGGATCTCCCTTAGGACTCCAAACTTTAGCCCATCCATCTGGACCATCCAGCGTGGCTCTCGATTCATCCGTGAATAAAACTTGTTGAAAGTCTGTTTTCATGTATTTTTGTGCCCAAGCTATGCGTTTTTTCATGTTGGTTTGGTTCAAAGGAGGTTTTGAAATGGGTTTTACGTTTCTTGCAATTTCGTTTAAAATACTACATCTTGTTTTTCTTGACATTGCAGCAACGCCAGCTTTTATAAAAATAGACCTGCTGGTGTCATTTGGGTCCTTATTGACTTCTTTGCTTATTTTTCGCATGTCACGAGGAGAAATGACCTTTCTTTTGCCCTTATCCTTACGTGGTGAAATCTTTGGCTTCTCCACAAAGGATGCCACAGTTCTCTTATCTCTACCAAGTTCTTCTGATAACTGGAGAATTGTAAGACCCTCTGCAAGACCTGAGGTTATCCTGTTCTTCTCTGGTGCAGTCAATCGTCCATTTTTAGGCATTTTTAGAACTCCTGCAATAAAGCGAGAAACAGTAAAAATTTCATCTTTTTCAAAAATTGGTATAACTTTTGAACTAGTAAGAATATTTGGATAAAATTTTATAGACTAACATGGCAAAGTGTGTTCAATGGCTGTACAAAATTTGAATTAATTATGTTTAGTATTCAGAAAGTTATTAAATAAAATATGATCTGCAATAAAGCAAGTAACGCACTGTATATATATATATATATATATATATATATATATATATATATATATATATATATATATAATGGGTTGGACAAAATAAGAGAAACACCTAACATTTTTGCCATCAATCATTGAACGTATTTTAAACAATCACATCTTGACATATTTTAATTCTTTTTTGTTGTTTTTATTTATGTGAGAAGATATTCTTAATTAAAATAAATTAATTTTACAGATATTTAAAGATATCAAATGCTTTTCCTGTAAAAATGGCAAATTTTACGGACTTCCAAATAGGCCAAATTGTTGGAGCTCGTTTGGCAGGTGTTAATGTAACAGAAACTGCACGAATGCTTAGCGTTTCAAGAAGCACTGACTAAAAAGTAACGACTGTTTTTAAAAGAGAAGAAAACCCCGTCCTCCGAAAAGCACAAGTCTGGTCGAAATATGAAAATGTCTGAAAGAGCCCGTCGGACTCTTAAGCGGATTGTTAGAGAAGATCGCAAGACAACGGCTCCTAAAATCACTGGCAGAGCTCAATAAATATATACAGGATCTAGTTTCCACAAAAACTGTTTGTCGAGAGCTGCAGAAATCTGGATTTTACGGAAAAGATGCAATGAGAAAACTCCTGCTCTTAAGGATAAATATTTGAAAGAGATTAAAGTGGTGTAAAAACCTCTAAAATTGGTCCCTCGAGCATTGGAAAAATGTGATTTTCTTTGACGTATCATTGTTTTCCTTATTTCCGACCTCCACCCAAGTCTACGTTTGGAGACAGCCGAAAGAATCATTTTATCCAGATTGCCTTCTCCCAACCGTAAAGCATGGCGGGGGGTTTTGTGATGATTTGAGGTGCTATTTCTTGGAAATTCGCTGGACTAATGCTTACTTTTCATGGAAGAATTAACAGTCGAGACTCTTTAGGAATTTAGGATGACCAAGTTCATCCTATCGTTCAAGAACTGTTTCCAGAAGGGAAAGCCATCTTTCAAGATGATAATGCCTCAATCCATACAGCTAGAATTATTAAAGATTGGCGCGAAGAGCATTCTGATGAAGTTGAGTATCTGATTTGACCACCACAATCCTCAGATCTCAACATTATTCAACATTTATGATCGATTTTGGAGATTTGAGTAAGAAATCGATTTCCGATTTTCTTCTCTAAAAGAACTGAAGGATGTTTTAGCGGAAGAATGCGATAAAGTTCCTTTGGAAACAATTCACAATTTGTATGAATCAATACGTAGGAGAATTGAGGCTGGAATTACCGCAAAAGGATAACCTACACCATATTAAAATAAATTTTGTTGATTTTTAAGATGTTTCTTTTATTTTTTTCGACCCCTGTATATACTTAAAACTGACTGTTAGTCAACAACTTTATCCGTTACGCCACAAATCTAAATAAAGCTGTTGGTTACCATCTAGTTCTAACTGACAACCTTCTGGAGGTCAAAGGTTAACAATAATTGTTTTTGTAACTATCAGTGTCTAAGTGGGTTTATCAGTAGAAAAAAGAACCCTAATCGACGACACGCACACACACACACGTACATATATATATATATATATATATATATATATATATATATATATATATATATATATATATATATATATATATATATATATATATATATATTATATAATTCTTCAGAATAAAATAATCTAACAATCAACTGGTATTTTGGAGTGGAATTTGAAGCTCATGTTTTATAATTATAAAAAATATTAAATATATCAATTTAAATGTTTATTAATAAACAGATCCACCGGACCTATATAAAAATTTTTTTACCAGACCCATTATATAAACAAGGAAAATTGCTCCAGGAAAATGTCTACTTCGGACCATTACATTGTGATGTGGATTACGCAAAATACAGTTTGGATCATTTTACCACACTGCTATCACAAACATTCACTTCGGATTTTACCATGAAATTTGGATGTGAATTTTTATATCCTTTTCATTAACTTCCTTTACTCTATGACATTTAAATACTTAAACAACTTTTAATTGTGAGTTTCCATATCTAACTGACTTTAGCAAATAAGGTGTAAACCATTATAACTATTTTCTAATATTTTCTCCTCTGAAGAGATGGTAGACATCGAAATTCTATAATAGTTTAAATGTATTCTTTGTCTTACATAGAATAATAAAAAATCTTTTGATTTGAAATTCAAACATTTCACGCCATAAATTTTTAAATCCATTGAATGACTAAAATTTTATATATATATATATATATATATATATATATATATATATATATATATATATATATATATATATATATATATATATATATATATATATATATATATATATATATACATGTGTTGAGAGGATTAATCGAAATCGGAAAAATCGGAACTCTGGGAGTATCGGAATCGGAATAATTTTCCGATGCCAAAAACAAATCTTTTAGTTGAGTATTTCTTTTGTCTTTTTTAACTTAATTTCTTATTTCTGAAATTTTAAACTGCCAGGTTTATAGATCATCTCTCGCAAGTGTATTTCTCACATTTCCAGAAAATATATACATGTATTGCATGCATTTCACGGTAATGTAACTGTGAAGAATAACAAAAAAAAAAAAATTAACTCAATAGCTAAATACTTAGAGAATCGGTAATTGTATCGGAATTATACATTCATCGATAAGTTTAAAATGTAACATTGTGACATAATAAGTTTACACAATAATAAGTTACACAGACACACATGTTCTATAATAATAATAATAATAATAATAATAATAATATATATATATATATATATATATAGAGAGAGAGAGAGAGAGAGAGAGAAAGAGAGAGAGAGAGGGGGGAGAGAGTGGGACGTGACAGAAATAAACGGACACGTGATTCTGTGAAACATTTTGATTCGATTTCCAACAACGTATTTGTGGTAAAAGACATTTTCGTCTGTCGCAGCAATTAAAACTCTGTCGAAGTGAAATAAACAAAACCCGTCTTACGATGACGTCATCGCTACAAAAACATACTTATCAAACGCGCGGGAACAAACATTACATATATATATCTATACATATATATATATATATATATATATATATATATATATATATATGAGTGTTTGCTCTCTCTCTCTCACTCTCTTTCTCTCTCTCTCTCTCTCTCTCTCTCTCTCTCTCTCTCTGTATGTGTGTGTGTGTTTGAAGGTATGTGTAGATGTGTGTATGGAGTACTATATATATATATATATAGAGAGAGAGAGGGAGAGAAAGAGAGAGAGAGGGGGGGGAGAGACAGAGAAATATATACAAGTGTGTGAAGGTCTGTATATGTATACATGTGCGTACACATATGTATAGTCCATATATATGTATGCGTGTGTGTGACGATACATATGTATAGTCCGTATATATGTATGCGTGTGTGTGACGATACATATGCTTTCACATTCACACACACACACACACACACACATACATACACACACACAGATATTTTCAATTTTTACTCCTTAGCAGCCCTTTTCCTGGATGAAAACTGATTAAAAATTTTCCACATGTCTGAATCCCTTATATACAAAATTCCAATCTGTCGATCAAAAAGTTGTGGAGTATATAGGTTGAGAATTGTCCTCGCACACACATTCTCGTTTTCTATGATATATATGATGTCTACACACATAGTTTTTTTCTCTCTCGGGCCGCCATTTTAGATTTTCAGAATTGCCTCCACAAAATTTTATATCTCGCATTCTCGTCCACCATTTTAAATGATCAAAGTAACCGCTACAAATATAATAAATAAGTGGCTAATATTTATTAAGGTTCGTAAACAATTCGAGGATAATTGTTATTGAGTTTGACAGATGGGCGGTAAAGCATCAAGAGAAAGTATAACCGATCTCAAATTGATTAAGAAGTGATCTCACGAAGGATTTATATACATTAGACGTGAAAACGATAATGACGTAGTCAGATTGGAAGCAACCCTGCGGCATTGTGTTTCACAGACAGGCCGTTCTAGGGAAGAAACTTTGTTCATGGAAATTCTGTGTAGTTGTAAGTACGCAGCGGAAGAAAGGGAATCTATTGGAAGTGATTGTTTCTATTTAGTTGCCTCCCCACGAGGGCAGAGTTAGACACAATGTCGGTTTTTAATGTGGGGGGATCCAGCTCCCAAAAAGGGGCACTTTGGATAGGAACAAAAATGAAAATTGGCTCAGTCTAGGATTTCTCCTTCACTGATCGAGGTCAGAAAAGGTGAGGTGTAGCATCAGAACAGATACTACATTGTGATCTTGGTCAAAAAGCCCATGGAAGTGATTGTACCTATTTACTATGCCTCCCCACGGGACAGAGTTAGACACCAGGGTCGTTTTTTAACGTGGAGAAAAGGTACAAAAATAAAAATTGTCTCAGCCGTGAAGGATTTCTCCTCCAACGAAAGAGAACAAGAAATAGAAGTGCAGCATCTGAAGAACAGATACTACACTTTGATCTTGTCCCGAAGGCCGTGATTGTAACTAAACAAGTTTTTTGTTACGAATGTTTTAAAATGGCGACGGTTGATTGTTGCTCGTCAAGATTATTGAGGAGAAAGGCAAAGCATAACGTTGCTGACCTATATCCATTAATGAAACGTCAATTGACATTTCACAATGATTTTCATAGAAAGGCCACAGTTTTAGGTGTAACCTTGTAACTCTCTGGAATGTGTGCTCAGCAATCAGTTACTTGATCGGCCGGTTGGTTTCTAACGTTTAGAGTTGAAATAGAATACGCGTTGAACTATCAGTCTGAAGTTTGAAAAGATATTTTTGTTTGTCTATCTGACTGAAGTTTGAAATGATAGTTTTGTTAGTGTATCTGGCTAAAATTTAAAGGGGCATTTTTGTCTAGCTGGCTGAAGTTTGAAATGGTATTTTCCTTGGTCTATCAAGTATAAGTTTGAAAGAGTTTTTTATTGTTTTTTTCTGGCTGAAGTTTGAAAGGGTATTTTTGTTGGGTTTTTTTTTTTGCTGGCTGGAATTTGAAGGGGTATTTTTATCGGTCTATCAAGCTGAATTTTGAAAGGTTATATTCGTTGGTTTGTCAGGTTTAGGTTGGAAGAACAGTTTCGTCGGGATCCAGACTGAAGTTAGAAGAGGAATTTTCATTGCTCTGTCAGACTGAAGATTGAAAGGGTATTTGTGTTGGTCTGCCAGGTTGAAGTTTAAAAGGGTATTTTCGTTGGTTTGGCAGATTTGGGTTTAAAAGGATATTTTCGTTACTCTAACGGGCTGGAGTTTGAAAGAGTATTTTCGTTGGTCTATCAGATTTAGGTTTGAAAGGGCATTTTCATAGTCTGTCAGGTTTTAGTTGGAAAGACTATTTTCATTGTACTATCAGGCTGAAATTTGAAAGAGTATTTTCGTTGATTTGTGAGTCTAAAGTTTGAAAGGGTATTTTTGTTGATTTTTGAGGCTGAAGTTCGAAAGGGTATTTTTGTTGGTTTGTGTCTGAAGTTTGAAAAGGTATTTTCTTTGGTTTGTGAGTCCAAAGTTTGAGAGTGTATTTTCGTTGGTCTGTCAGGTTTAAGTTTGAAAGTGTATTTCGTTGGTTTGTCATGCTGATGTTTAAAGGGGCATTTTCTTCATCTGTCGTTGATGTAGAGTAATTATTTTTATAAAATTGTTAGTATCTAACTTATATAAATCATTTTAGAGAACAGGTGCGAGTTTGTGTAGGTGCGCTCTTAAATGGTACAGTTAACACAATTATTCCAATGTTAATCACTAGGTTGCCGAGAATATATATGCATAAAATCCATCACCGTCGGTTTATAAAAAAAACTAGCAGGCTACCCGGCGTTGCCCGGTCCTAAAATACGTTTAAATATGCTATTTTAATTCATGCAGATTTCAGATTTATTATTTTAAGGCCACTATACACACACACACACAGACACACACGCGCACACACACAGATATATATATATATATATATATATATATATATATATATATATATATATATATATACCAAATTTTAGGTACCAAATTGGTAAAAGGGAAAATTATTCCAAACTCACATTTAGATAAAAATGCACTAACATATAAATAATTGAATTCATTCAAAAAGTATCGCGAAAAAAAAAACAAAGAAATAACATCTACATAAAAAAAATCACAATATCTAGCAGTCGCGCGAGATAGAAAAGTGGTAGAGGTTTAGGCTTCTTTCCATGGGGTCCCGATTTCGAATCTCTCTAGATTCAACCACTCTGAACGAAAAATGTGTCAGTGGATAATTATGTATTAACAACAATATATGTATATATAATTCTAAATGTAAGTTTAGTAAGCCAAATCAACGCAGATTTTTTTTTTAAATAAAGAAACATTTATTTATAAATCAAACTTTTCAACGTCAGGATAGACACACTATTGATAACACCGAACGGGTATTGATTTTACTAGTGCCATTATACTACAAGGTATAAAAAAGATTTTTTTTTTAAACTGTCTATTCTGACGAAAATGTGATTACGTTGAAAATCTCGATTTATAAACAAATAAATTTTTTTTTATTTTACCACAGAGAAAACATATCTCCAAACTTTAGCTTTTGTTTTGAGACATTCACAGCAAGAACTTGATATGTTACTACAACGAAGAAAGACTGCCTTTTCTTCTTTCATGCAATTAGTGTCAGGCGAAATTTCCATGAACATAATTCTTTGTAAATGCTTCTTATCCGTGGAGCACATTATCACCATAATACTTCCCTGGTGAATACAAAAAATGGGTTAAGGATTTTTGCTTATTTTAATTGCTTCAAAAAACACTAATGTGTTCTTTGAAGGACATTCTTCAGTCCTTTTTCTTTTGAAAAAGAGAGTTTATTCTCGAAATATTAAGATCCCCACTATCCCGGTTATATTAAATAGTAAGTTCATTTTTATTGATGTGTATTTGTGATTATCTCGAAAAATAAATGGATATATGAATATAAAAATAATAAAAACCAAATAAACACTAATCGTTGTCTTCAGATCGAATATCAGTAAATTTTTGTCATTGGTTATCCTAAAAGTCATCAAATCTAGTTCATATAATTCTTAAATGCAAAAAATCACATGCAATTCCTCATTTTTTTTTTTTTTTATAATCATACCGTTTTATTAAATCTTTTTCTCCGGTGGCTTTTGCCCTTGATACGTATTTATGAAAAATAAATAAATTTCAGAATAAAAAAAATACGTTTTTTCTTATTCCGCCATCCAATCTGGGCGCTTAGCAAATTCCATTTTAAATATAAACATGGCAGACCAATGTAGATAAAGGCTTGTCGGGCGACGTTCAAGGACTATGCCTTTTTCTAATCACGATTTATCAAAGCTAAAAGCCACTCGAGAATAAAGGTTTAATAAGTGTCGGGTTGACGATGAGGAAACACTGTGATGTTTGGAAATGGTCGGGCAGAAGTTGATTATTTAACAGGGCTATTCAACAGGAATGTGTTTACATTGGACTTGAAAACAACCACGTTGTAATTAGGAAGCAATCTCACGTTAGTGTGTTTCACTGACCGGTAGTTCTAGGAAAGAAACTTTCTCCATTGAAGCTTCATTTTGCTATTAATTTTCTTTCTTTTTTTTTTTTTTGTGGTGGTGATTGATAAGAGTTTGATTATATAATAAAGTAGCTGAACAAGAATTTGCTGTAGTCAGATTGTAACGTAGTACACAACACGTTTCCACACGGCGCCCAACATGTTGTTACTTTTCTGTGTACTAACGACATCTACTTTTTCATCCATCTCCCACCACGCGTGACTTCTCGTTACGTCTGTGACATCGCCCAAGTCTATAACGTGTTCGTCCCCCTCTCCTTTTTATAGTCTTTTTTTTTTCTAACAGTGAGGAACACAAATTTATCTTATTAAAATTCAACCGCGCCAAATAAAAATATAAATATATAAAGGAGGGTGGACCCTCGCAGAAGACAATACTGTAATGTTTTGAAGGATTTGTTATAATAAAAACAGACTAAAGGGAAAATATAAAATGAATAACAATTTATTGACAGACTATTACAGATCTCAGTGATGTATCCTTCTTTTGCCTTTTTTCCGCGCTCTGTTATTAGATGGGAAGCATCCTCGTAGCATTTTTCCACAAACGAATAACTGTGTGAAACTAGCGAGACTTATGGAAATTCCACAGCCGCATCTTTCTATGTAATATATTGCTACACTATATATTGGACATTCTGTGGACGATCAGCGTGAATGGAGAGCCTACGATATTATTGTAGCCTTTTCGTTAAAACTGTAAAAGTACTTATCTGAGTAATCTGGTTAATGTAGTGTCAGAATATACCTGGTTATAACGGTTTATCGCCAATACCTTTGTATGAGTCTGTGACATATTTCCATTGTATGGACGCCTGATGCGAACAGAAAACCAACGATATCATTATACCATATTAAAACAGAACAGATATTACCCTTGGATCCTTACCAGAAGACCAAGAGGTATATTTTAGTTTCATATACGGCCCAAAAGCAACAGCTTTCTTTTCTTTTATTTTTGTATTATTATTTTTTTACATTGAATTTTCAGTGATCGGGAGATCCTATTTATTAAAAGAAGGATAGAAGATGGTAACATACCACAAACATTAAATTAGTATATAGATATATTAATATATAGCTATATTAGTATATATATATATTAGTATATAGATATATTAGTATATAGATAGCGTAGTGTTATCGTCTCCTATTCTCCTTTTAAATAAATAGCATCTCCCGATCGAATAATTATAGTCTGAAATCCGTGACACACGTACGTACGTACGTGTGTCACGGATTTCAGATTATAATTACGTACGTACGTACGTATATTAAAGATACTAAAGTATTAATCTATCTATATATCTATAAAAGTGAAAATGTATGTGCGTGCGTACATTTCTCTACCAAACTACTCTGTCAATTTTCAGTCTACAGACTCGAGATTTGACATAAGAGATATTGCGATTTGGGAAAATCTTCTTAATCGGTTTTCGGCCAGAAATTTGTCTGTCAAGAGGTCAAAGTTCAACAAGGTCATCTTTGAAAACTCTACCCAACTCCTCCACCAATTTTGGGTCGAAATACTTGAAATTTTAAATGTAGGTTACTTGAATATGGACAACACATTTAATTATAATTATATTATTAATATTATATTATTATAATTCAATTTGATTTGAGTCCAAATAAAAATATTAAGGAGTTAAAATTCGGATCAAAGTTTAAAGAAAGTTTACCTCTGCGTTCTCTACCAGCCAATTTTTGGTCTAAACATTTGAAATTTTACATAAAGGGTATTCAGAGATAGGACCAGCATTATAATCGGTTTGGGTCGAAAATTTGAGCTTTCAAGGGGTCAAAGTTGAAAAGATTTGACCTTTGCTGTCTCTAGCAAACTACACAACCAATTTTGGGTCTAATCATTTGAAATTTATACATAACGGGTATTCAGACATGCGGCAAGCATTTTAATCAGCTTTTGGGCTAAAATTTGGCTGCCAAAAGATCAAAGTCGAAAGAGTTGAACTTTGCAGATTCTACCAAATTTCTCCGCCAGTTTTGGGTTTAAACACTATAAATTTTATAAATTTTAGATGGTAACTGGACATGGGTAAAACTTTGTATTTTGATTTGAGACCAAGATAATAAATGTTAAGGGTGCAAAAATAGGGGCCAAGTTATAAAAATTTGCCACTGCGGTCTCTACGTAATTACTCAGACAATCTTTGGTCTAAACATTTGAAATCTTGCATAAAGTGTATTCACACGTAGGGCAAGTTATTAACAGTACATAGGGCCCGAGCAAAGCCGGGCTGAACTGCTAATATATATATATATATAGAAATGTAATCGTTTGTCTCTGTGTGTGCCTGTGTGTACATTTCCCTAACAAACTACTCTGTCACTTTTCAGTCTACAGACTCGAGATTTAACATAAGGGTTGTTGAGATTTGGGAAAATCTTTTTAATCGGCTTTCGGACAGAAATTTGGTCTAAACATTTGAAATTTTACATAAAATGTATTCAAATATAGGATAAGCTTTTTAATCGAGTTTTGACCGAAAACTTGGCTGCCAGGGGGTCGAAATTCAAACTATTTAACCTTTGCGGTTTCATCAAACTATTCAGCCAATTTGGGGTGTAAAGATTTGAAATTTTACATAAAGTGTATTCAGACATGCAGCCAGCTTTTTAATCAGTTTTGGGGCGAAATGTTGGCAGCCAAGAGGTCGAAGTTGAAAGAGTTGACCTTTGATGACTCTATCAAACTCCTCCGCCAATTTGGGTAAAACATTTGAAATTTTAGATGTAGGTTACCTAGACATGAGTCAAATTTTTAATATATATGCACATATGAACATAAAGTTATGAACAGTACATAGGGCCTGAGCAAAGCCGAGTTGAACTGCTAGTATATAGATAAACTTTAGTTATAAAATTCTCTTTTAGTTTTAGATAGAAAGAAAACGGGAAAGAAAAACATTGGCAATAGGTGTTACCTAAACGAGATTTTTGGTGTTAATATGTTGTAGGGAGGAGGACACCTGCTATGAAAACAACGACGGATTAGATAAAGACTAGCAACGTCTCCTTTGTGAGAAAGAAGGAAAAAAGAGAAAGAAAGAAAAAAAAGATTATCTACTAGATGCTTGCATTTAGAAATATTTTTGCGGCAATAATGAAGATCAGGTGGATTGTTGCGTATCGGATACATCTTCGCTCCATCAGAGCTTAAATAACATATATCATTTTAAAAGAGCTACCACGTAATTGGAGCTGGGATTGCTGGATTTAGTTATAATGATTAATTACATGATTATTCATATATATATATATATATACATATATATATATATATATATATATATATATATATATATATATAACTACTTCATTTATTCACATAAATTTTATATACGAAAGTATAGATTTATGCGTAAACTTAAAGTATTTACTTCAAAAGTGCTCAATACTTAGGTAGAGCTAGTTAGTAATTTATAAAATATATATGGCGATTAAGCTACACTGAATATTCTGCTTTCTATCCAACTATAGGATTCGTCAGGCTTATGCACGATTTTCGCATAAGCCTGACGAATCCTATAGTTGGATGAAACGCAGAATATTCAGTGTAGCTTAATCGCCATATATATTTTATAAATTACTATATATATATATATATATATATATATATATATATATATATATATATATATAAGCAACAGAGCTGTAAAGTAGAAATTTACAAAACGTTTTTATTATTCGGCAGAATACTCCAAAGCGCTGGGAGCTTCTTAATCCGCGGAGTTTCAAAGAATGTTTTTTTTCTTCTCACAGCTTTACAGCTCTGTTTCTTATTACTATTCATCATAAGCTCCACTATCGTCAGTGAATGTATTGAGCTTTTTCATTTCTTTGGAATTAAGATATATAAATAACTATATTTATATATGTTTTTGGAATTTGCTTTTTCTTAATTGGTAATTGCCTTCTCAAAGCTTTTCTGCTCTCTCTCTCTTTCTCTCTCTCTCTCTCTCTCTATATATATATATATATATATATATATATATATATATATATATATATTTGGTAAAAACCTGAAGAGAGTGCTCAATACTATTGCAGAGCAAATGTGTGTTTTATTTTTTTTATTACCGTTTTATCTGTTTGGTTGGTTGGTTACTTATGTTTCAAATGTTGGACCGTGTTTACGATCCAACAGCCTCGTCAGACCCTACAAAAGTGGTTGTTAGTATTAGGAAGAAGTGTTTTAGAAGAAATACGCAAAAAAGGGGGTTTGAGGTATGAGATAATAAGGGGGAGGTAGACGGGTATTGGCAATATTTCAGTTTTGAAGGTTAAGACACATTAGATTGTATAGTGTGTGTGAAAAAATATTAATGACGAAAATAAAAATGGGGGGATCTTTATATATATATATATATATATATATATATATATATATATATATATATATATATATATACTAACAGGTCGCACGGCATTTCTCGGTCGTAAAATACACTTAAATATGGTATTTTGATTAATGCAGATTTCGTATTTATTATTATATTATATTGGAGTTGATATATAATAATGATTTTAAAAGTTAAAAAAAAAATAAGTCGTGCACCACCACCGAGAATCGAAACCAAAACGTTTAGTTTACGATTTACTTTTTCTTTTGACGTTAATGCATGGCCTATGAAGACATGTTTGCTGTAAGGTTAAAAATTAAAACATGAACAAATAGCTATTGCGTTACGCATGCATATCCGTAATGCCGTCGTTCGACCTTCATCAGGCAAATTCCATTTTTTTAAAATTTCTACACGTTTGCACCGATTTTCCAAGGCTAAAACCCAAATATAAAGTTTATATTTAAAATGCAAACGCCAAGTACCATAGTTCAATCCTGCTCTAAACAGAAACATTATTTTCGAACGCGACCGTGTCGTACTAACGAATTTACTGTTGATTTTATACGTTGGATTCTTTCAGCTTGTGTGGTGATAAAACTTTTCAAATACACTTATTATGTTAGGTTGTATAAGGTATAAACTTTGATCAAAATATGAATCCTCCTTCTTTAATCAGACTTGTTCGATTTTCTATACTTATCGGAAGCATTTCGATACAAAAATTATCAAATAACACTTACCTACGCACACCCACAAAGACACACGCACACACACACAGGAACGCACACACAGAGGAAAGGTGCTTTATATAACTATAATATAAAGCTGTGTGTGTGTGTGTGTGTGTGTGTGTGTGTGTGTGTGTGTGTGTGTGTGTGTGTGTGGTCACTAATAGGCTCCTATATGGTTGACTATTTTAAAAAGACTGATTACATATAATGATAGAAGATGTATCGAGGATCAGGAATGGGTATGTTTGATCAGGTAGAACGGTGGTTAATAACAATTGTGGGGACTGCGTTCGCGCCTAGCCCCCACAGTATGGAAATAAAAAATGAAAAAAAAAACGTTTAAAAGGGGTTTTGATATAGATGTACATAAGAATAATTTGATAAGTATGTTTCAACTTAAATAGGGATGCTATAATAGAAATGTGGGGTCTGCGTTCGCGCCTGTACTCCATGGAAATATAGCACAAATTTTAACAAAGACTTTTCATATCTATTTGCGTAAGTATACTTTGATAATTATGCTTCAGTTTGAAGAAATATGGTATAATAAAATTATTGGGTGTTCATTCGCGCCTGACCTCCATAGACAAATCTCGACACAAATTTTGCATAACTCTGTTTTTTTCCCTTCTCCACTTGCACGTGGCATTCTTTCGAAAATAGATAAATAGATAAATAATAAAAAATAAGAACGTTACTTGTTATTGTGTCAAAAGAAGGAAAAAATCCCGCTCACGAGATTACGTGTCTTTTTAAACACATTTACATAACCTTTTTATTTTTATTTATATATCTGTTTAAGCTTTTTTGTCAGTGTACTAGAAAGAATTCAGTTGATTACAACCCTTTCTGCGTGTTCTTTACATTAATATAGTACAACCCTGAATCCGACGGCGCAATACGACATCGTTTAATAATGTAAAACTGAAACGAAGCGCCATTTTCTTCTTATTCATATTTATATCGATTCTTTGCTTTAAAAAAAACTAAAGTAATTATGTGTTTACTTTTTTAATATCCCATTTTGCTGTTTCGGATTATTTTACTAGAGTAAGTAAAGCTTCATTATTTTTTCAAAACTGTTCTTGTTTCTTTGGGGTTTTTTTTATATTACGTCGATATTATTTAGTAAGATTGTTTAGCAGAAAAGCCAACAAACGACTACCCGAAAAAATAAATATACAAGAAATAAATGTTACCCTAGTTAATAAAAGTTCAGTTCATGTTTTTTTTTTGTTTTGAAATAGTGTTTAATGCTCTTTACTTTAAATAATTTCAGCGAACTGAAATTAAAACGAAATTTGAGGCGATAACCACTTAAATCAATTTTTATATAAACTACACATGCCATAATCGAATATTCTCAAGCACAAAATAACGGAAAACATTAAAATATGTTTATAAATATTCCTTACGTTGACGAAACTCTTTTAAATTTTTAACACAGAATGCTCAGGTGCCCCTCCTTCAAATTGAAAACGGGGCTCTCCATTTCAAAGTCGCTGCCATTTTGATTTTTTTAAAGCGGTTTACAAACTACTTAAAAATACAAACCAATGAACTTTTTTACCATAAAAGTAACTTTTTTGACTATGGTAACATTTATTTCTTGTATATTTATTTTATTATTATATATATATATAACATTTTCTCTTTGTAAGGAAACATCATTTTGTTGGTCATTCTTGGCTACGAATGGAAACAAAGTTGATATAAAAAATATATTTTCGCGAAAATTATCTTTACTTTCATCATCGCTTGGGGTAAAATTTTGGAGTATCAAAACCTATCTCTTTACAACCCTTTCCTTTTCATAACCTATCATACTTTTATCAATCACAGTCCATTTTCTGTAGGCTGTTTTTGAATCCAGTCAACGACGGGTACTTCTGCTAGTATATATATATATATATATATATATATATATATATATATATATATATATGTGTGTGTGTGTGTGTGTGTATGCGCGCGCTGGATCACCGAAGTTAAGCAACGTTGACCCTGGTCAGTACCAGATGGGTGACAATTTGGGACTTCCAGGTGCTGTATGTGCTCTCCGCTTATCTCGGTATTGTTTTCAGTTCTCCTGGTCTTCTCCTTGCCACTGGACCCAAACAGTGTCGATTCAGGGGAGGTGTGGTGTGGGATTGCGCGACCCTTGCCTCACAATTACATGCGCAACTGCCCCTAAGGGGTATCCTTTGTCTTTCGAGACTGAACGGAGGCATCGATCGATAGCTGGCACGCCAGACGATACTTTATTTCTTTCCCTAGTTTGATGCAATTTAACACTGTTTGATGCTGCATTTTTTACAATGCGACTGATGCATGTAGACCTTCATTTCTTACATTCTTCAAGGGCAGCACGGTGTATTTCAGCAGTTCAGAGATTGCTTTTTAATTTGTCCTTGTACCTAAATAATGGTCGGCCTACTATCCGGTAACTATTGCACACCAACATTTTTTGGAATTCTTTCCTCTTGCATACACAGCACATTGCCAATCGGGCGCAGCTGTGATTTCATAAGAAAAGATTCAATACTATCAATGTCGCACATGGTGGAAAGATCAACATATGCAGTCCTGTCGCTTAAAATAAGTCCACAAATTTCTCGAAGACAACCTTTGTGAAAAACATCCAACTGTTGATTTTTTTTTTCTTGTCAAGACTTTGGGCCATATAAGAGTGTTGTGAGAACTATTTTTTTGATATCCCATTTTGCTGTTTCGGATTATTTTACTAAAGTAAGCAAAGCTTACTTAGCTCTTAGTTTGAAGTCTAATACCCCGATTTTTCCTAAATCGATGGCGAACTTTCCTTTTGAAATTCTATTGACTATCTCATCATCAAGCGTTCCACTGGCGTTTACTTTACTTCCGAGATAGTTAAAGTGTTTGACATATTTCAAATTATGACCTTCAACTTGAATTGATATATATAAATATATATATATATATATATATATATATATATATATATATATAAAATTGTACAGAATGTCAGAAAACATTGGTACCGTCGGTTTCAATTGTACAGAACGTCAGAAAAACATTGGTACCGTCGGTTTCAAGCAGGTCAGAAAAACATTGGTACCGTCAGTTTCAAGCCTTATGTTAGGCTTGAAACCGACGATAAACATTAGTAAAATGGTTTTCGGATTAGTTCACTCTGCCAGTGTTGGGGGGGGGGTCTTTGGATTAGTTCATTCTGTGAGTGAAGAGATGTTATCACTCTACAGCAATTATGACATCCATGGTTGCACAGTTGATAGAGTAATCGGTTTTAATTGACCGTTTCCGGCATCGTGTTACAAACGGATCATTTGATAACTCGGCTGACACTCGGTTGATCGACTGATAAGACAAGGGCTATTTATGGAACAGTAAAAGATTAATCGATCCACAACTATCCGACCTTTTGATCACACCATTTGTTCTCTGTTTTTTGTTTTGTTTTGTTTTTTTGTTTTTTTTTCCTTCAATTTTTTTCTTCAATTGATAATCAGCGTGGAATTCTCATTACACTCTGATTATCATATCGACCAGTTTATTTCAATTTGCCTGTATCTATCTATCTATCTATCTATCTATCTTTTTATCTATCTATCTATCTATCTATCTATTTATCTATCTATATATTTATCTATCTATCTTTTTATCTATCTATCTATCTATCTATTTATCTATCTATCTATTCATCTATCTATCTATTTATCTATCTATCTATCAATCTATCTATCCATCTATCTATGTATCTATTTACCCATCTATCCATCTATGCATCTATGTATCTATCTATCCATCTATTTTAATCAAGACCTCAATCAAACTTTTCTTCAATCTATATTCTTCAAATATGGTAAAGATTTGTAATGCGTTAACCAATGTTTTTTTTTTTTTAATTTTTATATAATTTTAATTCATGGAGGGTTAGTAATTAGAAAAATAAATTCAAGGGCAAGAAAAAAAATAATTTCCAGATAAAAGCCAACACCAATATTTCAAGAAATTAAGTACAAATTTCTAAATCCAATAAAACACCTATTTTAAATAGGTTTTCGAAAAATTAGGTGCCTGAAAAATAGTATTTCTGTCACTCGTATATTTTGTATCCTGAAATTTTTCGCATTGATGATGTAAAGATAGGAGTTTGGTTTTAGATGCATTAAAGGTAACCAGCCACGTCTTCCCCCACTGAACCACGCGCTTGAGATCAGAGGAGAGAGAATCAGAGAGAACTGTCATTTACAGCCTTTGATGTGTTGCAGTAGATGGTCGTGTCATCAGCATAGATGTCAACGAATTATTTAAGTATGTGTTTAGGGAGGTCATTGATGTAGATCAGGAAGAGAGTTGGGCCCAGGATTGACCCTTTAGGGACACTGGCATTAATACTGCGGGCCTCTGATTTTTGTCCATCAACCACTACTCTTATGAGCCTATCGGAGAGAAATGATTTAATGATTGAGAAAACATTTCCAGTAATACCGTAGGTGGAAATCTTGTGAAGTAGGCCCTTATGCCATACCTTGTCGAAGGCCTTTGATATGTCAAGAGCAATTACCCTAGAAAGTAAGCCTTTGTCAAGAGATTCACTAATCCTTTGAGATATAACCGTTAGCACATCTGTGGTAGATCTTGCAGAACGGAAACCATATTGTGTGTCACTAAGAAGATTGTTTCTGCTGAGGTGGTTTACTATTTCTCTATTTAATATGGATTCTAGCAACTTACTCATAACACACAGGAGGCTTATTGGTCTGTACTGATGACTTATCACCTGAATTCTAAAATACAGGGGAAACTGATGAGGTTTTCCAGGGAGTCGGAAAGCACTTCTCCTTAAGGCAACGCTTAAACAGTTTCATAAGTATGGGAGCAAGTTCTGGTTGAAGCTTTTTTAACACTATAATTGGGATGCCGTCAGGGCCAGTTGCTTTACTGGAATCAAGGTTCTTGATTAGCTTGGCGACCTCATGCACATATATTTGTATGTTACCTAGCGTGTTCTGTGTTATAGGAGGAAATATGGGGAGTTGATGGCCTTCGTCGCATATATATATATATATATATATATATATATATATATATATATATATATATATATATATATATATATTTAGGCAGCACCTTCTCATTCAAACAAGTGCTATTGAAGAGCTCGGAATTCTTCTGTTTTATTATCTTCGTTTTCATTTTCTCCAATCTCCGAATAGTTTTCTTTGTGTTTTTTTCAAAAATGTATAAGTTGGATCCATAGCGAGCACTTTCGACAGAGATACCTCTATCATCCTCAGGCATATTGTGTTATAGAAATTATGTTGTTGTTTTTTTTAATTATATATATATATATATATATATATATATATATATATATATACAGGATGTCCGTAAAGTTACTATACAGTCTTACAAGTTACTATACAGACACCCTACGACTACACAAAAATAAATATTAATTATTAATACAAATATAATACAATAAAACAATAAGACTGTATAGTAACTTTACGGACACCCTGTGTGTGTGTGTATATATATATATATTTGTCCCGGTCATGTGGTGGCTTATTACGAGTTAGGTGGGCAAAGATTTTTAATATTATATATATATATATATATATATATATATATATATATATATATATATATATATATATATATATTTAAAATCTAACATCTATTATTCTAAACATTTAAAAATATTTCGACTGCATTTGTAATTGAAAGTATAGCCAGCAACAGTTTTAAGATTTTTATTATTTTTTTAATATTAAAAAAATATTTTCATAACGTTTGAAAATATTAAAAAATAATGTCTTAAAAATCCAAAAAAAATTGCTGGCTATATATATATATATATATATATATATATATATATATATATATATATATATATATATATATATATATATAACAGAAAAGAAATTAAAACTGTAAGTTAAAATTTTCAATTTAATTTATTATTCGACAGAATACTCCTGAGAGCAAATTTCAAAGTCCTTATTCTGCGGATAATTAGATTGAAGTTTAATCTTGCTTGTATTATGTAAACATAATAAATATATATAATATAAAGCTGAATGTGTGTGTGTGTGTGTGTGTGTGTGTGTGTGTGTGTGTGTGTGTGTGTGTGTGTGTGTGTGTGTGTGTGTGTGTGTGTGTGTGTGGTCACGAATAGGCTCCTATATGGTTGACTATTTTAAAAAAAACTGCTTACTTATAATGATAGGAGATGTATCGAGACACAGGAATGGGTATGTTTGATCTGCCAGAACGGTGATTCATTAAAATTGTGGGATCTGCGTTCGCATCTGGTCCACCAAGTATGGAAATAAAAAATTTAAAAATTAAAAAAAAAACGTTTACAAGTGTTTTTGATATATATGTACATAGAATACTTTGATAAGTATGTTTTAACTCAAATAGAGATGGTAAAATAAAATTGTGGGTTCTGCGTTCGCGCCTGGCCTCCATGGAATGGAAATAGGCACACACTTTAATAAAGACTTTTCATATCTATCTGCGTAAATATACTTTGATAATTATGTTTCAGTTTGAAGAAATATGGTATAATAAAAGTATGTTGGGTGTTCGTTCGCACCTGACATCCATAGAATGCAAATACGTCACAAAGTTTAACAAGGTTTTTTAATATAGATCCATAGATATTGTGATAAGTGTTTCAGTGTGAACAGGTATGGTATAATAAATTATGGGATTTATCTATTTTATTTTTACTTTCATCATATTTTGCTTTGGTTTTGATGCCCCCAAATTCGAAGCTATCTCTTTACAACACATCCTTTTCATAACCTATCATACTTTTATAAATCAGAGTCCATTTTCTCAATCAAATATATAAGAGAAAAGAAATTAAAACTGTCAGTTAAAATTTACAATTAAATTTATTATTCGACAGAATACTCCCGAGAGCATATATATATATATATATATATATATATATATATATATATATATATATATATATATATATATATATATTATTTTTAAAATATAATTATGCACTGACACGTGTTTCGTTTTCTACGACTCATCAGAGTGGCCGAATCTAGCGAGACTCGATGAGTCGTCGTAGACGACGAAACACGTGTCAGTGGATAATTATATTTTTTAAAATAATATATATTCCGCTTCCAATTTAAGGGGGTACCAAATTGGTCAAAGGGAAAATTATTCCCAACTCGCATTTAGGAAAAAATGCAATTTCGTATGAATAATTGAATTCAATCAAAAAGTATCGCTAACAAAAAACAAATAAAAACATCTCTCTCTCTTTCTCTCTCTCTCTCTCTCTCTCTCTCTCTCTATATATATATATATATATATATATATATATATATATATATATATATATATATATATATATTCATTCATTGATTGTTTTATTATTCAATGAGGGTTATTCATGGCGCATTGAAAGATTATGAACGCTTGATCGATATCGATTCGGCATTTCATTTACATTTGAGTGACCGATTCGTCCCCGTTTTATATAGATCGAAGTCAATAATTTCGTCAAGCCACAAGTCATTTTGGATCCCTTTTCACAGTATGGTTTACAACCCGTCGGCTGAATATATCTATGAATCTGCCGTTTTCCTACATCCGCATGCACTAATAAAGTGGTGCTTTGTTTTTTGCTTTGTTTTTTTGTTTGTCCTTTTTTTTTCAAAAGCAGTCATCGATATGTTCCTACTTACACAGATACGTACTTTTCTATGAAATAAATATCTCATCTCGAATTGCATACGCGCGTAATGTAAACCCAAGTACACAAATATATGACTTTGTTTTGTCTATAATTCTGTTATTATATTTAAGCTCCACAGAATCTGGTGAGCTTCAAACATCTCGATAGGTCAGCATTTAAAGAATACTTCAATACTTCTTTAACGCATATCTATCTATCTATCTATCTATCTATCTATATATATATATATATATATATGTATGTATATACATATATATATATGTATATATATACATATATATATACATATATATATGCATATATATACATATATATACATATATATATGCATATATATATGCATATATATACATATATATATACATATATATGCATATATATATGCATATATATATGCATATATATACATATATATATACATATATATGCATATATATATGCATATATATATACATATATATATATATATACATATATATGCATATATATATGCATATATATATACATATATATATACATATATATATGCATATATATACATATATACATATACATATATATATACATATATATACATATATATATGTATATATATACATATATACATATATATATGTATATATATACATATATATATACATACATATATATACATACACTTGTGCCCGATATTATTCATACCCCTCCTTGAAAATTGAGTTTATTAGGTGTAACTTTGTAAGAATTTATTGTTTACGTCCATATTGATACATATTCTTAATAAACCTCTTCTGATCATTTTCGTCATTTTAAAATCTCGGGATACTTGTAATAAAAGAAATATACAGCTATTTATAAAATCTGCAATGTTCAAAAATAATCATACCCCCTTATTTTTTCAGTATTAATCGAGTTTCTGACTGTTTTTTTCCTGTTTGATTCTTATTTTGAATGCTTTTATACAACCTTTGATTAATTTCATTTCGTTTTTTGCATTTTTCAGAAATTAAAATGATATCAACTGAAAACCAATAAAAGAATAAAAATTATTAGAATGGGGAAGAAAAAAGAGCTTAGTAATGATCTTAGGACTAAAATTGTGAATTCACATAAGGATGGTTTAGGTTACAAGTCAATTTCCAAGAAATTTGAGGTCCCTACAGCAACAGTACAGAGCATCAGCAAAAAATTCCAGAGCCACCACACAACAAACAACTTGATTGGTAGAGGAAGGAAAAGGAAACTGTCTGCTAGAGCCACCAGGGATATTGTAAGCAGTGTTAATGCAAATCCAACCACCACTACTAAGGACATTTTAGAAAATCTGGAGTCTTCTGGCATAAAAATATCAAGGCAAACATTGCAAAGGACTCTGCATGAAAATGGTCTGAAAGGAAGAAGACCAAGAAGGACTCCATTGCACACCGGAAAACACCTTGCAGCACGTCTAAAGTTTGCTAGGACCCATGTGAATTCTTCAGAGTCCGTTTTCTCAAGTATTTTGTGGACTGACGAAACAAAAATTGAATTGTTTGGCCATATGGATGCTTCTTACGTTTGGACGAAGAAAGGAGAAGCTTACAACCCAAAGAACACCATACCCACGGTGAAACATGGTGGTGGTAGCCTAATGTTTTGGGGCTCCTTTTCGGCTAGTGGTCCAGGTAGTTTGGTCAAGATAGATG
>NC_136523.1:47487637-47500137 GCF_053919585.1 Euprymna scolopes | reverse complement strand
TATATAGGAGCAATATTTTTAAGTATTGACACATTAAAATAAACTTTGCTCTTTAAACTCCAGGTCTAAAATCCCTCTATAATATTAAACTATACTGGACTGAATACTCCAAAAAACAATTTACAAAGTTTTTATTCCGCGGAGTTTCAAAGAATACTATTCTTTCTGTTCTTCATATCAGAGGACATAAAGAAATCAGCAAATTATATTTGTAGCAATGCTAGAATTTGCTAGTTATGGCATTAAGTGAAACCGCAATTTATTGTAGTTATAAATTGTCAAGTAAAACAAGTGAACAAATGTTGGATATGTAAAAAAAATATATAAAAACAAACCGCGCATAATATTTCAGCTTGCATGAAAATTCTCTCAAGGTAATCCGAAAGGCGAAAATAGTTCTTCAGAGAGAATTAAGTCCAAAATTAAATCCAGTGTAATAATGCATATAGTCCGGTTGGAAAGTTTTCAAAGCACAAATTAAAATATCATATTTAGGCGTATTCTACGCCCGGGCTAAACTGGACGTTTATATATATATATATATATATATATATATATATATATATATATATATATATATATATATATATATATATATATATATATAGTTCTATTTAACACAGAAGATATTTTATTAGTGATATGAAGTATTAACTCTTTTGCCTGGTATTCCATTAGGAAATTAGTAAGGTTAATGATCATTAATATTGAATTAAAACTCCATTATATTTTTATAGTATATATATATATATATATACAGGGTGACCAAAAAAAACGGGTCCCAACTCTAATTAGGCCCCGTTTCTTAGTGTTTTGTCCGGATGAAATGAAACTTTGGTCATAACTAGTTTATTATAGTCAAAACATCACATCAAAACACTAGGGTATTTGGCCTTTTTTTCTCCGATGACTGTAAAATGCTCAGAAAAACAATTGAATATCCTCTGTTTTTTTTTTTGGGGGGGGTACCCTGTATATATATATATATATATATATATATATATATATATATATATATATAAAGAGAGAGAGAGAGAGATAGAGAGAGAGAAAGAGGGAGAGCGAGAGACAGACAGAAAGACCGACAGACCGACAGGAAGAACGAAAGAACTGGCCAAGTCGCATTAGTAATATACACCAGAATCAGAACAGTACAAAACTCACACTAAACAATACTAATATTCTTGATAAATTCTTAGTAAATCCTCATGTATTAAAAAAAAATATTTTAAATCCAGGAAGCAGCTTACATCCAATTAAAACAACGTCTCTATAACAAAATTAATTACTGTCTTTTCACATCATATTTTTCTAACGAACATTATAACGAAGTTTCATAATTATTTATGCACCAATTACGTGATGGCGTCTACGTGTGATTGGCGCTGGATGACGTCACAAAAGTCTCATCCAATCAAAATACTGTTTGTCGTTTAATGTTATCTTATCGCGAGCGCTTACGTTATTTACTTGCATATTTCTACTGGAGATGACTTTGTGTAACGTTGTGTGCAGTTTCCGTCGCAAAGGAGGCCAAGACAAAGAACAGGAAATAACTCGAACTCGCGTTTTGTTTTGTACAGCGACATTCATTTCCTCATTCTCTAGCAACCACTGTGACGTCCCTCACGTGATCGTCTTCTCGGTCGGTATCCATTCCTCGCACGTGATCACAAACGTTATCCACGTCTCTCACGAGATCACCCCCCCCCTCGTGATCGTTCTTTCGATTTGTTATAGTTATTTCTCTCCAGGTGACGGCATTTCGAATTAATTTGCATCCAGGTATCTACGCTATATCACATTTGATCCACAGGATGGAACGATAAAATTGTCGCCCTAGAAAAGACGACATGATTCTATTTCCGTTCTTTTTTTTTTTTTTTTTTTTTTGTCACAGACCATCTACTAGTTGGCCAATTGTATACAAATCCCAAGAGCGCTAGAAGCCTTCTATCATGTCGTAAAGTGATGCAATGTTAAAAGAGCGAGATCGGAGATGCGTTGCTGTACAGCTCATGCTCTCTACCGATCTAAGTTATGACAACAGTACCATTGCCAGCGCCCTCAAAATGCAAATCCGGACGATTCAACGCTTGAGAGCACAGCTCAGCGCATCAGACGAGCCTTTCCGGCCACGGTTATGGTCTTTGGTGCGGTTTCCAGTGAGGGCCACATGGTGCCACCTTAAATCTTCGCGGTCGGCTTGAAAGTCAACACCAAAGTTTATCTGGATGTACTAAAGAGCATAGTGATCTCCTGGTTCAATCAGGTAGCCGCTGGCAGATCCTGTTGTGGAAGCAAGACTCTGTGCTGGCTTAAAAGTCTAAAGAGACGCAGGATTGGCTTCAGAAGGAGTTCTACGACTTTGTCCCCTTCTCTCACTGGTCCCCTCCTTCCCTGACCTGAACTCCCTGGACTACTTCGTTTGGTCATACGTCGAGAAAATCACCAACATGACCTCCCACAGCACCAAAGCCAGCCTGATCGCCACCATCCACCAAGTATGAGCTCTCCCTGGTGCTTGTGGAAAAGACATGCTCCCAGTTCCTGACCCGTATCGGGGCGGTGATTGAGGCTGAAGGCGGCTACATTGAATAGATGTCAACTCTCCTAGATAATCAAGTTTCCTAAATTCATTTTTTAATAAAAGCTTTAAAATAAACCTGTAGTGTTGTTTTCTTTAGGGGCGAGAATTTTGTCATTCCACCCTGTAGTCGAAAAGTCGAAAACTAAAATAAGTCCCAACAAAACAATAACTTTGGGGATTTTTTGTTAAGCTAAGCTTCTTTTTTCTTCTCTTTTTATTCCCCCCCCCCAAAAAAAATAGGGCATATTGCACTTGGACGAAGGAGTTAGTATTTGGGACCATGTCTACGGAAACATTTTAAGTGATGACTCGAGAAGTGAGATGCTTGTTTGCACCACAATTAAATTTCAGCACGTTAGTACAGTTAGTGAAGAAGGAAACATGGGTGGAATTCCAAAAGTTTAGTCTTTCGACGGAAAAACTATTAAAGTAGAAGACTTTCCAGCATCTAGGCATGCAGTGCAATTATTTAGGATTATTAGATAACATTTTTAACACAAATCAGTAAATCATTATGTCGGCCTAAAACACCTACAGTGAAGGGGTGAGACTTTGCTGCTTATCGGGTTAGTCGGAGGTATTTACGTCGAGTGGGGACACAAGTGCTACGAGTTCGTCAGAGCACCTTCCATTAAAGTATTTTCAAAACAGGCACAGGGATGCAATATTGCAGCGATGAGACAGGGGTTGGGACTTGCTTGATAGTGCGAGACGTATCAGATTGGAAACTCTTTTTTGACCCTGTCGAAGAGGAAGAGACTAGTGGTAGATGCGTCAGCCCAAATGTGGCAACAATACTCCCTGCATGGAAGAATGGTGAATGTGTAAAGATACAGGAAACTGTAAGGAGTGAGTAGTTTTCTAGCAAGGTAGAGGGAGTCCACTTTTTTTTTGCAACAGTCTTAATAATGTGCTCTATATTTTTATACAGTGTCTTAGAAGGTCTCCAATCCCGCACTATGAACCAAGTCCCAACCTCTGTCTCATCGCTGCAATGTTGCTTCCCTGTGCCTGTTTTGCAAATACTTTAATGGAAGGTGCTCTGACGAACTCGTAGCACTTGTGTCCCCCTCAACGTCAATACCCCCGATTAACCCGAAAAGCAGCAAAATCTCACCCCTTGTTGGAAATATTCTTAACAAACTTTTTTTTTGCAATTTGCATAAGTGACTTATGCAAATTACCTACGACTACTTGAGGTGAGGCTATATATAAACACACAAAAAAGAACATTGGACGAGTAGAGTTAAAAAAAAAAAGAAAGAATTTACCCAAAGGGCGAGAGAAGCTCAAAAAAAATTTACCAGAAAGAATTAAAACACTTTTCTGCTCACCTCTGCTACTTAATTTTCTTCAACAAAAAAAGGACATTCTTCAGGACAACCATTTTGGGAATTATCAAACTTCAAACTGACACACATTTTATTGTATTTGTAATTATAATTCAGTATTGATTGTTTTTTAATGCAATAACTTGTGTGTTTTAATTGCTTTGGTCCAAAATACGGAAGGTTGTTCTGCTACAAAACATTGTTCTTTTCTATAAACAAAAAAAGGTGTTAGAAATAACTAACTCAAGAAAATTTCTGACACCTTTCACTGTAGAGGTCCCTAGATGCTGGAAAGTTTTCTACTTTAATCGTTTTTCCCTCGAAAGTCAGACTTTTGGAATCCCCTCCTGTTTGTAATTGTTAAATGACAGAAAGATAAGTAGCATTAAATGTTACCATCCTTTTATGTCCCGCTTCCACTACAGACTTGAAGTCATCCTTTTTTTTTAATTTCAGCGATTGCTGTGGATATGTGTACAGTCGGTTTTTCCCCCCCGTATTTTTACAATTTATATGTTTTGAATATTGAGCGTTAAAAATGTGTTTAGGCCGACATAATCATTTACTGATTGGTGTTAGAAAATGTTATCTGATAATCCTACATAACTGCGCTGTATGCCGAATAGATCAAGCTCTGTAGTTAGAAATACGTCATATATATTTATGACTGTATTATTTCGGTATTGATCAAGAACCTGACCCAAGGCTGCATAAGCATCTTCTTGCAGTTGACGGTAAGCAGCCGGAAAACGGTACCGGTCAAAAGCCGACGGGATTACTGTCCGATGAGAAATTCGAAACGCTGTAAACAAAACTTAAACTAAGATAGGAATTACTGTAAGTTTGGTTATAAGAAAGAAATAGTTTTATCTTGTTTCTAGAAAAATATATACATTTTTTTCAACAAAATAATTTCAAAAAAATAATTAAAAAAAAAAATAACTTCAACAAAATAATTTCACGAAACATGGAAACAACTATGAGCGAAAAGTTTTTTTTATATATAGAAAATATCTAAGAATTTATTTATTAATCTTCTTTTTGTAAGAAAAGCTTCGATAAAATAAGTTTTTTTTTTTTGTTTGTTTGGTTTTTTTTTTTTTTGTAATGACGAAAATTATTTTCATGGAAAAGACTATTCAAGAATAGTATCAGATAAATGATATTTTTTAGTAACGAAAAAATCTTCTGCTTACAACTGATTGCTGATTGGCTAATCGCGTCGACCTTTTCTAGGTGCTTTTTTTCTGGTAGTTTGCCGTAAGTTGTCGTAATATGCCGATGTGATCAGTACCATTGTTTGACAATAGATCAGATTATATTGAACTTTGCTAAACAGAAAGGGTAATCCATGTCAATGGAACCATGATACCTCTGTGGGATATGTGATCATAAATTTTTAAATACATAATTTGTGTGTGTGTATATATATATATATATATATATATATATATATATATATATATATATATCCTTGAATAATCTTGATGTTTCTTTATCAGACAAGAAAAATACATGAAGAAAATACAATACATGACTCTATCGCATCAGCGTTGATATGACAGTTTCACAATGTGACAACACTCTAACAATGTCTGGTGGAATTATGAAGTACTGCTGAGCGATCTGGGATGGTGGTAATGATACTTCGGTCTCGAAACCATGCTTGAACGCAGAATCCTCATCTGATGAAGGCTTTGTTAAAAGCAATGCTGATGTGCAAGCAACAGTTATATATATATATATATATATATATATATATATATTAAGTAATGTGATTTATAATTTAAAAATTTAAAAAAAAATTTTTTAATTTAAAAATCAAATTTTAATTAAATTAAAAATCAGTTTCATAAGAAGGAACAACAACAAAGTCAATTATCTGTACGATCGTTTCGGAAATCCGTGCTTTTGCTGATGAGGAGACCGTGCTTACCAAAAAAACTATGTATAATTGTTCTACGTGACTTCATGTATACCACAAATAAAAAGCACGGATTTCCGAAACGATCGTACAGATAATTGACTTTGTTGTTGTTCCTTCTTATGAAACTGATTTTTAATTTAATTAAAATTTGATTTTTAAAATTAAAAAAATTTTTTTTAATTTTTAAATTATAAATCACATTACTTAATATTGAATTAGCTCTAGGACATTTAACTATCGAGCTTATTATATATCTAAATTACAACGAGCATTTCCTGTATTTTAATTAAACTAGTAATTTCACTATTACATTAAAATACACTTAGCTCTTTAGACTATTATTCTAATCTCCTTTAAATTATATATATATATATATATATATATATATACACTGTAGATTGGGCTGTTTTATTTTAAAAGTATTAATACATTTACTAATACATTAAAATAAACTATGCTCTTTAGACTCCAGGTCTAATTCCATCTAACAAATATAAAATACGCACACACACATACACACACGCATATATATATATATATATATATATATATATATATATAGTAATGAGTTATATTAAGTTCCTCAGTACACTTTAACAAAAATTTAGCTTGATATTTTTTAATTTTAATGTTTTTTATATTTTCTAAATTAATTCAATTTCAAAAGATTTATAATTATTTATACGTTCGTTTGAATTCCTCAGATTTTCCTCCAACCATAAAAGAAATAAAGATTTTAAATTATGAATTACCTCCCTTTATGTCTCATAGCAATCAGAACCGGCCTCCAACTTCAGCCGGCCTAATTTGATTTGTTTCGGCTATGTGGTCCCAAGGTTGTTATATCTCCAGGCAATTATATAGCCGTATTTGCTTTGGATTTATTCATTTATTTCTTATTTCTAAATAAAATCATTTAATTAAATTAACTATCTAAAGTGAAAAAACGGAAAATGAAAAATGTTCACACAATTTGACTCCCGAAGGTTGAATTTGCTAGAGAGCGACTATTGTTTCAGTGTTCGGTTGTTTGTTTTGATTTCTTACCCTCGCTTTGCCGATTTCCACCAGTCAACCGAATTCAGTAACTTTTTTATTTCATTTTTATTTTATCTTTATTTTTAACTGAATAAAGCATAACACGGAAATGAATAAATATTTTTTTTTTTATCAATGAAGCATAACACAGAAAAACAGTGTAAGTTCACCTCAGAACGGTACGTGACTTCCCTCCTCCCCAGACTCTCGCCTTTCAAACGAAAATTTCATGCGTGACTGACGGTAGCTTATGAAATTCGTCGAATTTCGTTATGTAACATTTTTAAACAAATATTAAAAATTTTTATACCTGCAAACACTAGTGTTTCGGGCTTATACAATCATGAGTGTACCACGTAATTGGAAGGAAATTAAGTGTATATATATGTTGTGTCGGTATCAATAACAACACAAACGCAGAAAGTAAAAGTAAAACAAATATATTAAGACGAAAAGATAATATATATTTACAAAGGTGCAGTTGTACTGCAGTTGGAAGATTGTCCGGCAGAGGGCGTGTTAAAGTCTTTCATGGAGCAACCGTCACATGCGTCTTGCCTATCCGGCGTTCGAACACAGCTCTCCGGTCTTGCTGACTTGATACCTTTATCTATATCTTGTTCACCCACGTATGCTAATTAGTGCGCGTCTCCACAACAATATATATATATATATATATATATATATATATATATATATATATATATATATATATATATATATATATATATATAGAGAGAGAGAGAGAGAGAGAGAGAGAGAGAGAGAGAGATTCGCAGGCTGTCCGGCGTTGCCATGTCGTGACATACGCATCAATATTACATTTTAATTTATATAGAAACTGAGACATTTGCATTCACGTATTATGTTTGTTCTAAACCGTTCACCTATTGGAAGTAAAAACAACTCGAGTTGAGATCGAAACCAAAAACCTAAAGTCAGTGAATCAAGTACGATAACCATTATGCCAGATTAACATGATCTTTAAAAGTGTTTTCAAGCCTACTTAATCCTAACTTAAGGAAGCTGTCATGTGAATGATTTGTGCATGCGCGGTCGTGAAACAGTTTACAAACAGATGAACCCAAATGTCAATTTTTCAATTTTGACCCGTTTAGCAGTTTTTTGGGGGGGATAAAAACAGATTAAATGTTTTCTACCTGTCTGAATATCCTATATACCAAACTTCAAGTCTGTAGAGCAAAAGATCCGTTGAGTATATAAGATGACACTCAGACTCTCACTTTTATAGATAGTAATATATATAATTTTTCCGTACATAAAACTTTATGTAAAAATTAAATATAAAAACAAATAAAATATCACTTGAGCGACGATATACAGGTATTGCATTAAAAGGAGGTAACTCTTGATCACTTTGGAATGAGTGATATATGTAAGTATTTTGACAAAAAATATTTTCTTTAATTTGACGCTAAATTATGTATTTTATTATCCACTCACTAGGAGTTCTCACACAGATCATCACCAGTGGTCACTCGCCGGCAATAACCTATGGTGTTCCCTGGAGTCTGAGTAACAACAAGTCTTCCCAGATTTCCAGTCCTCTTTATTCTCTCTGTAAACAGTTTAGATTACAACACGTTACCACAACAGCCGCTTATCTTTGATTTCTCACTGCCAGCGATAGTTCGTATTCCCTTTTTTTGTTGTTGTTTTCTTTGAACCTTGTAATGCTGGGTATGAGACAGCCAAACAAGTTGCCAATATTCTCCCTGCTTTTTATTGAAACCAACCGAGAGCTCTTTTTAGTATCCTCGCTGTTCTCCTAAGTGCAATAGTCTGGATCTCTTTTGCACTTGGTTCACCAGGAATATTAGTTACGTAGGACTTCAGGTTCTTCTTCATAAGCCCGGTGGCACCTATAGTAACTGGTATGATTGCTATATCCCCAAGATTCCAGTTTTTTTTTTCATGTGGCGAAAAGCTTCCCAAAGGCCGTATTGCTCTCCGCACGTTTTCCAGTGGAGGTTTGGTAAGTAGATCTTCTTCTCGCTACTTCTGAACCTTTCATAGTTCTTTGGTGTAAAGAAAAGATGCTGATAGCCGATGTTCATTTGTCATGATACGCCTATCAGTATAAAATTGGCAATACCAACATCCAAGCACAACATGTGAATAATAATAATAATAATAATAATAATAATAATAATAATAATAATTCTGATTTCGAGGGAATTCATTTCCAGAGGATTTCCCTTAATCCCGACTTCAAACCAGGAGCTTCAAAGGTCAAGGGTTTTCCTAAGGATGTTGGTGGTACCTACAATTGCGGAGGTCTGAAGGCCGCCTAAAACATCGGGGATTTGCAGTTTTTTCAATTGTCCTTCCAGACGACTTGATACTACTCCTAGTGTATCAACTACGACCGGGATTATTTGTGTTTTAACCTCGTGTATATGCCTTATCTCCAAGACCAATGGAGCATAATTGCTCCACGTCTCATTCTCCTTCTCTCTCGCATTCCTGTCCCAGGGTACTAGGAAATCTACAAGCTGTCAGTTTTTGGAGACCTTGTCAATGACGACCAAATCCGGAATAATAATAATAATAATAATAATAATAATAATAATAATAATAATAATAAATCTAGAAGAACAAAATCTACCACGAATCCCATAATTTGGTACACCTTATTCCTACTTTCAAAACTAGGTGAGCTCTTTCACTAATATTGAGCACTCTTCCTTTTAAATATAGCAACTTAGACAACTATGTCTGAAAATATTCACATTGCGCAAATGATATTAACATAACTCTGACGTAATATTTTACGCATGCGCATTGAGTTGTTAACAAAATTGCATTTTCATCGAAATGAAAACATCACGACGCACCTTTGATGTCAAAGAATGTTTGAGCATTTGTGTGTCTGTGTTTGCGTGTGTGTATGTGTGTGTGCGTGTGTGTCATTCGTATGTAATTGTCTGTTTTTCGTTCTCACAGTTGGTGTTTAACTTTGTCATCAAACCAGAATGACTAATGGCCGAAACACTCCCTCAGCAAAAAAAAAAAAAGAAAAAAAGACGTCTGCAAAAAAAGATAAGAATGCATTGCTGATCTTCTAATTACATAACACTACATGCAACCATGTCTGGCATAAGGCCATCCCTATGCATGTGCTCGCTCACATCATTGTCAAACCGTGTTCGGTTTGTTTGTTCTACGAATAATAAATAAACGTGTTTATAAACTTGTTATATAAGTTTCTTTTTTGGTATTATTGTATGCTAGCAGTACCCGCGTACCGGCGTTTCCCAGTATGCTTCCACGCACCCTACCTGAAAAAAAAAGAAAAAAAAAGAAAACAATTTAAGTACTGTTGTTTATAAACTGGTTGTTTAAGATTCTTTTTTTTTCTTTTTTTTTTTTGTATTATTGTAGATTAGCATCCCACACTAAACACTGTGTGTTTCTTTGGCAGGTGTTTACTTTTTTAGGCAATTACGCGAGGTTTTTTCCCACCTTGCCAGTCGAATATGAAATTAGTGGTCAAAATATATAGTTAACAACTGTAAAAGTTGTAACGGCTTGGAAATAGAGGATCATTTTATGGTAAATTTCTATACGAAACTGATCCCCCACTCTAAATTAGAAAATAATTGTTTTTATGTTTTTTTGTTTTTTTTACTTTTTCGAAGTTTTTTCTAAGCTTTTTCTTTGTCGCTTGGGGTTCGCCACTTATCAAAGCCCGAAATCCACTGGAGAATAAAGGTTAATGAAGATAAGGTAGTCATCGTTTATGGTTTAAATTTGGTAGAATTCGATTATATATGCGGAAGGCTCAACAAGAACTTGTATATATTGGATTTGAAGGAACGTTGTATCTAATATCTGCTTGGGATGGGGAGGAGGCTGAAGGTATTAATCTACAAATTTAATGAGTTTAATGTATGTTTTTTTTATTTACATAATATTCTGATTGTTCCTTCCGTAGTTTGTCCGTACATTACGCTTTGAAAAAGGCTAAATACAATTTTTGAAGGCCTAACTTCTTCCAAAATAAAAGCAAATTCGCGAAATTTGGCTTTAAAAAGGCCAATTTGGTTTTTCTAGATAAATATATAAGAGTGATCTCCCTTTCATGTAGCATCATTTTCGAATATCATATATTATATAAATCTCACCTGTTTGTTTAAATGTATGTATGTATGCATGTATGTATGTATGTATGTATGTATGTATGTATGTATGTATGTATGTATGTATGCCTAAAGCTTTCGACAGAGGCGACGGATTTTCACGAGATCAGTATCCTTTTGAAGCTCGACCCTCCGGACGACAAATATTGAAAAATTGACCAAAACATTAATTCCTTTACACTCAACTGGGCAGTTTTCTACAAGGAGGGTCGGTTTTTTTGCGTCGTCATTTTTGCAAGTCATCGTATCGGTTGGAATGACTTTACTAATTTCAACGTTCCGAACTTCCGGTCGCGTCATGGAGTAGAGGTAAGACGTCAGGTTTTCTTACACTTTCTTTTCTGCCTTCGCGTCATGAGTTCGAGCCTACTTGCCTACCACCACTTTTTTTTTTTTTTTGCTCAACACACACTTCCAAATGCCCGGACAACGTCGGGCACCTAGGCTAGTAATAATATATAATCGTTGTTGTAATGGGATGAGAAATTCGAGTAATTTCGACGTGCAGCGGTTCTTCACTGATGCAAAATGTCAATGAAACGCCTCCATTTAGCTCCGTGCATTTCCTGAGGCGCAGCACGAAGTTGTCCATGACGTTCTTACAGACCGAATTGGTTATAGCTCTCATCTCCTCCCTGATGGCTTCTTTGAGTTCCGTGATGGTTATGGGTTTTCCTTCTTAGACTCTGTCCTTAATATAGCCCCCCCCCCAAAAAAAAAAAATCTGGGAGGCTTAGGTCCGGGCTATGTAGTGCCCACTAAAAATCAGTCTTGATACTGATCACTCGGCCTCCGAAGTTCTCTTTCAGCCAATTACCGGACAGGTTTGAGGTGTGAGAACTTGCTCCGTCCTGCTGTAACCAGACTCTTTTACTCTTTCGACCAGCTCGGCTGCTCGCTTCTTGGGACGTTCCGAGTGGCTTGGACGGTTCTCTCTGACAGCGTTGAGGTCCTCCACGGTCCCATACTTCTCGAAGTGGTCCACCCAGTTCTGAATTTTGCTTTTGGATGGAGCCTTTTAACATTCGAACTGGCGCATGAAACTCTCCTCGGTTTTCTTAAACGAGCCTGTCTTGTAGTAAAATTTAACACTTTGTTCCAGCTTCCACTAGGGTCTTGGTGTACTCACGGTCGTTGATTCTGCCATGTCCTATAAAATAAGGGCAATCGGTGAATAAATAATGGAGATATCACATAAAGTGTACACGGAAACTGTTTTTTTTTTTTGTTTTGTTTTTTTTTGTCACCCTGTGTATATAGATAGATAGATATATAGATAGATAGAGAGAGAGAGAGAGAGAGAGAGAGGGAGAGAGATGGCTTCGAGTATTTGTATATATCTGTGTGTGTGTGTGTGTGTGTGTGTGTGTGTGTGTGTGTGTGTGTGTGTGTGTGTGTGCAATACATATGTACGAATCATTTATTTAAAAACTATATGTTACATATTCCAG
>NC_136523.1:47442637-47482637 GCF_053919585.1 Euprymna scolopes | reverse complement strand
TCAAGATCAAAATGTAAAGTCAAGATCAAAATGTGAAGTCAAGATCAAAATGTGAAGTCAAGATCAAAATGTGAAGTCATGATCAAAATGTGAAGTCATGATCAAAATGTGAAGTCAAGATCAAAATGTGAAGTCAAGATCAAATGTGAAGTCAATATCAAAATGTGAAGTTAATATCAAAATGTGAAGTCAATATCAAAATGTGAAGTTAATATCAAAATGTGAAGTCAAGATCAAATGTGAAGTCAAGATCAAAATGTGAAGTCAAGATCAAAATGTGAAGTCAAGATCAAAATGTGAAGTCAAGATCAAATGTGAAGTCAAGATCAAAATGTGAAGTCAAGATCAAAATTTGAAGTCAAGATCAAATGTGAAGTCAAGATCAAAATGTGAAGTCAAGATCAAATGTGAAGTCAAGATCAAAATGTGAAGTCAATATCAAAATATGAAGTTAATATCAAAATGTGAAGTCAAGATCAAATGTGAAGTCAAGATCAAAATGTGAAGTCAATATCAAAATGTGAAGTTAATATCAAAATGTGAAGTCAAGATCAAATGTGAAGTCAAGATCAAATGTGAAGTCAAGATCAAAATGTGAAGTCAATATCAAAATGTGAAGTCAAGATCAAAATGTGAAGTTAATATCAAAATGTGAAGTCAAGATCCAAATCGGAAGTCAAGATCAAAATGTGAAGTCAACGCGTTGTAATCTCCGAAATAACACTGTGTGTGAATAAATGTTATTTGAAATATAACTTAATGCTGTGTCATCTTTCGAAGATGTAAACGTAAAATATAGATTCGTTCCGGTTGTTATTGTCATATTAAATGTTAATCGAACTCTTAACTGTTTACAGACTATCATATAGACTGTGTTTATTATATAAATTCCTCTTCTTCTTCACCAAAGAAAATTTGCCTAATTCTCTATCAATGAAACATTGTCTCCTCTCTTCGTTTGAAGCTCATTCGTGTACAAGTATTTGTTATCACTTCAAAACAACATATCAGCATGTCCACGTCATCTTTTCAAGCAAAACGTTGTTCAACGTAAAACTTATATACAACGTGTCTGTCGGTTTATATTATTCAACGATAATTTGACATCCTCATATCCAACACGAGTAGAAAGGTTAACCTAAACAAAGCCGAAAGTTCCATCGGTCAAAACGTTGTGAGAACATTACTCAAGATGAGAACAGTAGTCTGAATAATCCAATTAATACAAATTATCAATTTGCTTATCAAAAAATCAAAAACATCATTCTAATTCCCCAAAATCAATTTCACCAAAGCCCAGTTAACAAGATGGCGGCTCTAATAGTTGTCTAATCTGTCCACCATGAGCTGTCTTACCATCGCCTGGAGTTCTGGATGACAAAGCCCTGACATTACCACGTTACCACTGACCTCTACTCCTTTACCCCATTCATCATATCTAAAAGGGTCGTTCTAAAAGTAAAGCCTACTATTTTTTTATAATCAAAAAGATTAAGAGCTGCAAAGATAGGAGTGGTACCATTAAAACGTGCATTTTTGCTAGCGATGAATGATGCTTGCGTATGGGCGTCCGGAGTGCGCTTTGTCATTCATATTTCTGTCGCCATTCTAAAATCGACGAACCCATCTCCTTACTCTGCTGACTACAACTGCATCGGCTCCGTAAACGTTCAACGGGTGCTGCTTAATTTTGGTCGGTTCAACTTTTCCTGTATAGCGGAATTCAATGACGTATCTCTGCTTTTGACGCACGTCCATGACGAAGTAGATTTCTTAGATTCTTACACCATCAATATCTGCAAAAGAGAGATGAAACTTTCAGATCATGAATGTACGAGTTCACTCATCATAACAATGCAATTTGCAGTCTCCTATGACTCATTCAACAGAAATAAAAAAATAGGATGCATTACATATTATAGGTTTATCGTTAAAGTGTTTGTCAATAGCGAAGGACAAAGCCAAAGAGCGGGTCGAATTTTTTTCTTATTGAATATTTTATTATATTTACGGTTTGTGCGAGCGAGGGCTAAAAGCTTAAAAGCCTACAATTGGCGTAAGCGATAGAGAAAGAAAGGGGTGAAGAGAGAGAGAGAGAGAGAGAGAGAGATGGACAGGCAGAAAGGGAGTAAGAATAAAAGAGGTTTAACAAGAGAGATGTTACAATTTTTCGATCCGTATTTTGTTAGCTGTGTGTGTGTGTGTGTGTGTGTGTGTGTGTGTGTGTGTGTGTGTGTGTGTGTGTGTGTGTGTGAATATATAAGTATGTCATGTTGATGATGTTCTCGACATATGACCAAACGAACTAGTTCTGCGGGTTCAGGTCGGAGGATAGGGGGGGATGAGAGAAGGGTATAAAGTCTTAGCCCTCGTTCTGAAGTCAAGCCTGGGTCTCTTTGAAGTTGTGGAACAGCGCCGAGTTCTGCTGCCACACACAGGATCTGCCCTCACTTGAAACCACACCAATAACCGTGGCCAGAAACTTTATTTTCATCACTCTGGGCACGCCATTGTTATCCATGGCAATCTAGTGATGCATTTTGAGGGTACTGTTGTCATAACTTGGATCGGTAAAGACCATAAGTTGTACAGCAGCGCATCTCCGGTCTCACTCGTTGAACATTGTTTCACTTTCAGACATGATAGAAGGCTTCTATTGCGCTTGGGATTTGTATACAACCGACAAATTAGTACATACTCTGCGACAAAAAAGAAAAACTGTTTTCATCAAACGGAAATGGAACCATGTCGCTTTTTAGTGAGACAATTATCTGTATACACATACACATTTTTAATTATCTATATACACATACATATTTTTTTATTTTTTACACTTAGGTATCGCTACACAGTCATGAATATGTTTAAATAATTAGAGGCATCATAAGATGATGCTTTTTACAACTTTTGGTTTTTGAAAAGGCAGCATCTCATTGTGCTCTGTCTAGTTATTTACAATTAGTTGACTGAAACATATTCATTACTGTGTAGTGATACGTCAATATTTATGTAAAAATAAATAAAATGTATATATTGCTCTACTTTGGTGTTGAGCACGTTTATATAACTCTTGTTAAACTCATTGGATTTTTTCCCTGTTTAACGCCATTAAACTGGAACAATTCTATACACAAGCTGCGAAAAGGAAAGCTCTTCTTCGTCCTTCTAAAATCAAGAGTAGAAAAGATTGAGCTCGTGAGATAATGGAGAGACCAATGACCTTTTTAAACCAATGTTATTTTTCGCTGATGAGTCATGATTTGTATTATTTCACGACAGTGCAAGGATATGAATATGGATTTATTTAACATGAAAATAAAACTTTGTTATATATGGGTCATGGACTTGCATTCGCCTGCAAAAGATCTAGCTAATTTTTATATTCTTTAAAGCGTTCATTTTAATTAATTCCCTATTAGTTTATTTTCTGTTTTCTTATGGGATGATCATCTTTAGTTAACTATTACGTGTAATTATATTCATGCAGATATTCTACATGATTTATACTTGCTTAATATTTGAATAAAAAGTTTATCGTAAACACAAAGGTCTTTCTATATATAATGTATGCGTATTTGTTTTAAAAATTGCCTAACAAACTCCTCTGATAGTTTTTTGGTCTACGGACATGAAATTTAATATATAGGCTATTCAAACCGATGCGAAATTGTATATTTGGGTTTTAGCCAGGGAAAATCGGTGAAAAAGTGTTGAAATTAAAGAAATTGAATTTGCCAAATGAAGCTTGAACGATGGCATTACGAATATGCATGCATAACATAATAGCTATCGGTTCATGTTTTAGTTTTAGCCTTGCAGCAAACATGTCTTCATAGCTCAGGCATTAACGTTAAAAGGAAAAAGTAAATCGTAAGCTAAACGTTTTGGTTTCGATTCTCGCACGAGTCATTTTTTTTTTAACTTTTTAAGTCATTACTATATATTGGGTCCAATATAATATAATAATAAATACGAAATCTGCATTAATAAAAATATCATATTTAAGCGTATTTTACGACTGGACAATGCTGGGCGGTCTGTTAGTATATACAGTAGCGTCCAAAACTAAGTGACAACATTTTAAAACCTAATATTGGCCCTTACTTTTGGCCGTTTCTATTTGGAAAATAAATAAATAATTGTTATAATTCTTTTTCTATCCTTTGCAAATGATTCAAATTTTAGTATGGGTTTATGGATGATAATGAATAGTAGTTGTCAAAATTTCAGCTTTTCGCAGTTGTTATTTCTAGCAAATATTAGGTTTTAAATTTGTGCCCCTTCGTTTTGGACGCTACTATATATATATATATATATATATATATATATATATATATATATATATATTTATAAAGAGAAAGAGAGAGGGGGGCAAAAGAAAGTTGTTATGCACACTCCATTACCCCCCCCCCTTTTAATTTAGCCATACTCCCGAACAACGCCGGATAACCTTCTTGGTCACATATACCGTGTTATTCCGCTTCAACGCATTGGGGACACGTTTTCCTCTCTTTCATTGCAACGTTCCGCTCAAACGATAAGTATCGATTAGGCTAATCCATAACTACCATTGCAATAGATTCCTGTCGATCATTCAATATTAATGGACGGCTGTGCGTTTCCAACGAACGATAGCATCCGATTTGAACACCGACAGTAATAAATCGATCCACCCCCTTTTTTTCACAGAGTTCTCCATAACAAAAGAGGGGGGTCGTATTTAATTAGTAGCGAGAAGAGCGCGAGGCGCGGAGTATTTGGACCTTAACTGTGTCTAGACACGAAAGTGCGCGTCCGGACGATTTCATATTTTATTTATTGAAAATCAGTCTGTGAAAGCTGGATATATTTTAATGGGGACGTTGGCTGAAAGTAATAATTGTTTACAATCAAATCAATTTTATTGGCAACTAATGATAATGGGCAACAAACTATGCGAAAAGACTATTAAAAGATACTTAAATTTATCTACTATGTATTGCAGCCGATTGTATTTGAATGTTAAATTGGATGCAAAAATGGTAAACGTATCTTGTATCTCTACAAGGCCACCATTCGCCCTTGTATGAAGTATTGTTGTCACATTTGGTCTGGTACACCTGTTATTAGTCTTCGCTCCTAGACAGGGTTAAAAAAAAAAAAAAAGAAGTCCGAAACTGTCATCTAACCTTCAACCTCTGTCCCATCGACGAAATGTTGCATCCCTCTGCTTGTTCTACAAGTATTTTAATGGTAAATGCTCTGACGAACTACAAGCCCTTGTACACCTCCGTCATAAATATCCCTGACAAACCCGGCAAAAAGCAAAATCCCACCTCTTCACAGTAGAGATCCCTATATGTAAGAAAGTTTTCTACTCTAATAGTTTCTTCTCCAGAACTGCTAGACTTTTGAACTCCCTTCCGGGTTCCTGTTTTCCCAACTGTAATGACATGCAGAAGTTCAACTGTAATGTGAACGGACATCTTGCAGCTCAACTCCCTACATAGTACCGCTGCAACTTATGCTCCCGATAGTACCTCCCTACATCAAAGTGGCACTGTGCCTTGTTTTAGATGAAAATGGAATAAAAAATTATAATATATATATATATATATATATATATATATATATATATATATAAATTTTCAATATACGAGCTTAATATTTATTTACTAAAAACTGTAAAGAAGGTCAGAAAAACATTGGTACCTTTGGTTCACAATATATTGTAGTCTACGTTGCACTGTAGAGAACCTACTCTTGATTTTATGAAATTATTTTTCATATATTATGGTTTGAATTAAAGTTTAAAATTAAAACGTCAACTATCATGTTTCGGTGGCACTTTAAACAGAAACATTCATTTCGAACGCGCATCTGTCATCTCGAAGAAGTTGCTGCTGATTTTGTATGTCGGCCTTTCGCCTTGTGTGGTAATAAAACTTTTCAAATACATTTTGATGCATGGTTGTGTGAGGTGGTTACTTTGGTGAAAATTGCTTGCTCCTTCTTTCATTGGATTATTTTATTATCTATTATCGATACTTATCGAAGGCATTCGGATACACAACTTATCTAAGAACACTGCCAAGCACATAAAGTACCTTCGTGTGACATTTCATAAAATTTGGCGCATCCGTTTTCGAATCCATAGGCAACAAACACACGCACACACAGAGAAAAAGTTTATATATATATATATATATATATATATATATATATATATATATATAAATGTGAACGTGTTTGTGTGTCTGTGTACATTTCCCTACGCAATAACTCTGTCAACTTTTAGTCTACAGACTCAAAATTTAATATACAGGGTACTGAGGTGTGGGAAAATCTATGTGATTGGTTTTCGGCCAGAAATTTGGCTCTTAAGGGGTCAAAGTTCAATGATTTGACCTATGAGAACTCTACCAAACTCCTTTTACAATTTTGGGTCTAAACACCTGTACATTTTAGATATAGGTTCTTTGGACATGGATCTAACTTAATAACTTGATTTGAGCCCTAAAAAATAAATTTTAAGGGGTCATAATAGGGATCAAAGTTTAAAAAATTGATCTTTTTTTTGCTCAGAATACACCTCAAAACACCCGGGCAACGCCGGGCACCCATGCTAGTATATATATATATATATATATATATATATATATATATATATATATATATATATATATATATATAAAGTGAACGTGTCTTTGTGTGTACATTTCTCTACTCAATAACTCAATTTTTAGTCTACAGACTCGAAATTTGGTACTGAGATTTGGAAAAATCTTTGTAATCCTGTTTCGGCCAGAAATTTGGCTGTTAAGGGGTCAAAGTTCAACGATTTGACCTTTGAGAACTCTACCAAAATCCCCCGCCAATTTTAGGTCTAAACACTTGAAATTTTAGATATAGGTTCCTTGGACATGGATCTAATCTTATAACTTGATTGGAGCCCAAAACAATACATGTTAAGGGGTCATAATAGGGGTTAAAGTTAAAAAATTGACCTCTTTTTTGTTCAATATATACCTCCAAACACCCGGGTAACGCCGGGCTGAAATGCTAGTATATATATATATAATCTGAGGTTATTGTTTTCCAGAGGTAAAGGTACCAACTAGGTTTCATGGGGTTATTACAAGAGTGCTCAATACCGAAGTAGAGTAGGGTATACTTTTTATTTGTTTTTACATAAGCAGTAATATGTTGTTATACAGTCATGAGCATGTTTCGGTCAGCTAGTTACCAATTACTAGATACCTCTTCAGGTGGTACAGCTTATCCGAAAGCAAAGTTTGCAATCAAAATATCAGGTCCTCCTCGTCACAGGGAGTTAATATCATGAGGTTCCGTCAAATGTTGTGAAAAATAAGATTTCGTTGTATATAAATAAGACCTAACATGGATCAGGATTTGAGTCTGTGTTTAGGTACAGAAATGAATGGGAAAGGATGGGGAGTAAGGATCGAGAGAGGTAATGGAAGACTAGTATTCCTATATCTAAACAAAGCTTCTGGGTTTGATCTTTACTCCCGATCTGAAATGGAACACGTATATCAAATCAATTGCCAAAGTCGTTGGAAAGATGGTGGGATCCTTCTACCGCTCCAGTAAATATCTCACTCCTGATGCAGTTCTCTACTTATATAAAAGCCAGGTTCGGCCAACGATAGAGTACTGTTGCCACATCTGGGCAGGAGCTGCTAGAAGCAGCTTATCCTGTCTTGACATAGTTCAAAATAGACTTCGTAGCTTAGTGGGGGGTGCCCTTTTCTCTTCTCTGCAATCCCTTTCCCACAGAAAAGATGTAGCGAGCCTGTCCCTGCTTTATCTTATTTTCATGGCAGGTGCTCATCTGACCTTCGATCCCTGGTCCCCCTCGCCAGATTTTCACGAAAAACACTCGTCTTGCCAAAACCACTATCAACAATTACCCACACTCTTTATCCGTGCCTACACCTAAACGTAGATCCCATGAACAGGGCTTCTTTCTTAGAACTGCTCGCCTGTGGAACTCTATTCCGTTTGCCTGCTTTCCAGTTGACTATAATCTGATTGTCTTCAAGTCAAACGTGAACATGTTCTTATTGAACCGTCCCCCTAAGTAATCCAAGTTACAAAATTCCCACTAATGTTTACTACGCTAAAATCACAATGACTAATGTATACCTATTAACCCTTATCCTTGAGTGGCCTCTGGGCCTTAATAAGCGGTGACCCCAATGTAAAACATAAAAAAGACTCAAATCCGCACTACAATGAAATGTTACATATAAGCTGTATCGCCTGAAGAGGTCTCTAGTTACTGGTAACTAGCTGAAAGAAACATGCTTTATTTATAGTTTTAAAGGTTAAAAACTTCTAAGATTCTGTATATATATATATGTGTGTGTGTGTGTGTGTGTGTGTGTGTGTGTGTAACGTTACCATTAAAAATAAACACCGTGTCAGTATTTTTTTTCTTTTTTAACAAAAGCATTTATTACAGTTACTCTTCCGTTTGGACATAACTTAAAATGTCTCTCGCTGCCACATGCCTATCTAACCAGAATCGTTTTTCTTCCTTCCGACCGCAGGCTAGCCACAGCCAGCCCATTCTCGCTTTTTCTTTACACGTCCGCTTCCTTCGGTGTTGACTGGTGGTTTTATCCCCCCCCCCTTTTTGCTTTTCACGCCAGCTCGCGCACACTTCCTGATTTGCATACGCGTTCAAACGCCACTCCTGCTGCTAATACAATCGCTTGCTATCTATTCTTCGGCTGCTGCTGATACCTTTGCATGCGTTCATACGCGCTCTGTTACATATGTGTATGTGCGTGTGTGTGTGTGTGTGTGTGCGTGATTGTGTGTGTGCGTAATTGTGTGTGTGCGTGTGTGTGTTTGTGTGTGTGCGTGTGTGCATGTATGTGCGTGTGTGTGCATGTGTGTGTGCATGTGTGTGTGTGCATGTGTGTTTGCGTGTGTGTAAAATAATGTGGAATGCTTTACTATGTATATAATCATTTTATCTATATTATTAATACAATTCTAAATATATATTATTTTAATTGGAATTCATTATTGAGATGAATATTATTTATATTTATTTATTGCGGACTATTATTCTCATCTTTATTAGTTGTTGTTTCACGACGTTTCGGCCAACTATTTCTCTGTCCTTCGTCGGAATAGTTGGCCGAAGCGTCGTGAAACAGCAACTAATAAAGATGAAAATAATAGTCCGCAATAAATACATTAATATAAAATAAAACTCATCTCAATAATGAATTCCAATTAAAATAATATAAATACCATTCGGTACGGACCCGACCATGGAAGATCAGATAATAAATAAACGTGGATTTATAAGACCAAAAATTCCAACCTTGATCGCCCTTCGGGGCCTGTGGAATAGTAAATAGAGACGTTGAATCTCTACGGTGAGAATTGTCTGAAGATAGCGGTTTACTTGGCCAAAACCTGGTGAGACGACAACAACTATAGATGGCAGTAATTGTTGAGAATACAGTTCCTATCCTGTCTGAAGATAGCGGTTTCAATCCTACCCAAAGCCGGCCAGAGGCTTACTTGACCAAAACCGTGGTGAGACGACAACAACTACGGATGGCAGTGATTGCTGAGAATGCAGTTCGGAGTTCCTATCCGTCGCGGTTACCACCTAACGAAGGCCAGAGGAATAGTTGGCCGAAACGTCGTGAAACAACAACTAATAAAGATGAGAATAATAGTCCGCAATAAATAAATTAATATAAAATTCTAAATGTTTATTTATTTATTTGCGTGCGCCTATATACCAATAAAACTTTCGAACGGATGCACTGAAGTGAAAAATTCTTTTCTTCCGTGAAAGATGTGAGTCCCTGGATTATCCTTATCTATGTATGGTTCGTAATGAACAACGCCGAATCACACAAAAAGCCCGATATAAGAGTTTGGGGGCCGTTTCATAAACATGTCGAAAAAGTTATCTGCCCATGTCAACGGAATTTAGCACTGTCTGTATACAGTCGTATTAACAATTTCGGCATAAGGACAGCACTTGTAGCGCAATTGATAAGCCTTCTGACAACGGATCAGAAAATTTCAGGTTCGAATCCTAGCAAGTTCGTAATAATTTTTATCCAACGTTTACTCCATTATATTTACCCTTAGTTTTGGGTATTTTTTTCAGTGATTTTGTTTTGTGCTTATGGGAATTTCCCATACTCCGAGGGTCCTGGATATATGAGGCTCTAGCTTGCGGGATTTGGGGAGTGTGGAGCCACCGTTTAATTGCCATTGCTCCCAGGTTCACTCTGATCCGGAGTGGTAGTACCTGTTAGGGCTCCAACTATGGGTTGAATAGAAACCGACTTGAAAACAACAAATATATTCTATTTAAAAAAATTTCTTCAAAATCTTTGGATTCGGCATAAAATAACCTGAAAAGGGTTGATATGCCGTAAAACAAAAACAACCAACCAACCATACTCCGAGTTCACAGGGTAGACGTTGATTATAAGACGATGTTGAGTGTACCTATTTACTATGCCTCCCCACGGGACAGAGTTAGACACCAGGGTCGTTTTTTAACGTGGAGAAAAGGTACAAAAATAAAAATTGTCTCAGTCGTGAAGGATGAAATCTAAGTGAGGATTTTCTCTAAGAGTTTACATTTGAAGATGGATCCTTCTAAAAGTTGTCAATTTCGGTAACATCTTTCGGCATACGGACAGGACTTGTTTGGAATATTTGTTCAAGGTTTATTTTTAGTTGAAATATCCTCATGTCAGACCGTACTGACAAACCTTTACACAGAGAGAACGAAGATGTTCAGCGATAATGTCTGGTGGGGAATTCAATCTATGCAAGGTTTCGAAATGATGTTGGATTTTTCATTTCACATAATCAAATTCCCCGACGTTTCTCTTATTACTAAAAGAAAGAACAGAAAATTAATTTACACTGAGAGCTCGTGTGATTTATGAATCTCAGTGTAAGACACACACGATTGAAATGAAGCTTAACTGAGCTCTCATACAATACGTAGGTTTTCTCTGTTTACGACGTATCGCATTTCTATATGATATTCTGCTTGTTCTTTCCTTAGTATGTACGTTATGCTTTAAAAAAAAGATCAAATACAATTCTTGGAGGTCAAACTTCTTCCAAAAAAAGCCAAATTTGCGAAATTTAGCTTCAAAATGTCAAATTCGCAAAATTTGTCTTTAAAATGCTAAATTCACGAAATTTGGCTTTAAAATTTAGAACTGATCCAAACGAGATAAATTCATAAATATTAATAAATTCTCGGAAAGGTATATTGTGTTACATAGTGCAATACAAATAATAGAATTACGTTGTAAAAGAATCTTTAAATTCACGAAATTTGGCTTTAAAATGCCAAATTCATTAAATTTGGCTTTAAAATGCCAAATTCATTAAATTTGGCTTTAAAATGCCAAATTCGCGAATTTTTGCTTTAAAATGCCAAATTCACGAAATTTGGCTTTAAAATACCAAATTCATTAAATTTGGCTTTAAAATGCCAAATTCATGAAATTTGGCTTTAAAATGCCAGTCTGGCAACTCAAGAAAAGAATGTGAAACTTACCTCCCTTTGATGTAACCTCGTTTTCTAATATCATCTCTATAATATTTTGCTAGTTCTTTCCATTGTTAGTCCGTACATTACGCTTTAAAAACGGTCAAATACATTTCTGCTCCAGAAAATGCCAAATTTTGCGAATAAAAACAATCCACCAACCCTGGACAAGAATATAAAAGTGATCTCCCTCTGATGTAGCCTCGTTTTCGAATATCATTATAAAATAAATTACCACTGTTTTAATGATGTTTGAAAGGAACTCGTATTAATTTCGACGTGCAGTGGATCTTTACTTATGAAAAAAGTCAGCGAAACGTTACGTAAAAAAAAGGAACATTCAAAAGAAACAGGACAAAAAACATTGTCTGCTAAAATGCTATTAACTGAAGGATTAAATTAAAGATTCTCTTTTATAATGTGATTTTATAATTTGTATTGAACTATGTAGCACAATATTACTTTCCGAGTATTTATTAATTCTTATTAATTTATCTCGTTTGGGTTAGTTCTATATTTTAAATACAATGGATATCATTTTCATAGAAATGTTAATAAACTCATATTTGTTGTGTGCTATTCGTTTTTCTGTCCAAAAGCGGCACTTCTGCATTTTAAATCCGGTTTTTCCATGAGACAGATTATACCGAGCGAACAGAAGTCATTACAAAACGAAAAAAATAAAAATAAACAACCTACAGTAGGAATTTCATGAACTTTACTGTTTCTTTTTATTTTTTATTGTCAACTGTTTTATTTTTGTGCGGAAAGTTGTTTTCTTAATTAATGAACAATTATTTTTTATTATTATTATTAGTTTTAAGGAACAAAGAACAATTTTTATTTGGTTCTTACATTTTTAGTAAAATATTTTTTTTTCTCAGGGCATTTTATAATTAATCAGAAAGGATATTTTCAGGGCATTTTATAATTAATCAGAAAGGATATTTTCAGGGCATTTTATAATTAATCAGAAAGGATATTTTCAGGGCATTTTATAATTAATCAGAAAGGATGTTTTCAGGGCATCTTATAATTAATCAGAAGGGGCATTTCCAGGGAATTTTATAATTAATCAGAAGGGACATTTCCGTGGCATTTTGTGATTAATAGCAAGAGATATTTCCAGGGCATTTTATAATTAATCAGAAGGGACATTTCCAGGGCATTTTATAATTAATCAGAAGGGACATTTCCAGGGCATTTTATAATTAATCAGAAGGGACATTTCCAGGGCACCTTGTTTTTTAGTATTTCTAACAATTTTGGGGTGTTTTATTTTTTTTATTATTATGATTACTTTTGTTTTATTTTTTTTTCTGCATTTTATGAACCAAATATTTTACCAAAGAAAAATTTTGTTTTTGTAAGCAGCCGACGCCGACAGCAAATTTGTTTGTTTAATGCATTTTATGCAAAAATTTCTTCAGAACACGAGAACCGTTTCCGGTGACTTCACGATAGTTTCCAACCTAAATTTGTTCATTATCCTTGTCACAGGAATAAACACTTGTTTTTGCAATGGATTTTATTTTAAAGCGCAATTAAACTCTTCCCTTTCTTTCTTCTTTTTTTTTCTTCCAATTTAGAGTTGTCTGCTCGCTCGTGTCTCTTTTAACGACGCGGTTTTTCTTTGGATGAACTAACTCGGAATTTTCCGGGAAAGTTTGCGTCGTCCGCCGGGCATTGCCGAGTAAGACTCACGGAAAAATGGGATTTAAAATGCAGTAGTACTCCCAAAAAAGCGCAGTTTTAGCGCAACTCTGAAAAATATCATCTTTATCTAAACATATTTGTTTGACTAAATAAATTTTTTATTCCGTGGAATTTCCACTGGTCCCGCTGGTTTATTCATGGCATACAAAAACGACCGAGAAAAAGTAATCAACTCTTAATCTATTCATCGTATCCTTCAATTAAATTTAATTCGATTAATAGCAAGTGAAACGTTTGTATTGTTTGAATTATTCGAACTAAAGTTCTCGTCTTGAGTATTATTTGCCCAACGTTTCGGTCGATGCAACCTCACATCTTCTCTGGGTGTATCTTGTCGAATTCAGGAATCTTTGCAGAACGGAACAGACAAACTAAAGCACACCCAGCCTACATCTTGCCAACGGATTGAAATGTACACTTGGACTAATTTGTGACATGAAGAGAATCCACAAGAAGAACATTATGAAAATGCCGAAACAGGCGATGATGAGTGGAATGTATTAAGAGATTACGTGTACGGCAGCCAGGCTTAAATATAGTCTCATGTAGAAAATATGAACCAGTAATTCGTATAGTTAGGTGCGCTCTGATATATATATATATATATATATATATATATATATATATACTAGCATTTCAGCCAGGCGTTGCCCGGGTGTTTGGAGGTGTATGTTGCGCAAAAAAAAAAAAGCGGTCAACCTTTTTAAGTTTAACCCCTATTATGAGCTCTAAACATTTATTGTTTTGGGCTCAAATCAAGTTATTAAGTTAGATCGCATGTCCGAGGAACCTATATCTAAAATTTCAAGTTTGTAGACCCAAAATTGGCGGAGGAGAGTGGTAGATTTCTGAAAGGTCAAATCGTTGGACTTTGACCCCTTACCAGACAAATTTCTGACCGAAAACCGATCATAAAGATTTTCCCAAATCTCAGTACCCTATATATCAAATTTCCAGTGTGTAGACTAAAAATTGACAAAGTTATTGCGTTGGAAAATGTATACACACACAGACACACACACAGACACGTTCACTTTTAAATATATATATATATATATATATATATATATATATATATATATATATATGTGTGTGTGTGTGTGTGTGTGTGTGTGTGTGTGTGTGTGTGTGTTTGTTTTATTTATAGTATGCCGAATTTTATTCGGTTTATATAATTGATAATTCTGTAACCGTTCATATACCAACAAATGTAAAGTCAGAATGAGATGACTTAAATTGTAAACTTCAAAATTAACATCTTTTGTAATTGAGCATTCATATATTGTTTTAACAAAATCCAAACATGAAAGAATGGATTGATAGTTTATTTCATCGTTCGTTACAATTGTTTCAAGACCGTTCGGACAAATTCAAACCTTATACTGTTTGCAAGTTTTTACAAAAACGGCCTCTCATCTGACGTTTTGAAAAGAAAAAACATTTTTACAATGAATAATATGGAATCCATTTTCCTTTTAAGGAAAACCATGAGAAAAATATTTTACCTACATCTCTTCTTTCCAAGATTATATACATATATATATATATATATATATATATATATATATATATATATACATATATATATACATATATATATATACATATATATATATATATATATATATATAAAGTTATGAAAATAACATATATATTTTCATAACTTACTACCTACCTCTACCTATGTATCGAGGACTGTTGAAGTAAATACTCAAAAATTTACGCATAAATGATATCTTCGTATATTAATTTATGTGATTAAATAAAGTAACCATATATGTGTGTGCGTGTGTGTGTGTGTGTGTGATTGTTCATATATATATATATATATATATATATATATATATATATATATATATATATATGTATGTATGTATATATATATTACTACTTTAAATACTATTCACGTATATAAACTAATAACACAAAGTTCTTTTAGATAGCTCAATAGTGCGATACTAGAGCTATAAATATTTCTGATAATTCACTGATTTACAAGAAATAGACACTCATTTTACAGGATGCATAAAAAACGGGCCCGAAATCTAATTAGGCCCCGTTTCTTAGTGTTTTGTTCGAATGAAATGAAACTTTGGTCATAACTAGTTTATTATATTCAAAACATCACATCAAAACACTAGGGTCTTTGGCCTTTTTTTCTCCGTTCTACCGCATATGTTCTAGATGGTCTCCATTTAGCTTTTGTTTTTTTGGGGGTTTTTGGGGGGGGGGTCAGCCTGTATTATTCATTTCATGGTGTTAGGTTTTATTTCCAACACTTGCATACAATAGCTGGTATACAATAAGTATATAATAGTTCTTAATTATAATTTTACCAACTGGGCAGCTCATCAGCGCGAAAACGTGCATATATAAAAATATATTTCAAATTTTCAACAGCCTATAGACAGAACTTTCCTTATCAACAGTTTTGTATTCAGGATTTTTACACACACCCCTCTCCAATATATGCTGTGCGTTATGTAAACATGTGGTTTCGCATTAGCAGGACTATTATTGCGAATTTTAAGTAGAAAAATACATCATGGAGTTAAGCAAGAGTAGGAGAAAGTTTGTACTTATACAAGAGTGAAAATGTTAAAGGCAAGTACGCTTTATAACACCATAAAACATTGATAATGAGCAACCGCATGCAGACATGACACAATAAAAGTGAATTATTGATTAAAAGTTGTTGGAATTTGAAATTGTTTTTTTGTGCTAATGAGCTGATTGACTTAGAATTTTAAAAATGTGAGGTGACAAACAACGCAAGTCACGGAAGCCAACAAACCAGAAGTCCAAGACTTAAGCTTCGTCCTCATTTGAGCTAATCAGTTAATCATCTGTGCTAGTTAATAGATCTTCTTGTGTGTAGAGCGGTTGCTGAAGTGGCAGAATATTCGCCTCGCATGTAAGAGATTCGAGTTTCGAATCCTGAGTTCGGATGTGTTCAATCGATGAACCCAAATGAGGGAGAAACTCATGTCTTGGATTTCCGGTTTGTTGGCTTTCATGACTTGTGTGAGCTACGATGTTTTTTCGCTGTGGATATATATATATATATATATATATATATATATATATATATATATATATATATATATATATATATATATATATATATATGAGCAAACAGTTAATAAAATATGTTAAACAACACTTTGAAATGAGTTAAAAACATATTTAATCTGAAAAGGAAACACTAGATAAATGGATAGTCCTTAATCCGCGGAGTTTCGAAGAAATACTTTCCTTCTCATCAGAGGGTAGGAATTAGCAAAATGCTGGATCGGATTTTGCATGCAGAAGTATTTGATGAAACAACAAGTAAGTCAAAGATCTTACTTGAAAACAAAAAAAGTGAAGCAGAGGGAAATATAGTATACACATATACACATACATACATACATACATACATACATACATACATATATATATGTATGTATGTGTATATGTGTATTTATATGTATATATATGTATGTATATATATGTATGTATATATATGTATGTATATATGATATAAATGTATATATATATATATATATATATATATATATATATATATATATATCCATGGTCAAAATTATGGAGCGCCAATGAAAAACCGGAATTATGATTCCAACTTTTATGTTTAAGGTTAAGAATAGTGAGGTTGGCAAGAATATTTCTCCTTTTGCCTTTATAACAGCTTTTATTCTTTTTTTGCATATTATTGGCTAAGTTGTTGCAGGTCGTAGGGTCTATTTTCTGGCACTCTTCATGACCTGTAATTTTTATGAACATCTGTGCATTCTCACTCTTTTCCTTGGATGGTACCACAAAGTTTCAATGGGATTAAGGAATGGAGATTTAAATTACTGTAATCTCTGTTTTCTTAAACCAACTCATTGGAACTTTGGTACATGGAGCATCGTCTTGTTGGAAGATTACATTACTTGGAATGTTATTATTAAATATTTTAGTCGAAGAGTTTTGGTAAATCAGGTCCAGCATGTTAGTATAAATTATGGAGTTCATGAAAGAAAATAGTTTTTGTGACATAGCAGAAACATTTCTATGAAAGTATATTCAAATGAAAACAGAATATAGATAGATTTCTATGAGTCGTTCTGTTTATAATTGTTTATTTTTGAAAAGCAAAACTTACAGCCATTGAATTATAAGTGGTTTACCATACTTATGGGTAAATGCGCACTGAGTAGATACCATAATACTTAAAGTTAAATTCAAATTTTGATATATCTTTTAATTTAAACGCGAAAAATCAATTGGAACGCTGAAAACGTACACAATAAAACTATACGTTTTATTGTCACGTTGATTATTTATTTTTAACGCAAATTTAAAAAAAAACATTTTTGAGGTTATTTATTTATGTTGGTAATCTAGAAGAAAATGTATGATTTTTTTTAAGAAAGGTGTATTAAAAAAATGGAGAATAAATTTTTAAAATAGGGTAGGTGGTGGGTAAATCGCCGTTGTAAAATGCCTATGATTGTCAACGGGTTAATGTAAAATTATTTGTAAGAAAATTGCGTTGAAATAACTTAAACGTAATACGGAAATGAACGATGTAAAAAAATGCAGAAAGTATTAACAATTGTTTATTTGGATAATTTAAACGCGAAAAACAAACAATTTGGACGCTGAAAACGTACACAGTAAAACAATACGTTTTATTGTCGCGTTGGTTATGTGTTTATGTACGCATGCGCAACCGTAAGTCGTAAACCGGATGTTGGGTTACAACACCCGTTACAAGGTCATTTTAGTTTCATAATTATATATATATATAATTATATATATATATACTTACAATTTGTCTTTACATAAGCAGTAATGCGTTGCTACATAGTCATGAGCATGTTTCGGTCTCCTAGTGTTTAGTAACTAGGCAACAACGCTGATATTCAAAAGCGGAATTCTTAATGAAAAACAAAAATCAACTTTCAGCAAAAAGAAGGTGTTTTAGTAAAAAAAAGGGATCAGGAGGTGAAGTTCAGCTGTGTGTAGTACAAGGTTGGTTGGGTGTGGATTTTTTTATGTTGGGGGTTGGGGATGAAGCAGGTAGGGTTGGAGGCTGAGAAGTGAAGTTTTGGGGCCAAAGCGGATATATCTGTTATCTACAACAAGTGTTTGCTTTGTCTGCCCGGTGCCCGCTGCCCGTCTAAAACTTATATGAGCTAGAGCATTTTAATTCTTTGTTTATTTTATTTTTTTTTTAAATATCTTGACGTCTTTTTGCGAAAAGGTTAAGATTCATCTGGATCTACTGACCATTTCTTGGACTCCTAAGGATCGGTTAAGAAAGGGGGAAAGGAAAGGGAAGTGGGTGACGTAAGAGGAAAGAGAGAGGGGGAAGAAACTAAGTAGGATGGGAGAAGAGGAAGGAGAGATGTGGAGAAGGAGGAAAGAAGAAAAATGAAGAAGGGGGAAGAGAGAAGAAAGAGAAGGGAGAGAGGGGTCTCATAATTTGTTTAATAATGGTAGTTTGTTTTCTCTCGTTTTACCAAAACCTCTTATCCTAGATCACCTTTAATATTGTTTGGTTGTTTTTGTTTTACGGCATATCAACCCTTTTCAGGCTATTTAATGCCGACTCCAGTGATTTTGAAGAAAAATTTTTTTAATAGAATATATTTTTCTTTTCAAGTCGGTTTCTATTTAACCCATAGTTGGGACCCTAACAGGTACTACCACTCCGGATCAGAGTGGACCTGAGAGCAATGGCAATTAAAGGGTGGCTCCACACTCCCCAAAGCCCGCAAGCTGGGGCCTCACCATGAGATATAGTTTAAGGTCATTTCCTAGACCACCTTTAATACTGTTTACCATTACATTCGTTGTTTTTTGTTTGTTTATTTATTAGTTCATTTATAAATTTGCTATTTATAGCGTTAAACGTTTTGTAATAATAGTAATTGCAAACTCAGAATGTATATTATTATTAACCCTTTAATGATCAAATGCAGTCATTTGTTATGACAGCGGTAATTGTTTACAAAAATTTTTTTTTAAATAATTATTATCGTTATCATAATATAAGTTTATATAATTTGGCAGCGGTCAGACAAAGCGAACACTTGTTGCAGATAAAATCCATATCCGCTTTGACCCAAAACCTTAACTTCTCAACCCCCAACCCTACCTGCTTCATTCCCTAACCCCAACATAGATAGTTTCTATTATTTGGCAAAATACTCCAAAGGTTGTGTGCTAGAAAAAAAAAAAAAGAAAAAGAAAATTACATACACGTGCACGCGACGTGAAAATGTATTTAAGTAATTAATAAAAGGGACGATATGCCGTAGTTGCAACTAGTTGGAAAAAAATGACTGTATTCCCCTCTTCAATAATGTATCTCCCTCATGTTTAAAGACTTCCACTACACATCTATCTTTCCTCTCCACTGTCTATCGCATCTATTATAAATGTGTATCCCGAAATACAATATGTTTCAATGATAACAATGTGCATAAAATAAAATACAATCGTTTAAAATGACTCTTCTACAAACGGACAAAAGCTTTTGCACTGACCTGATTAGCATAGCACAACAATAACAACTGAAAAGTAACTAGTCAGATATACAATATATATTAAGCGGAGTTTTACTTCTAGATGCGTTTCGCACTAAGGTTCATATCAATCCATCCAGCGCGGCCGTAGCCGATATTAAACTCACTATACGAGTTTGTAGCGTAATTCAAATCTTGTCGGAAGCTGAATACTTGATGCTTCGCCAGGGCTATCAAGGGTATTTTTTTATCATGACGCCATCACTAGATGGGTTGCCTACCACGGCTTAAGAGATCCTATCTACCCTCGAGAGAAGGATAGACCGCGCCAGTTTCTCAATCTTGTATTTTACCTCGCGGTACATACAGCGCCTCGCCTTCCTAAATGGTCACCCATCTGGTATTGGCCAGGCTAAACGTTGCTTAACTTCAGTGAACTGGTGAGAACCGGTGTGTCAACGTGATTGTGCCGTATAGGTTCATAAATCAATCTCTTATTTATCTTACCTAACAATCTGAGTAAGTATTTGTTTTGGTAACAAGAGTTCAATTTAGATAGACGATATTATCTCATCATTTACTTTGAAATGCGACCTTGCAAATCTATTAGAAGTGTTGTCCGTCGGCCCCCTTCTCCTTTGTTTCATGCGCACATATTATATACTAACGAGCTATACGGCCCGGCGTTACTCGGGATTCACTATCACTAGCATGTATTTAGTAAAAAATGTTTATGTTAAAAGAGAGTAAGTAAATCTAATTGCTAAAGTATATGACTTATTTTTCTAGTATTATTAGTAGGGCTGTGACAACAGCATATTCTTTCCATTCTTTTGACTCTCAAGTATATATCCGACACAGTAAGACACGGTCAATCAACCGAGAACCACAGCAGTCTATATAAAAACATATAAGATATAAACGGATACACACTCAAGAGTAAAAACAATGAAAAGTATATGCTGTTGTCACGGCCCTAGTAATTACATTAAGCTGATTTTTCTTTGAAGGTGATTATTTAAAAATCTATGTATTAATACGATAGCGTGTGAGATATTTTGTGTGTCACACTTGCATCTTTTTTCTTCCAAGTGATTGTCGTTTCATTGCTATGAACTTCAATTCCTGCAATAAATAATTTTACCAAGAGTACTTTGTAAGTTTGGGTTCGCTTTCGATTATAGTTGAGGGCACGCAAGTTATCCATTTTTTTATAAATAGTTTTACTAAGAATTCTTCATGAGTTTTGGTTTCCGTTTTGATTATAGCTGAAGGAAGTCAATTTACGGCGACCTAAATGTTGAGTATGTTGGATCATAATCAAATTGTTCGACTAGCGTTAGAGTTATATAAGACACACTGATAACTTTTACTAAACACGAAACATATGATTTTTCTCTTTCTCTCTCGCCCTGTCACCCCCTCTTTCTCTCTCACACACACACACACACTCTCTCTCTCTCTTTCTCTCTCTCTCTCTCTCTCTCTCTCTCTCTCTCTCTCTGTACATATATATATATATTCATTTACGCTGAACATCTACAGAATGCCAACATCAATATATTACATATGAAAGAGTTTGCTGTGGCATTTCCGAAGGTCCCCTTGATATATACTACTACAATACCGGATTTGGTTATGTTTATTTAAAGGAAACGTGTAACCAAGTGAGCTAGCCTATTTCAAATAACATGGTGCAAGAATAAAAAATGAAATTGGCTCGTCAGAATCAAAGTTTGATTTGTCAGCTTAAATGCCATTCATGCGAAACTTTTAAAATTCAAACAACATAGATTGATACATTAGAACATACACATAGCATTTTCGTCAAATTACTATTCTAAAATTTAATATAGTGCTACACAGCCATTGGTGTGTATATATACGAGTATATATTCATGTGTCTGAGATGTATGTGCATACATACCTGACCATGTCGTCTCTGTGTTCATGTAATTGTATAATGTTCATTTTCCGGTACATGTGTGTGTGTTACACATATTTAATACAGTTCACCAAGCGAGATAATAACGTACGAGGGAAATTATTTAACTAAGCGACAAATAACATTTGTTTGGGGCGAAGCAGAAAAGTCATATACCTTATATTATAGTTTCCATTTTTATTTCATTTATGTTCTGTATCTCGGAGTTTTCACGCTTCTCTAATGTTCTACATCCTTACGCGTTGTGGTTCACTGGATGCTTCTGAGCAAACAACTCAGTATCTAAACTCAATCCTCCGTCCGTTTGCCAACTCAGATTGCCTGCCTCGTTCACTCCTAAACTGTAAACTCTTTACGCGACTTTATCATCTCTCGCTTCTTTGTTCTTTACTACGTAAACCTTATGTCACATAACCAGGCCAATCGTATGTTTTTGGTTAACTGTAACCTTATGGTTTTGCTAACTAAAATTCCAAACTTCATCATATAAATATTTAACATAAATATTTTATTGTTCTAAATATTTATTCTATATAGATAACACTGAAATTATTATATAGATAACACTGAAATTATTATATAGATAACACTGAAATTGTTATATAGATAACACTGGAATTATTATATAGAAAACACTGGAATTATTATATAGAAAACACTGGAATTATTATATAGATAGCACTGAAATTATTATATAGATAATACTGGAATTATTATTAGATAACACTGAAATTATTATATAGATAACACTGAAATTGTTATATAGATAACACTGAAATTGTTATATAGATAACACTGGAATTATTATATAGATAACACTGAAATTGTTATATAGATAACACTGAAATTATTATATAGATAACATTGGAATTATTATATAGATTACACTGAAATTATTATATAGATAACACTGAAATTGTTATATAGATAACACTGAAATTGTTATATAGATAACATTGGAATTATTATATAGATAACACTGGAATTATTATATAGATAACACTGAAATTATTATATAGATAACACTGAAATTATTATATAGATAACACTGGAATTATTATATAGATAACACTGGAATTATTATATAGATAACACTGGAATTATTATATAGATAACATTAGAATTATTATATAGATAATACTGGAATCATTATTAGATAACACTGACCATACCTGACGAAAACTGTCCATGTTGATCTCAAAGAATATATAAATTCTTCTAAATTTTGGATAAGTTCAAAATAATCTAAAAAGAAATTACGCAGACTGAACGGACGTATGTCCGCGAGAGACGAAACGAGAAAATAGTGACGTCTATTCAATTAATTGCCCGTCCATCAAAATAATTACCTTCTTTTCTCATTCCGGGTGGATAAATATTGATAGCAACAGACATGCTTATCTCAGAGGAAATCAAATTGCAATGAATTCGTAATCGATACGCCGATATGGTTTCTTTCATCGACTTGATTAATAGCTAACAAAAAAGGAGACGAGTTTTTTTTTAAATTTGTAGAGAGGCGGGGAAGAGGGTGCATTTGTACAGTGTAATATCACATGCGATGAAAAAGTAGATGCTTTATAATAGCTCAATTAGTACTTACTTGTTTACTATCAACTAGATGGTTGTAAGTTCGATTTCTGGCTCAGCATGAGTGCTAGTTAACCGTGAAAAATTCTGCGTAGCTGAATTGTCATAAATATATTTTTCAAACTTACTATCTAGCTTTAGTCGCGTATTGAACACTGTTGAAGTAAATACTGAAAATTGATACATAAATTTTTATGTAGATACATGAAATAATAATAATAATAATAATAATAATAATAATAATAATAATAATAATAATGATAATAATAATAATAATCATAATAATCATAATAATAATAATAATAATCTCCCATCATGTTTCCCCCATTGTTTCCCCCATTGTTTCATCACCGATCCCCCCCCCCCAAAAAAAATGATACCAAAGGGCCGAGAAGGGTCAATAAGGACTGAAAGACCGAAAAGCGAGCGCCAACCAGACCTCGGCTGGACAAGCGCAAAGAGAACTGGGACCTTGGGGAGGCTGAGTGTCACTCAAATTCCAGTCTAAACCAATGGCCACTACCAGCGAGAAATCAATGGTAAGCGGCTGTTGCGATGATGCAAATTCATTTGCAAATGCTATCGAAGGAGGTGGAGAGAGCTGGACGTCTGGGGAGACTTGTTGTCACTCAGCTTCCAGAGAATACCACAGGTTTCCAATCAGATCGTTTGTTGACTTGTGTGAAAGCTCCATGTGAGCCAATAATAATAATACATATATGTATATGTGTGCGTACGTGTTTCACTATTTCCGTAAGACCAGATTGCATACTGATATGAACATTCCGATGACAGTTTTATATAAACATAAATTATAAACTAAACTGATCAATTCTAGGTAAGGCAAATAAATACAGCTTTTAGGAGGAGCAAGTTTATCGCTTGTTGTTTGAGGAGCCCTCAACAGGGACTGCCGACGGGGATACTCCGACTTATTTTTGCAGAGCCAGAGTACTCCTCCTCTGGGGATGCTGGCTCATTTTTCTATCTTCCAACCTTTTTTTTTTTTTTCACATCCTCTCGCTGTGAGAGAGTGGTAAATACTGGTCTTTTATTTTTAAGGTAAACTTTATTTTACCGAAACATATTTGCTTATGTCTAGACAAATATTAAATAGACTTAGTGTCCCTTATGGTGAGGTAAGTAAATAGGGACCAAACTTGTAGGAATAAAGTGTAGTATCTGTTCTGATGTTACGTTTCATCTTTTCTATCCTCAGTAAGTGAAGGGGAAATCTTTTTGGATCGAAGCAATTTTATTTTTTGTCCTAATCCAAAGTGCCCCTTTCGAGAGAACTCGATTTTCCTAAATATTAAAAACTGATCTTGTATCTAACTGTGCTCTCTTGATCTTATGTCCCTGATAGTAGCCGCTACATCAAAGTGGCAATGTGTCTTGTTTGGAGTGAAAAATAAACCTCTGCATTTTTTAGTGCACCCTCTAACCGAACGATGTGGCCGACGCTGTTAGCACAAGATAATTATAAATAGACGGCCGTTTTTTACAACACGAACGATGTTATATCCCCCCCCCATCGGCTGCAGACGAATATTTGTGAATAAGGGCGCGAAACATTCGTCGCGCTTCGTCGGTCTCGGTTCTCAAGGCAAACTCGCGTCACGGGCGTTCCTCGCGCGAAGTAGAAAACAAGAAACGAGTATCTGTAAGAAACGTCCGTTCAAATTTCATTTCAAAACTCAGCGTGACGAACAAACGGACAAAAATGTGATATCAAACACACAACGAAACTATTATTTCAAACGTTGTTTTAAATTTAAGCGTAGCGGACGGACAGAGGGAACAAAGCCTCTCGCAAAGATGCGTCGGCGTTATCTAATAAGGACAGATCTTCTTTCTATGGTGTCTTGTTGCGTTATTGCCGATTCTTTCGTCACTTGACCATCGCTCTACTTGACCCCAACCACCACCACCATCATCCCCAACACCACCATCATCCCCAACACCACCATCCCCGCTATTATGTAAAAGAAGATGAAGGGAAAGGAAATAAAGAAATATAAAGATTATAAGAAGTTTTAGGTAGAGAATGAAAGAGAAACTACTGACAATGGTTGTAGAAAGACGGGTTCTTGTTGTGAATGTATTGAAGGGGGCATAGATTTAAGCTAAGACGAGCATCTTGTAGAGCAGAGAAAGACTAACAGTTCTCTTCTAGCTGTATCAGAAGTCAGGTACTTTCTGGAGCCGTAGAATGATGCAACCATTTTTTTTTTCTTTCAATAACGATTTATATTTTATTTTTATTTTTTGGGATCTTATATGACGAGGCTTCATAATTTGTGTATACATTTTTTTTTTCTTTCAATAACGATTTATATTTTATTTTTATTTTTTGAGATCTTTTATGACGAGGCTTCATAATTTGTGTATACATTTTTTTTTTCTTTCAATAACGATTTATATTTTATTTTTATTTTTTGGGATCTTTTATGACGAGGCTTCATAATTTGTGTATACATTTTTTTTTTCTTTCAATAACGATTTATATTTTATTTTTATTTTTTGGGATCTTTTATGACGAGGCTTCATAATTTGTGTATACATTTTTTTTTCTTTCAATAACGATTTATATTTTATTTTTATTTTTTGGGATCTTTTATGACGAGGCTTCATAATTTGTGTATACATTTTTTTTTCTTTTAATAACGATTTATATTTTATTTTTATTTTTCAGGATCTTTTATGTCGAGGCTTCATAATTTGTGTATACATTTTTTTTCCTTTCAATAACGATTTATATTTTATTTTTATTTTTTGGGATCTTTTATGACGAGGCTTCATAATTTGTGTATACATTTTTTTTTCTTTTAATAACGATTTATATTCTATTTTTATTTTTTGGGATCTTTTATGACGAAGCTTCATAATTTGTGTATACATTTTTTTTTCTTTCAATAACGATTTATATTTTATTTTTATTTTTTGGGATCTTTTATGACGAGGCTTCATAATTTGTGTATACATTTTTTTTTTCTTTTAATAACGATTTATATTTTATTTTTATTTTTTAGGATCTTTTATGTCGAGGCTTCATAATTTGTGTATACATTTTTTTTTCTTTCAATAACGATTTATATTTTATTTTTATTTTTTGGGATCTTTTATGACGAGGCTTCATAATTTGTGTATACATTTTTTTTTCTTTTAATAACGATTTATATTTTATTTTTATTTTTTGGGATCTTTTATGACGAGGCTTCATAATTTGTGTATACATTTTTTTTTCTTTTAATAACGATTTATATTTTATTTTTATTTTTTAGGATCTTTTATGACGAGGCTTCATAATTTGTGTATACATTTTTTTTTCTTTTAATAACGATTTATATTTTATTTTTATTTTTTAGGATCTTTTATGACGAGGCTTCATAATTTGTGTATACATTTTTTTTTCTTTTAATAACGATTTATATTTTATTTTTATTTTTTAGGATCTTTTATGGCGAGGCTTCATAATTTGTGTATACATTTTTTTTTCTTTCAATAACGATTTATATTTTATTTTTATTTTTTGGATCTTTTATGACGAGGCTTCATAATTTGTGTATACATTTTTTTTTCTTTCAATAACGATTTATATTTTATTTTTATTTTTTGGGATCTTTTATGACGAGGCTTCATAATTTGTGTATACATTTTTTTTTCTTTTAATAACGATTTGTATTTTATTTTTATTTTTTAGGATCTTTTATGACGAGGCTTCATAATTTGTGTATACATTTTTTTTTCTTTCAATAACGATTTATATTTTATTTTTATTTTTTGGGATCTTTTATGACGAGGCTTCATAATTTGTGTATACATTTTTTTTTCTTTTAATAACGATTTATATTTTATTTTTATTTTTTGGGATCTTTTATGACGAGGCTTCATAATTTGTGTATACATTTTTTTTTCTTTTAATAACGATTTATATTTTATTTTTATTTTTTAGGATCTTTTATGACGAGGCTTCATAATTTGTGTATACATTTTTTTTCTTTTAATAACGATTTATATTTTATTTTTATTTTTTAGGATCTTTTATGGCGAGGCTTCATAATTTGTGTATACATTTTTTTTTCTTTCAATAACGATTTATATTTTATTTTTATTTTTTGGGATCTTTTATGACGAGGCTTCATAATTTGTGTATACATTTTTTTTTCTTTCAATAACGATTTATATTTTATTTTTATTTTTTGGGATCTTTTATGACGAGGCTTCATAATTTGTGTATACATTTTTTTTTTCTTTTAATAACGATTTATATTTTATTTTTATTTTTTAGGATCTTTTATGTCGAGGCTTCATAATTTGTGTATACATTTTTTTTTCTTTCAATAACGATTTATATTTTATTTTTATTTTTTGGGATCTTTTATGACGAGGCTTCATAATTTGTGTATACATTTTTTTTTCTTTCAATAACGATTTATATTTTATTTTTATTTTTTAGGATCTTTTATGACGAGGCTTCATAATTTGTGTATACATTTTTTTTTCTTTTAATAACGATTTATATTTTATTTTTATTTTTTAGGATCTTTTATGGCGAGGCTTCATAATTTGTGTATACATTTTTTTTTCTTTCAATAACGATTTATATTTTATTTTTATTTTTTGGGATCTTTTATGACGAGGCTTCATAATTTGTGTATACATTTTTTTTTCTTTCAATAACGATTTATATTTTATTTTTATTTTTTGGGATCTTTTATGACGAGGCTTCATAATTTGTGTATACATTTTTTTTTCTTTCAATAACGATTTATATTTTATTTTTATTTTTTGGGATCTTTTATGACGAGGCTTCATAATTTGTGTATACATTTTTTTTTCTTTTAATAACGATTTATATTTTATTTTTATTTTTTGGGATCTTTTATGACGAGGCTTCATAATTTGTGTATACATTTTTTTTTCTTTCAATAACGATTTATATTTTATTTTTATTTTTTGGGATCTTTTATGACGAGGCTTCATAATTTGTGTATACATTTTTTTTTCTTTTAATAACGATTTATATTTTATTTTTATTTTTTAGGATCTTTTATGACGAGGCTTCATAATTTGTGTATACATTTTTTTTTCTTTTAATAACGATTTATATTTTATTTTTATTTTTTAGGATCTTTTATGACGAGGCTTCATAATTTGCGTATACATTTTTTTTTCTTTTAATAACGATTTATATTTTATTTTTATTTTTTAGGATCTTTTATGGCGAGGCTTCATAATTTGTGTATACATTTTTTTTTCTTTCAATAACGATTTATATTTTATTTTTATTTTTTGGGATCTTTTATGACGAGGCTTCATAATTTGTGTATACATTTTTTTTTCTTTCAATAACGATTTATATTTTATTTTTATTTTTTGGGATCTTTTATGACGAGGCTTCATAATTTGTGTATACATTTTTTTTTCTTTTAATAACGATTTATATTTTATTTTTATTTTTTAGGATCTTTTATGACGAGGCTTCATAATTTGTGTATACATTTTTTTTTTCTTTCAATAACGATTTATATTTTATTTTTATTGTTTGGGATCTTTTATGATGAGGCTTCATAATTTGTGTATACATTTTTTTTTCTTTCAATAACGATTTATATTTTATTTTTATTTTTTGGGATCTTTTATGACGAGGCTTCATAATTTGTGTATACATTTTTTTTTCTTTTAATAACGATTTATATTTTATTTTTATTTTTTAGGATCTTTTATGACGAGGCTTCATAATTTGTGTATACATTTTTTTTCTTTCAATAACGATTTATATTTTATTTTTATTTTTTAGGATCTTTTATGACGAGGCTTCATAATTTGTGTATACATTTTTTTTTCTTTTAATAACGATTTATATTTTATTTTTATTTTTTAGGATCTTTTATGACGAGGCTTCATAATTTGTGTATACATTTTTTTTTCTTTTAATAACGATTTATATTTTATTTTTATTTTTTAGGATCTTTTATGACGAGGCTTCATAATTTGTGTATACATTTTTTTTTCTTTCAATAACGATTTATATTTTATTTTTATTTTTTGGGATCTTTTATGACGAGGCTTCATAATTTGTGTATACATTTTTTTTTCTTTCAATAACGATTTATATTTTATTTTTATTTTTTGGGATCTTTTATGACGAGGCTTCATAATTTGTGTATACATTTTTTTTTTCTTTTAATAACGATTTATATTTTATTTTTATTTTTTGGGATCTTTTATGACGAGGCTTCATAATTTGTGTATACATTTTTTTTTCTTTCAATAACGATTTATATTATATTTTTATTTTTTGGGATCTTTTATGATGAGGCTTCATAATTTGTGTATACATTTTTTTTTCTTTCAATAACGATTTATATTTTATTTTTATTTTTTGGGATCTTTTATGACGAGGCTTCATAATTTGTGTATACATTTTTTTTTCTTTTAATAACGATTTATATTTTATTTTTATTTTTTGGGATCTTTTATGACGAGGCTTCATAATTTGTGTATACATTTTTTTTTCTTTTAATAACGATTTATATTTTATTTTTATTTTTTGGGATCTTTTATGACGAGGCTTCATAATTTGTGTATACATTTTTTTTTCTTTTAATAACGATTTATATTTTATTTTTATTTTTTGGGATCTTTTATGACGAGGCTTCATAATTTTTGTATACATTTTTTTTTTCTTTCAATAACGATTTATATTTTATTTTTATTTTTTAGGATCTTTTATGACGAGGCTTCATAATTTGTGTATACATTTTTTTTTTCTTTCAATAACGATTTATATTTTATTTTTATTTTTTGGGATCTTTTATGACGAGGCTTCATAATTTGTGTATACATTTTTTTTTTCTTTCAATAACGATTTATATTTTATTTTTATTTTTTGGGATCTTTTATGATGGGGCTTCATAATTTGTGTATACATTTTTTTTTCTTTCAATAACGATTTATATTTTATTTTTATTTTTTGGGATCTTTTATGACGAGGCTTCATAATTTGTGTATACATTTTTTTTTCGAACTGTTATCCTCATAGTTATTGTTTCACCATGTTTCGGCCAACTCATCCTCTGGCCTTCTTCAGGTGATTAATCGTGACGGGATAGGAATGCTGAGTCTTGTAACTGCATCCAACGCAACACGGAGCCATAGCGCAGTGGATGGGGGTGTTCTAGTTGAGCATTGTCTGAAGATAACGGTTTCAATCCTACCCAAAGCAGGTCAGAAGATTAATTAGGCAAAACGTGAGGAGACGGCAACAACAATGGCAGTAATTACTGGGGATACGGTTTCAAAACTCAGCATTTCTCTTCCGTCTTTTCAACTTTTTTGTTTGTTTAAATAAAACGAACAACGTCAAATTATTTAAACAATAAAAATAAAAACAATAAATTATATATTATTAAATTTTTATTTTTTGGAATTCTTTGTGTATTCATTTATTTATTTTTTTATTTATTATTATTTTTATTTATTTATTTTTTTTTTGCAAACTGTTATCCTTCATAGTTGTTGCTGTTCCACCACGTTTCAGCCAACTTATTCTCTGACCTTCTTCATGTAGTTAACCGCAACGAGGTAGGAATGCTGAATCTTGTAACCGTGTCTCCACTAATTACTGCCTTCCATAGTTGTTGTTGTCTCACCGCGTTTTAGCCGGCTACGGATTTTTATCCCCGGCCCCCAAAATCAACAGAGATTACACCATTCCTTTAATGATCCGGTCCCTGTTGATTTTGCGATGGGAGTTTAGTTCTGTGCAGTTCTAGGAGGTTCACCCTCCCATGCGTTGCCTTCTCTCATTGAGAAGGGATAAGTTTATTGATAATTGCCTGAGGCACCCTTACCGGTTAATGCCAACGGAGATACCTGAGCATTTTTTGCAAGCCAGACTGCTTCTCCTCTTGGGTACGACACTATCGTTTCACGGGGAGAATTACTTGGTTGAGGAACGTCCTGTGAACGCAACCAGCTCCCCCGGACGAATAAATGATACGATAGGCACATGGAAACATCAATGCAACGTGTTGATATGTCGTCGGCTATACCCGTCTGGCATGGGTCGCTCCTTGTGTCTTCATTGCGTCGTTACAGGCAGATTTCCATCGTCATCATCGATATTAATGGCAGGGACCGCAGGCTGAAATCAAACACTTGTACAAAAACAGCGAACAAATGCCTTTTTATAAAAAATATATAAATTAGTTTACGCTTAACAATGAGGGAGCATATTCTGTGGAGCCATTTCGTGCACACTAAACTACTATATGCCTGGTGCTTGCAAAATCCAAGCTTCAACTGTTTTAAAAAATAGAATTGTATTTCAATTCTTTCTTTCAATGACGAATGAGAGAGAAAGGGGGTGAAGGAGAGAGAAATACAGAGAGAGAGAGAGAGAAAGAGAGAGATATCAAAAAGGGAGAAAGATTTATTCATACAGTTTTAACATTGTTTTTATTTTTCGTATGCCTCGAAGACGAGTTCTGCGGGTTTGACCTTTCGTTTTCTAGGATCTCAAATCGTTTTGACTTTGTTGAATATTAATTAAACGACTGTCATTCAAACCCAGCCGACATGCTCTAACCATCACAAACTCACAAATTACTTGCATGACACGTTTTTAACTTCATCACAAAGTTAGGCATAAGGTCAGAAGCCAGATATAGGGGTTATTAATGCAGAAACCACAACTCCCCCCAAAAGGGGCGCTCTCCATTGTGCCATAGGGCGCTGACTTCTCAATTCCACTTTTCGACTCCGGTGTTACAGTTCTTGCGGGGAGAGACAACTAAACAAACTCATCACGTTTTAGCCAACTTATCCCCTGGTCTGCTTTGGGAAGGATTGAAACCGCTATTTTCAGACAATGCTCACCTATAACTGTAGAGACTCGACGCCCTTATCCACTTCGCCACGGGCTCTGGGCAAGTTGGTCAAACAGCGACTATAAAAAAATGAATGCACAAACAATTGATTTGAATTTATTTTCAATTTGAATTCATCGAAATAAGTAAAAAAATGAAGAAAGGAAACGTCTCAAACAGGAAAGTTTTAAAAGGGGATTAAAAACGATCCAAAAGACGCGCAAATTAAGAGTACCGACCTTGACCCAAAGTCGCGTTAGCATCTTCCGGCAGTTTACAGTAAACAGCCGGAAAAGTTGTAGGAAAAAAGCCAACGCGAACACTGCCTGACAATAAATTCAAATTGCTCAAAATAAGACGTTAACACTGTGATTTAAAAATATCAGATTGCTGCATGAGTTCCCATCGTTTCATAAAAAATGTTTCTTCTAAAACATGTTTTGATATTTGGCAACAAGTCATATATCATTATAAAGCACGTATTCTCTTCTTCAAGATAATCGTCATCGTTTTTTGCTCACATATTTTTTCCTCGTTTTTCAGAACCGTCAAATAGATTGCCAAGTAGATAAAAAAAAATCACATTTTCGACAGCTCTTTCTTTTCGCCTTTAATCGAGGTCAAAAAAGAGAGGAGTGAAGTGACAAAGGATATTTGTGCCGTATATGGAGAAAACGCTATAGTTAGAGAACTGTTCGAAAATGGTTTACCAGATTCAAACCTCAATGACGCTCCCCGCTCCAGAAGACCAATCAAGATAGACGAGAACCAACTCAGGGTTCTTTTGAAGGAAGATGGCCATCAGACATGTAGAGAATTGGCCGAAAAGATGAAGAGTGATTTTGCGACAATTTCATGCCACCTTCAATGGGATCCACACAAAACTTGGAGCTGACTTTGCTTTGTACAACGTGCCTTCCGTTTCAGGAAAGGAGTATAGAAAGAAATTTATAGACTGGTGGTCACGTGAAGTAACAAGATTTAAGGGAAATATGCAAATGAGATGCAGTCGGTTTTTTCAAATGAAAAGCCCGTGCGTCAGAGAGTGCGTTTCTTTGAAAGAAGTCAGTTCTGACAGACGTGTTCTGAGGTTTGATACCGAGAATTGCAAGAGGGAGAACGTAACAGTTGGGAATTATTTCTTTGGACTCTTTGGCAGAAGGGAGTTTTGTAAGATGTGAGCTGGATTTTGATAACAAGAATTGCGAGAACATAACGGTTGGGAATTCTTTCTTTGGATTTTACTTTCTGATAATACCAACATATTTGACTGAAAACACAAAAAGATAAGACTTATTGTAAGTTTAATTATACGAAATATTTTTTCAAGAAAATATATTTTTTATCTGAGACTGACTATCACTCCTGCTCCGAAATGGAACATTTTGAAAATATATAAATGATTGTTAGAATTCTTTTTCTATCCTTTGCAAATGATTCAAATTTTAATTTGTTATTATGGATGATAACGACTACCAGTTGTTCAAAATTTCAGCTTTTCACGGTTGTTATTTCTAACAAATATTCGGTTTTTAAATTTTGTCCCTTAGTTTTGGGCGCTACTGTACATTAAATCTGTTGTCAAGACCATAGGAAATAGCGCTCTAGTAGGTATCTCACTGCCGATGCATTCCTCTATCTGTATAAGATCCAGGTACGTCCTAAAATGGAATACTGTTGCCATATCTGGACAGGAGCTGCTCGGTGCTACTATCCTTCCTTGACAGAGGTCCAAACCGACTTCGAAACCTAGTAAGTGATGTCGTTTTCTCTTCCCTGCAACCTCTTTCCCACAGAAGAAACGTTGCGAGCCTGTCTCTGTTCTATCACTATTTCTATGGCAAGTGCTCGATGGAATTCCAATTTAGATCCCCCTTGCTAAACTTTTTTAAAAAGCACTTGACTGCCTACAACCACTATATATGATTTTCCTCCACTCTTTATCTGCAGATTCAATTATCAACGCTTCTTTCCTAGAACTGCACGCCTGTGGAACACTGTTCCGCTGGCCTACCTTCCTGTTGATTACAATATACTAGTACACTACCACCTTACATTCATTACCCCTTATCCTCGATTGGCCTTCGGGTCTTGATAAGTGGTGACTTTCAAGTAAAAAATACATCCAAGAAATAAATTTGTTTTTTTTCTTAAGTCGAAAACATGGAAACAACTATGAATGAAAATCAATTTTTTTCTTTTCATTTTTAAGAAAAGTTTCTATAAAATAAGTGTTTGTTTTTTTATGATGGAGGGCTAACAACTAAAACAATTTTTACATCCCAGAGTAAATCTTTGCTGTGTTTACACTCCACAACAACTATGAAGATGAGGATAACAGTCCGCAAAAAAGAATGAAAGCACAAATTATGACGCATCATCCCAAAGGATTAAAAAATAAATTTAAAAGAATTTATTTTCAAAAACTGTATCAGAAAAAAAAAAGTTTTTTCCATATTACTGAAAACTGTTTTCTGATTCTTTTTTCGCTCCAGACAAAGAGTGAAGCCACTTGATAGAAGGAGCTAATAAAAACGAAAGGTGGTTATTGCAGACAGGACATTTCTAATCACGTCGGCTTTTCCCCCGTTGCTTTTCCGGTTGCTTACTGTAAATTTGTAGATGCCGACGAGACTTTGAGATAAGGTCTTGATCAGTAACTAACAAAGCAAGGGAAAACAGTGCATCATTAATGTCGATTTTTTAGAAATAAGAAAGAAAACAAAGAAAACATATCAAGTTAAAAAGTTAAAGAAGTGAAAACAACATTTAAAAAACGTATAGATCGGTATACAAAAATAGAAAGTAATGAAAAAGAAGTCGGCTCTGAGTAGCATATGTAACAGAGCTGCTGACGTTGGGTTAGCAGCAGCAGCAGCAGCAGCAGTAGCCATATAAAAGTGACCAGGCCGTCTGCGCGATGTGACGTCACAGCAGAGATAAAAACGGACACACATGTTCAGAGAAGGACGTATTTGAGACGTGTTCGAAACGTAGAGTATTCAAGATGTGTCCGAGATGTGACGAGAGAAGCACGTGTTCGAAACAGCAGGGACAAAATTCACACGCGACTGGAGAACTATTTAAATATTTAGAAATGTTTACAAATCACAAACATCTGTCGCAATGGCGTCAATGAATCCCTGGCAATAAAAAGACGATTGTGAAAATATGCAGTAGCAAGATAAAAAAAAAACCTTATTCCCATTTTCTCGTCCTAGAAAAACACATGTGGTGCTTGTTCGGATTAGCACTTAAGGCGACAAGCAAAATGTTAAAAAATATATAAACGTCTGTATGATTTACGGAACGAAAAATGAAATATTCCAAAAACCACGTAATTTGATAAAGTATTTTTTATTAAAGAAAATCAAATTTTATTCCGTGTCGATGAGGTGACAAAAATAGCGGCCATAGTAGAATCAAAAGCTCACAGTCGACTTTCATTTTATTTTTTAATGTCGGAAAATCAAGTAAAACATAAGATTTAAAGTCAAACAAAAATTTATTTGCATAATGTGTATTTATTTTCAGAAAATAATATTTTCAAATAATAAAAACATTCTTTTTTAGAAAAGTCATCTTCTATAATATAAATCTCACCTGTCTGTTTAAATTTATGTATGAATGTATTTATGTATGTTTGTATGTCTTGCAAGAACTTTCGAGAGATGCGATGGATTTTCACGAGATCGATATAATTTATAAGCTTGATACATCGGAAGACAAATATTAAAAGAATGACCAAAAACATTAATTCCTTCATTAATCAACTGGGCACTTTTCTAAATGTAGGGGTCGCTTTTTTCGCCGATATTTTGAAAGTCAGTGCCTTTTTTCGATTGTCTAGCATTAATTTAAACTTACGTCATTTCCGTTTTGGCGATGGGCGCAACAGCTAACGCGTCACATTTTTTTTTGCTTTCTTTTCCATCCTCCGCTGTACGGGTTCGTGCCTGTCTGCCTGTCTGCCTACCTACTACCATTTTTCTTTTCGCTCAGAACTCCTTTTTTTTTTTTTTTTTTTTTGCTCAACCAACACCCTTACACACACCTCCACTTTCTTTTGCGTCACGGGTTCGAGCCTGCATGCCTACTACCACATTTTTTTTTTTTTTTTTGCTAAACATACTTCTACAAACATCCTGGCAACGTCGAGCACTCAGGCTAGTCTAGAAATAAATCTCATCTGTCTGTTTAAATGTATGTATGTATGTATGTATGTTTGTATGTCTGCCTTAACCTTTCGACAGAGGCCACGGATTTTCACGAGATCGGTATCCTTTTGAAGCTCAACCCCTCGGACGACAAATATCGAAAAAAATGACTAAAAACATTAATTTCTTCACCCTCACCAAGGTACTTTTTTACCGAGAGGGGTCGCTTTTTTCGCCGATATTTTCGAAAGTCGTCCCCTCTTTTCGATTGACTAGCCTTAATTTAAACCTACGTCACTTCCGTTTGGGCGATGGGCGCAACAACACACACGTCACGTTTATTTTTCGCCCTTTTCCTCCTTTGTTTTCCTCCTTTCTGCTTGCCCACTGCCACTTTTTTTTACTCATTCCACACCCGGGCAACGTTGGGCACCAAGGCTAGTTTTATATAAGTTAAAAAAAAAAACACAATTTAAAGAATGTTACCATGGACATATCTGTCACTTATCGGTAAAAAATCAGCCTTTTTTTTTTTTTCGTAAATAAAATAATAGTTGATCAACTTTTTGCGATTTTTAGAATATGCCATCTTCTTTCCGTGATAAGTAGGTACACGATAAAAGTTTATATGACATGATGAGAGAATCACGTGCTTGAAAAATCACCAGCTGCTTGAGAACTATTTAAATATTTTTAAAAAATGCTTTCTTGACAATACCAGATATAAAGGTTTTATTAAAAAAAAAAAAAAACAAAGTGAATAGAGTTTTTTGCTTTCTTCTGTTTTTTTTTTGTTTGTTTGTTTTTTTTTTTTTTTTGTGACGGAGTCTACAACGTGTTGAGTCCGCTATAATGTAACGATACCGTATAAAAACAAGGTGTACAACGTTATAGCATGTAGGTCTATTTCCTTTTCTTTTTATGGCGACCATAAATACAGCAATAGAATTCGAAACGTGAAAAAGATCATTTAACATTATTAGCTTTAAATAAATGACAACGTTATTTCGCGTGCCGTTGGTTTTTGGGCTAAATTCATTTGTTGTCTTCATATGGAGGCCGAGCAGCCATTTTTCCTTTCTTTTTCTTTTTCTATTTTTTTTTTTTTTTTTTTCATCAATGGCGATTACAGCAAATAACGGTAATAGGAAGTTATCGATTTGTAAGCGAGAATAATGGCGACGTTTTACGAGAGATGATTTAGAACTGGGCGTTATTTTCTTATTTTCTTTGAACAAAACCGGCTTTCAATCAAATGGCGTGCTGTTATTGTTACAAATCGCAAACATGTGTCGCAATGGCGTCAATGAATCCCTGGCAATAAAAAGACGATTGTGAAAATATGTTGTAGCGAAAGAAAATTTCTTTGATATTTTTCATGAAAAAAATACATATGATTTTCGTTCATAGTTGTTTCCATTTTCTCGTCTTATTGTTGTGCTTGTTCGGATTCGCATTTATGACGGCAATTAAAAGTAAGGAAAATGCAGAAAACTCTACATGATGTACGAAGCAGTTACAGAACGACGCTGAAATATTCCTAAAATCACGTAGTTTGATAAAGAATTTTTTTTTATTCAAGAAAATCAAATTTTACTCCGCGTCGATGGTCGAAAAAAAGTAGCCGCCATAGTAGAACCAAGAGCAGACAATCGACTTTTATTACATTTTTTAATGTCGGAAAAACAACCGAAACGTAAGATTTAAACCCAAACAATAACTTAACGTGTATTATTTTCTTTTCAGGAAATAATATTTTCAAATTATAAAAACTTTTTTTAGAAAAGTCATTTTATATAAATCTTTTTCTTTTTTTTTTTTTTTTTTTGAAGAATATTAACATGGCCTCGTCTGTCACTAATCGGTAAAAAAAATAAACAGAAAATTTATTTTTCGTAAATAAAAAAAAACCTACTTGATCAGCTTTTTTGCGGTTTTTAGAATATGCCATTTTTATTCCGTGACAAATAGGTACAATATAAATTATTTTCGTCATTTCTGTTTATCGCCATAAGTACTGATCTGGATAATGTGTTACTTTAAAACATGTATTTAAAAATCATAAAACAACATTTCTTTCATACAATTGAACTTACACTCAGTCTTATTTTCCTGTGTTAAAATTTTGTTTTTATTGTTTGAAAATTTATCTTCGGTCAGAGATTGCTTCCTTACTGTGAACTATAATTATCTCTCACTTTCCCTCTCTCTTATTCTCTCTCTATCTATCTCTCTCTCTCTTATATATATATATATATATATATATATATATATATATATATATATATATATATATATATATATATATATATAAACAATTTATAGGGTTTTTTTTTCTTAATTTCATTCTGAAAAATATAATTTTTTAGAAGTAAAATCTATATATATGAAAGAAAAAACTCTGAATTGTATTATTTGTTTAAACAATGCATTTCTGTTCTAAAAGATTATATTTTTCTGAATAAAATTTAAATAAAAAAAACTATACATTCCATTTGCTCTATCAAGTATATTGACCTTTTTTTTCTTTTTGGCTGGGATTGTCTTATATGATAATATTACCTCCTAAAAATATTTTGTAAGACTTGATACCACACGATCAAATAATCTGTGTTCGCGTATTCGCCTTAGGATTCTGATATATATATATATATATATATATATATATATATATATATATATATATATATATATATATAAATGTTTAGAGGTACAGAATTTGTATATGGTTTAAATAAAATAGTAGGCGGAAGTTTCTCGAGAGCTCTTTTGGCTATCATCTCTTTAGGAGTAAATCGATAGCAATCTAAATAGTATTGTGACGAATATATATATAAGTTACACAGAATATTCCGCGTTTCATATTCCGCGTTTCATATTCCGCGTTTCATTCTCGTGAGAATTCGTCAGGCGTAAATACTGAAAAATTTGCCCATAAAATTATATCTTCGCATATTAATTAATGTGATTAAATGACGTAATCACACACACACCCACACACACACACACACACACACACACACACACACACACACATATATATATATATATATATATATATATATATATATATATATATATATATATATATATAAAATATCCTAGCTGGCCGCCCGGCAGTGCCCACTCGTAAAATATGCTTAAACATATTTTGATTAATGCAGATGTTTTATTTATTATTATATTGTATTGGACCCAATATATAACAATGATTAAAAAATAAAAATAATAACTCGTGCGCTACCACCGAGAACCGAAACCAAAAAGTTTAGATTACAATTTACTTTTTCCTTTGATGTTAATGCCTGAGCTATGAATACGTGTTTGCTGTTATGAATACGCGTTTGCTGTGAAAATTCAAACAGGACCGATTAGGTATTACGTTACGCATGCATATTCGTAATGTCGTCATTCGACCTTCACCTGGCAAATTTTTCTTTAATTTTCACACTCTTACACCGGTTTTCCTCAGCTAAAACACAAATATAATATATATTCGCATAGGTTCGAATACCTTATATATTAAGTTTCATGTCTGTAGACCGAAACCTAACAGAGGAGTTTGGTAGGTAAAATTTTTGGTAGGCAAAATTTTTAAACAAATATATATATATATATATATATATATATAT
>NC_136523.1:47437637-47440137 GCF_053919585.1 Euprymna scolopes | reverse complement strand
CGAAACAGTTCACTACTTGTATGTAAAAAAAAAAAAAATGCTCGAGCTGAGATCGAAACCAAAACTTAAAGACACTGGCTGAAACAGGATAACCATTGGGCCAGCTTGACACGATCTTTAAAAAGTGTTTTCAAACCTCGTGAAAAAGTTGACAACGGATAAAACTCCGATAGGTTCCCTAAGAACCAAGTTTTCAATGTTTACCCCTTAGTAGCCCTTTTTCCGGATAAAAACCGGTTAAAAAGTTTTCCACATGTCTGAATACCCTATCTACCAAATTTCAAAAAAATTTGTAGATCAAAAATTCGTTGAGGTTGAACCACTCAGTGGAGGCGTGTTTATGATAAAAGAGAGAAATTATAGAATTCTTGTTACATTACAGGGTTGAACGATAAAAGTTATCGCCTAAAAGAAAACAACACTACAGCTTTATCTTAAAACTTTTATTTAAAAAAATCAATTCAGGTAACTTGATTATGTAGTATAGCTTACATCTATTCAATGCAGCCGCTTTCAGCCTCAATCACTGCCTCGATAGTGTCCGAAACTGGGAGCATGCCTTTTCCACAAGCGCGGGGGGGGGGTAGCTCGGCGAAAATTCGGTTGATGGCGGTGATCAGACTGCCTTTAGTGTTGTGGGAGGTCATGTTGGTGATGTTCTTGACGTATGAGCAAACGAAGTGGTCCAGCGGGTTCAGGTCGGGGAAGGAGGGGGGGCAGTGAGAGAAACGTACACAGTTGTAGCACTATTTCTGAAGCCAAGCTAGGTCTCTTTGGACTTGTGGGCCTGTGCCAAGTCTTGCTGCCACACCCAGGATCTGTCAACGGCCACCTGATTGCACGAGGAGATGACCACATCCTCACACATCCAGGTACACTTTCGTGTTGAATTTCAAGCCGACTTCGAAGATATGAGGTGGTATGACGTTGCCTTTACTTGAAATCACACTAAAGACCATAACCGTGGCCGGAAACTTTGTTTACATCACTCTTGGCACGTCCCTGTTATTCGTGGCAATCTAGTGATGCATTTTTAAGGTGCTGACAATAGTCATGTTGTCGTAACTTGGATCAGTAGAGAGCATGAGTTATACAGCGGCGCATCTCCGATCTCACTCATTGAACATTGTATCACTTTCAGATATGATAGAAGGCTCTTATCGCTTTTATGATTTGTACACAACTGGCCAACTAGTAGATAATCTGCAACAACAAAGCAAGAAAGCTGGTATTCATCAAACAGAAATGGAATCATGCCGTCTTTTCTGGGGCGATAATTTTATCGTTTCACCCTGTAATTTTGCGGAGAATCATAAATTATTGGGTCGGCATTTATGTTTGATATTATCAAATTCTGTTATATGATGCGAAAAATAAGTATCGATGAAGAATCCGATATTGATCGAAAATAAGAATGTTGTCTCAAAGGCAAAAAAAATGTTGCTCCTCTGTGATTAAACGCTTAAAATAATTTGTACAAATCTGTTCGCAGTTTGTTAGGGTTTCGGGTGGACAAAAAAAAAAATGAAGAAAAAATTGCCGCCTTTCTCTTTATATGCTTGCGATATTGTCACCACATATGCAAATGAGACGCTTCCAGTTGGATATAAAAAGCCCAATTTTTCAAAGACTAAGTTTATTTATTGGTTTGGGTATCTGAGTAGCAAGTGTTGTCAGCAGTGCGTCGTGTTCTAGAATTGAGCTTTGACAGCAGAGCGTCGAGATTTGGTTAGCACGTTTTTGGCAGCAGTGTATTGAATTTTATACGTGATTGTTTTGACCATGAATTTAAATAAATGTGTTTTCTTTTTTAAAACTGTATTTTGATCGGTCTTTAAAGGATTAACATTTTCAAATTTCAATGCATTTAAACAGTGGGCATTTACTATTAACTTACACCGAACTATTGCACCGAACTATTGGAGTCGGACTAGTAAACAATCTTAATCTATTATATCTATAAAAGTGAACGAGTCTGTGTGTGTGTACCTTTCCCTACGCAATAACTCTGTCAATTTTTAGTCTACAAACTCGAAATTTGATATACAGGGTACTGAGATTTGAGAAATTCGTTGTGGTCGGTTTCCGGCCAGAAATTTGGCTGTTAAGGGGTCAAAGTTCAACGATTTTACCTTTGAGAACTCTACCAAACTCATCCGGCAATTTGGGATCTAAACACTTGAAATTTTAGATATAGGTTCCTTGGATATGGATCTAACTTAATAATATGATTTGAGCCCAAAACAATAAATTTTAAGGGGTCATAATAGGGGTCAAAGTTTTAAAAATTGACCGCTCTTTTTTTTCTTTTTTTTTTTTTTTTTTGCTCAACATACACCTCCAAACACCCGGGCAACGCCGAGCTGAAATGCTAGTCTTCAATAAAAACAGAAGACAACGGTTATGACAATATTTCGCGAAAAAATATTGTTTATATTGTCCTGATAAAGACTCTTAGATGAGCCGAAAATTAGAATTTACGAAATAGATGCGTTTATTT
>NC_136523.1:47422637-47432637 GCF_053919585.1 Euprymna scolopes | reverse complement strand
AGTGAACAAATGCATTTTTATAAAAATATAAAATTTATTTTACGTTTAATAATGAAGGAGCATATTTATTTATCGACCAATCCGTGCAGCAAAACTGCTATATGCGTCTGTCGCGTACAGGATCCAAGCTTCAACTGGTTAAAAACGATACAATCATGTATTCGATTCTTTCTTTCAATGAAGAAAGAGAAAGGGAGTGAAAGAGTAGAGAAAGAGAAGATGAGAAAGAGAAATATATGTTTCGTCGCCCATATTTTGTTTTCCAAATTCAAATATTAACATAGCTTAACTTATTCGGTGCATCGAATTCATAAACAGCTGTTAATGTTCGTGTGCCGACAGTATCGACCTTTAAAAATGTGTAATCACTGAAATTTGTGTGTGTTTGCCTTCACACAAGTACAGAACAAGTTAGGCACAAGATTATAAGCTATGTATAAGGGTTATTAATATAAAAGCCCCCCCAGATCCCCCAAAATGGAAGCTACGTCATTGCGTCACACGTATAGATGTAGTCTTCTTAAACTTCTAATTTTTTTTAGTGATTAGATGGATCAAGCCAGACGCTAGCAACCAAAATGGTGCCGATGCGAACGTCAGCTGTATTGTCTTGATAAGGTTGAAGGATAAGACACGTCTATACAGGTTAATTAAAAGGTCCTTTATTATAACGAAGGAAGTGACGTCATTCAGGGGACGTTATTAGTCAGATACAACATCTCTTCATTTTCTTTTTGAAATTTGTGTCCAGTTTTTTACAGGTTATGATTAAAAAGTTCTTTATTATAACGAAGGAAGTGATGTCATTCAGGGGACGTTATTAGTCAGATACATCTCTAAATTTTTGTCCAGTTTTTTACAGGTTATGATTAAAAGGTTCTTTATTATAACGAAGGAAGTGACGTCATTCAGGGGACGTTATTAGTCAGATACAACATCTCCATTTTCTTTTTGTAGTAAATTTGTGTCCAGTTTTTTACAGGTTATAATTAAAAGGTCCTTTATTATAACGAAGGAAGTGACGTCATTCAGAGGACGTTATTAGTCAGATACAACATCTAAATTTTTGTCCAGTTTTTTACAGGTTATGATTAAAAGCTCCTTTATTATAACGAAGGTAGTGACGTCATTCAGGGGGCGTTATTCGTCAGATACAACATCTCCATTTTCTTTTTGTAGTAAATTTGTGTCCAGTTTTTTAATGTTTTTTACAGGTTATAATTAAAAGGTCCTTTATTATAACGAAGGAAGTGACGTCATTCAGGGGACGTTATTGGTAAGATACAACATCATCTTCTTTTTGTAGTTAATTTGTGTCCAGCTTTTTACAGGTTATAATTAGAAGCTCCTTTACTATAACGAAGGAAGTGACGTCATTCAGGGGACGTTATTAGTCAGATACAACATCTCCATTTTCTTTTTGTAGTAAATTTGTGTCCAGTTTTTTACAGGTTATAATTAAAAGGTTCTTTATTATAACGAAGGAAGTGACGTCATTCAGGGGACGTTATTCGTCAGATACAACATCTCCATTTTCTTTTTGTAGTAAATTTGTGTCCAGTTTTTACAGTTTTTTACAGGTTATAATTAAAAGGTCCTTTATTATAACGAAGGAAGTGACGTCATTCAGGGGACGTTCTTAGTCAGATACAACATTCATTTTCTTTTTGTAGTTAATTTGTGTCCAGTTTTTTACAAGTTATGATTAAGATGGCGACTGCCAGGTCCTTAATTATAAAGAAGGAAGTTATGTCATTCAGGGGACGTCACTTTATTAGTCGGATACAACATTTTATACCATTTTCCTTTTTATAGTTAATTTATGTAGGTGAGGTGTCCATTTTTTTTCTATTTTTTACAGGTTATGAATAAGATGGCGACTGGCAGGTCCTTTATTAGAATGAAGGAAGTGACGCCATTCAGGGGACGTCATTCTGAATTGTTATTAGTTGGATACAAACTGGTATGACAACTAGGGACGAGGTCACGATGATTGCGATTGGAGCGATAGTTATCGATTCAGTTCAAATCGCGTCGAATATATTACCGTTCGCTTACTCAATAAAATCGCTAGTAAAGTCCTGAAAACCCACTTATCCATAATTTTGGGAAAATTCCAAGTAATCAAAAACAGTTGCTTTTATTGTGCTCAGTGTATATTGACTAAAAAAGGGTCAAGAGGGGCAGGTAAATGAAAATAAAACGAAAGAAGGGAAGAAAATACATACAAAAAAAAGGAAAGAAAAAAGAAAATAAGAAAGCAAGAAATGAAATAGGAAATAAAAATAAGTTCGAAAGAAAAAGGAAAGAAAGAAAGAAAAAAGAGGAAAGAAAAAGAAGAGGATAAAAAATGAAGGGAAAGAAAGTACGAAACAAAGAGAGAATAAAAGAAAATGGAAGAAAAGGCGAAAAGAAAGACAAAATGTCAGGAAAATAACAGGAAAGAAGAAAGTACGGAATAACATGAAAGAAAACAACGCGAGAAATAGATTAGAAACCGACGCCCCCCCCTCCTCATTTAAGCACATTTTACTGTGCTCAGTGTATATTGACTGCAAATGGTCAAGAATGCGAGCAACAGGTAAATGAAAATAATTCGAAAGAAGAATAAATAAAAAGAAGGAAAGGCAAAACAAAAGTGGGAAAGAAAGATATGAAAAAATGAAATAAAAAGTTAGTTCGAAGGAAAAGAAAGTACGACAGTAAAAAAGAAGGAAAGAAAAATAATGAAAAAAATTTTTTTTTTAAATACAAAACTTCAAAAATAGTAAAAGAAAAGAAAAAAAAAGAATGAAAACGAAAGTACAAAACAAAAGGAGACTGGACGGAAAAGAAAGAAAAAGAAGAAAGAAAAACAAAATGGCAGAAAGAAAGATAACGGGAAAGAAGAAAGTACGGACAAAAAAGAAAGAAGGAAACAAAAAGAGAAATATAGAATATTAGAAATGGCTTAAAAACCAACGCTCCTCCGATCGAGAAAACCTGGCTTAATTGGATCCCAATGATTGAATACTGTACTTTGGGGTAATTGCGCCAAATCCGGAAGTAATTGCGCCAACTAAAAAAAAAAAAGAAAAAAAAAGTACTCTTTATATGCGTGGTTGCCAAAAGAGCACTTTTAGCTAGTTGGCAAAATTACCCCAGACTTGGCGCAATTACCCCAAATTACGGTGCATATTTTTTATAATTAAAGATATTATTCATCCAGAGCAAATCGGAACAAAAATATTCTGATTTTGTGGGTGTTTGTTTAGTATTTTCTTTTACTTTTAGCTGAACATACAAACACATATATATACAAATAGCTACCGTTTATATATTAGACTAGTAGGGAAACCCGACGTTGCACGAAATTGAATGATGATCAACGAATATTTCATACTCTCATAATTGTACTGTTGTTGAAATCGCTTAAATCGCCTATGATTAATTGACGGAAAGAAACTGAGACATGTGCATGCGAGTCTTGTGTTTTTGTCTAAACAGTTCACTTCTTGTAAAAAAAAAAACTACTGAGCTGAGATCGAAACTAAAACCTAAAGACAGTGAGTCAAGTACGATAACCATTAGGCCATCTTGACACGATCTTTAAGTGTTTTCAAACCTACTTATTCTGAACATAAAAAATCTGTCATGTAAACGATTCACGCATGCGTAGTCGTTAAACAGTTGACAAACAGATAAAAATCCGATGACCACCAAGTGCTAATTTTTAATTTTGACCCTTTATCAGCCCTTTCTCCTGATGAAAACCAATGAAAACGTTTTCCACATGTCTGAATACACTATATACCAAATTTGAAGTCTGTAGATAAAAGATTCGTTGAGTATATAGGTTGAGAAGTATCCTCTCTCTCTCTCACACACACACACGTACGTACGTACACACACACATACATACAAATTCTCACTTTTATAGATATATTAGAATATGTACCAGGCGTTGCCTGTTATTAAACGTGACGCTAATTTACTTTAGAAAAAATGAATTTTAAAAAAACAGAAAGTAACTTAAACATTTGCATGCGAGTGTTGTTTTTTCTAAACAAGTCACTTCTTGTAAGTAATGATTACTTAAAAAAAAAAGTATATTCATGAATAAGGTGTTCTCGGCGAAAATTCAAATAAAAAATAAATGCTATTTCATTTTTTAAAAATAGCAAAATTCACGAAGATGTAACGGAAGTCATGTGTGTGTGTGTGTGTGTGTGTGTGTGTGTGTGTGTGTGTGTGTGTGTGTGTGTGTGTGTGTGTGTGTGTGTGTGTGTGTGTGTGTGTGTGTGTGTGTGTGTGTGTGTGTACAAGCTGTTTTAGCCCGTTAAAGACTGACAAAAGTTATAGCCCGTGGACTTAGAATGTGTGATTTATACCAAATTAATGGCTGAACATGGTTAAATTTGTGTATTTTTTTCTTTTTTGCACTCATAATGACCCGATTAAATTTACTTCGCTGCACCTTGTCACAACAAAATTTCAGCCAGATCGACACAGTAGTTCCGAGAAAACATTTACAATAAATGCGATATTGTGGTTACCGATTCCTATTATACTTTATTAATTCCTAAGTGTGCATTGAACAGATACAATAATACATAACTTGCTGCACACTATCATTAGGTGTGTCAGAAATTTCGTGAAAATAGTGAATAATTCCACCCCATCTTTCCAAGCTTATAACTCCTCGAAAAATGTAATTCAAGCCCTAATTTTTTTTTCAATTAAAGGAGCAAGGACCAAGGTTTCATTAAAAAAAAATAAATAAAAGCAACGTGTTTTTTTTTTTAAAAAAAAAGGTTTTAAACTTCGGACTTTACAGGTAAATTTCTAAAAAACAGTACTTTTTTTTGTTTGTTTTAAATTTGAATATATTATTTATTGACCTTTTCTCTTCAATTTGTGATATATAAGACTTTGGTACATAAATTAATTATTTACTTTTTAATAGACATTTCAAAATGGGAGGCGTGAATTATTCGACCCCCTGTCTTTCCAAGCTTATAACTCCTCGAAAAATGTAATTCAAGCCCTATTTTGTTTTTTCAATTAAAGGAGCAAGGACCAAGGTTCCATTAAAAAAAAAGAAAGAAAAAACAAATAACGTGGTTTTAAAAAAAGGTTTTAAACTTGAAACTTTACAGGTAAAATTCTAAAAAACACTACGTTTTTTTTTTGTTTGTTTGTTTTTTTTTAAATTTGAATATATTATTTATTGACCTTTTCTCTTCAATTTGTGAGTAAATTAATTATTTACTTTTCGGTGAGTAAATTAATTATTTACTTTTTAATAGACACTTGAAAATGGGGGGGCGTGAATTAAAAAACACGTTTGTCTAAAATATTATAATCGGTTTATTGAAAAGAGCATAAAATTTCACATTGACACTGAAAATATCGTAAAAATAGAATCAATAGAAAAATTTTGATAGATTTTTAAAGTTTAAAAATTGAAAAATATTGAGTTCGGAAAATTCATTACTGTTTAAAAAAATATTTCTATTACTTTTAAAACAACTTTAATAGTTTATTTTGGAAGTGTAATCCATAAAGAAAATAAACAACCCACTTTTAACAGAGAAATTACGAGATTTTTATATTTTATTCGCAGTTTCGTGTTGGGGGTGTCAAAAATTCCTACAAAAATTCTGATACACCTACACTGTCATAGCAAAGCTCCACAGAAAATTTCAGCCAGATTGGCCCAGTAGTTCTCGAGAAGTGCAGAGAGACGGGCAAACTAAGAGAAATATACAAGCGAAGCCAACTATTTATTTGCTTGTAAACAAATGATGGTTTGGGCACTGTCTGAGACGGGCGAGTGTGGATTTAATACATACTCGAGGAGAAATAATTAGCGATGATTCGTGGTCCGATGGTTAGAGCTGCCGACTGTCAACGAAACGGTTATAAGTTCGATCCATGGCTGGTGTACGTCTAGCCCCCCTGATGAATTGTGATACAACGAAACAGTACTGTATGTGAATGACAAATTAAAGCACCCCTCTTTGAGTTGACCACTTCGTAAATATATTTATTTGTTTGTAAACAAATTATGTTTTGAGCACTTTCTGCGACGGACGGGTGTGGATTTAATACACACTTGAGGGGAAAGGTGTATGTCTAGCCGCACTGATGAATTGCAATACAACGAAACACTACTGTTTGTGGATGATATATATATATATATACAGTACTGTATGTAGATGACAATTAAAGTCCCCCCCTCTTTGGGTTGAGCACTTTGTAAATATATTTTCACCCGACGCGTATTTAATCTATTAAGCGAAGAAAAAGTACCGAGCTTTATTGTTATTGGCGGTGGTAGCAACGTTGTTATCGCTACAGACAGCGCTTTTTAAAACATTAATATACATAATCATTTATTTAAAAGGTATTTTATTTTTACATAAAAATCTGATAATATGAAAACTAAAAACCTTAATAGGTACTTCTGCAGAATAAGTACCGAGCTTTATTGTCATTGGTGATGGCGGTAATTTTAATAACGTTGTTATTGCTACAGACAGTGCCTTTTAAAACATTAATACATATATCTTTAGAATTTAATATGAACATACCGTAAACAACTCGAATATTTAGTGTGGTGACAATCAATACTGACACTATAAATTATTATTATTATTATTATTATTATTATTATTATTATTATTATTATTATTCGGCATTACATAACCCGAAAAGGTTTGATATGCCGTAAAAAAAAACTCATTCCTTTATATTAATAAAAAAATTTACAAAATTTACAAAATTAATTATATAAAATTAACAAAAGTTAAAAAATTTACAAAATTTACAAAATTATATAACCCGAAAAGGTTTGATATGCCGTAAAAAAAAACCAAACTCATTCCTTTATATTAATAAAAAATTTTACAAAATTTACAAAATTTACAAAATTTACAAAAATTTACAAAATTTACAAAATTTACAAAATTAATTATATAAAATTTACAAAATTTACAAAAATTTACAAAATTTACAAAAATTTACAAAATTTACAAAATTTACAAAAATTTACAAAATTTACAAAATTTACAAAATTTACAAAAATTTACAAAATTTACAAAATTTACAAAAATTTACAAAATTTACAAAAATTTACAAAATTTACAAAAATTTACAAAATTTACAAAATTTACAAAATTTACAAAAATTTACAAAATTTACAAAATTTACAAAATTTACAAAAATTTACAAAATTTACAAAATTTACAAAAATTTACAAAATTTACAAAATTTACAAAATTAATTATATAAAATTTACAAAATTTACAAAAATTTACAAAATTTACAAAAATTTACAAAATTTACAAAATTTACAAAAATTTACAAAATTTACAAAATTTACAAAAATTTACAAAATTTACAAAAATTTACAAAATTTACAAAAATTTACAAAATTTACAAAATTTACAAAATTTACAAAAATTTACAAAATTTACAAAATTTACAAAAATTTACAAAATTTACAAAAATTTACAAAATTTACAAAATTTACAAAATTTACAAAAATTTACAAAATTTACAAAATTTACAAAATTTACAAAAATTTACAAAATTTACAAAATTTACAAAATTAATTATATAAAATTTACAAAATTTACAAAAATTTACAAAATTTACAAAAATTTACAAAATTTACAAAATTTACAAAATTACATAACCCGAAAAGGTTTGATATGCCGTAAAAAAAACCATACTCATTCCTTTATATTAATAAAAAAATTTACAAAATTTACAAAATTTACAAAAATTTACAAAATTTTCAAAATTTACAAAATTTACAAAATTAATTATATAAAATTTACAAAATTTACAAAAATTTACAAAATTTACAAAAATTTACAAAATTTACAAAAATTTACAAAATTTACAAAAATACATAACCCGAAAAGGTTTGATATGCCGTAAAAAAAAACTCATTCCTTTTTATTACCTCCAGTATATTTTCTTTTCTTTAGTTAATGTTATTATTACTTTTCTCGCTACGATTCTATTCGTATCATTTATGATTATTGCTATCAATATTATCATTATTATTTGTATTATATTGTTATCAGTATCACTATTATCATTTACATCATTATTACTTTTTTTTTCTTACTATTATCAATAACGTTATTGGTCCCCGACAAAAGGAGGGTGAACCTGTAAATTCACCCTTGTTCGTTCGTCCGTTCGTCTGTCTGCACTTTTCTCAATAACTACGCCTTGGAATTTTTTGAAATTTTGCACAAACATTGAACATAATACGAGTAAAAAAAAAAAATAACAGAACAGGTTTTCCGGAAAAACACCGGTTACTCCCCCCCCCTAGAGATGCCTTTCAGGTTAAAATGGCTAAAATTGACACTTTTGTGCTTATTAAAATAAATTGATGCCTTGGATTTTTGTAAAACTTGAAAAGTTGTAACTAACTGATTTCTATATAATTTTGTTTGTCTATACTTCGCGATAACTCTTGGGTGTGCTCCAGGGGCTCTTTTAGGGCTAATAAAAACGCTCCATTTTTGGAACTATTTTACCATATTTGTCCCAAATTTTCTGTGTATGTCTATTTAGCAGTTTTGAATGGTGCTGAACTGAAATATAAATCTGTTAAGGCATTGGAGACTTTGGGTGCTAAATGGTATTTCTTTTTTTGCATGGTACCGAACTCAAATTTACATATATTAAGGCCTAAAACTGCACCGTTTGTTCATTTTCACCAGGATTTGTCGCCCCCTAGGTACTTTTGGGGATAAATAGGGGGAGGTAACAAATATTGAACTTAGTCATTTTTTATGCCTCGTTCACTTGAGCATTCAAAATTTGGCACTTACTATGAATTCTCATGCAACAACTGGACACGAGTAGGCTTGTATTTAAAATAATAATAATAATAATAATAATAATAATAATAATAATAATAATAACAATAATGATAATAATAATAATAATAATAATAATAATAATAATAATAATAATAATAATAATAATAACAATAATAATAACTAGCGGGACCTGTGCAAATTTCACAGCGGACTCATTCATATGTAATATAATGATGTTGACATTCTGTAGATGTTCAGTGTAAACCTCTGATATTATTGTAGCTGTTTTGTTAAAACTGCAAGCGTATTTATTGAAAATAATTATTGCCCGGTCGTAAAATACGCTTAAATATGATATTTTAATTCTTGCAGATTTCGTATATATTATTATAGAGTTAATGTTCTATCAATTTTTATATATTATAAAGCTGCGATTTCAAAAATAAAAAAAATATACCCATATGACTTGGATACATAAGCTTGAATCGAAACTGAAACCAAAACTTATGAAATATATATATATATATATATATATATATATATATATATATATATATATATATATATATATAACTTTACTTCCTTCGGCTATAATCGAAACCAAAACTTATACCTTAATAACCAGACGTTTTATTAACTGAATTTTTTTTTAATATGAAAATATAGCCAACTTTCACATTCCACATCTTCTCCTTTATTTATGCATAATATCCTCCACTAATAATTTCAAATATAGTTTTGCGTAATATTCTACATTAATAAATCCATTTTTTAAATAAAATTACTAAACCATTGTAGTTAAAACTCTAAATGTTCTGAAACTACTACAAAACACCACTTTTCCCCTCCTCCCCTAAACCCGACTCCAATTCTAAAATATACCAAACAGAATCTATAATTGATTTCCTACTCCAAGAGATTTTATATATGCTATATTCGACGCATCTGTTTATCCATTGAACTGGACGCATGTTGGCTCTCTCTGCTCACCTCACCATCGCCGTCGTTGCGGAAGATTGCTGACTTCTTAACCCAGTTCTTACCTTGAGATACATGCAGGTCACAGTTCAAAACATAACAAACCTTTTAGCACGCTCAATTATAATTTCCCTCTTTCCTTTTTTCTTTTCTTCTTTTTTCCTCCTCCCCATCTCTTGCTCTGTTTTTTA
>NC_136523.1:47372637-47417637 GCF_053919585.1 Euprymna scolopes | reverse complement strand
ATATATATATATATATATATATATATTTTTTTTTTTAAATTGCAGACCAGCTTAATGCGGGTACTGGTCTCCCGCTTTATGTTTTTTTTTAATCAGAGATTTGCTTCTTCTAGAAAGGTTGCCTTCACCACGGCTTACGAGAGCCCTCTCCACCCCAACACACACATACATACACACAAACACACACGGTGCTAGTTGGCCGTTTACCCCGAAAAAGGGTTCATTCGCCCTTTGGAAGGTCTTGTTTTTAATCCTTCATGAAGACTAGCCACCCTCCTCACCAAACAAGTCTGGTGGGGGAACCAGTTTAGTCGCCGGTGACCCGACCATAAGGCAGGTAGTACTGGGTTACAATGAAGTCATTTTTGGGCTCATGAACTTTAAGTCTCTGAGGGAGTGGCACTCGTCTGACAAGACGTTGCAATCATCATATATATATATATATATATATATATATATATATATATATATATATATAGGAGCTCTCGACTAAGCCCAGGTGCGATTTTTGTCACCTGATGAATTCTCTTTACACTGAAACAGTAGATTTATTGTTGTGAATAATAGTAATTTTCTTTACCTAAATAGAAAAAATAATATTTTGGTGTTTTTATTAAGAATTATCAACAACCTCGTAAGATTCAATGGTTTTTACTTTTAAACCTTTAACACGAAAAAAAACACGGCCAACTCCGACAAATATAGTTGGAATTAGCATTTATATTAAAGTTTACATGACAAAGCCGGTCGAGAGTGATCTTATGCTTATGACATCATGATCTGCACATGTAAGCTTAAGTGACCGACTTATTTCAACTTTGAGTGCTCAACAATAAGCACCGAATTCTTAAATGGGCTGACATAATTATTACTATAATTATTTTCATTACTTGGTCAAGATCAAAGTGTAGTATCTGTTCTGGCAGATGCTGCACTTAAGATAATTTGTACCAGTCAATGGAGGGGAAACCCTCTATACTGGGACAATTATTATTTTTGGTAACCAGAGTGACCCCTTTTAGGGGAGCTGGTTTTTACCTCACATTAAAAACGGCCTTGTGCCTAATTTGCTCAGTGGGGGAGCAAATAAATACCATCTGTTCCGGCAGATACTGCAAGCAAAGACCATATGTGGGGGTAACCCCACATATCAGACCTTGGTCAATGTAGGGGCAACCCTTCATACCAATTGTCACTAACCAGCTCCCATTTCCCACCCATCGGGAGCTGGCCCCCTTTTCCCTCCCCCCTCCCCCTCTCTCCACATTAAAAAACGGCCTTGTGCCTAATTTGCTCAGTGGGGAAGCAAATAAATACTACTTGGTCTTTTGGCCAAGATCAAAGTCCACAGAGTGATTGAGGTATTTTGGTAAATGTTGCCAGTCAAGAGTAAGACTTCAAAGTCTCATCTGTTACATAGTCAAAAAGACCCTGTACCCTCCCCCTCCCAATTTCTTGTAGGGCCTTGTGCCTAATTTTGTTGAATTGAATTTTTTGTACGTTTTTTATGTTCAATTTTTTCTTTCTCAATAAAATATATAAACAAGATCAAAGTGTAGTATCTGTTCTCTCAGTTACTAAACTTTCCGCCACCGGGCTTTCGGGCTAGGTTAAGGTGTTTTCATACTAACCTTGGTTAGCAAGGACCGACCCCCTCCTTTGGGGAGTCAGGACCTAAAGGACCGACTCCACATTTGTGGGAGCTTGGACCCGGAAACCGATCCCCTTTTTTGGGAGACTGGAATCTCGGGACCAGCACCACTAGCTGGTAGTTGAGACCTGCTTTTGTTGTTTTTTTTGCATGCGTTTTTTTTTCGTTCCGGTCTCTTCCCTCTAGAGACAGGGGATGGTCTAATTTCTCCACACTTAATTGCCTGAGCAGCACTCTGACCTGCCAGGCCCAAACTTTGTCTATCTTCGCTGCTCTCCCAGTGGATCGAGCAGACAGGGTTCTCTTTCTCGCTTCCGTTGGGGTAAGTTAGTGGGTAGGGTGACGTGGGGTAGGGCGGGTGCTTCGTTTCTGCTCCCCTCTGTGGGCAGGGATGCCTATCCCCTCTCTCTCTTAATTGCGACGCGGCACTCTGACCCGCTAGCACCCACTGCGTCTTTCTTCTCTGCTCTCCCCCCTCGCGGGGGGATCTGAGCTGCTAACCCGACATCCCCGTGAGGGGAAGTCAAAAACTCTAATTTCTTCAAAGTCCGCTCCTCCCCCTCCTCCCCCTCCATTCCCCTGGGTTTTCTTTTCCCCCACTACACTTTGGTCCGCGCCAGCGGCCAGTGCAACCGCCACGATGCCAGGCAGGAGGGGTACGTCACCCCAAATGCGCAGCATCTCAACTGCGAACGACTCCCTATGTGAGGGAGCTGATGCATCTCCCGGCGAGACGGCGCCAGGAAACAAGGTAGGGCCCCGGCGCGCGGCGACCTTGGAAGAAAGCGGGAGGGTAGGGCCGCAGCCCGCGGCGACCCCCCGAAAAGCACCTGCAACCGCTCCCCACGAGGGCAACCCAGCGGAAAAAGCTGCCGCTAAGTCAATAGCTGGGGAAAGTGCAGAACCCAGCCAACCAGCTGCACCCCAGGACGGCAGAACCAAGGGAGGAAGACCGGGGAACCCATCCCCCGCTCCCCCAAAGGGCGACTCCCCAACAGAAAAGGAGGAGAACAGCACCGCGGACCAAACCGAGGCGCTGGATGAAGACGTAATAGCCTCCATCTGCTCACTATTTGGCGGGGAAGACAGTGATTGGCCCCCCAACACTCCCCAAGAGGACCAAATACGGAAAAGGGGTGACTCTCCGGCCAGTGGTAACAAAAGCAAGCTGGAAGGAGAGACACCCTTGACAGTACCCACCAAGGCTCCAGCTGGGAACACGGCACCAGAAGGGGAGACACCTCCATCCCCCAAGGGGACAGCCACCCAGCAAAGGAAGAAAATAAGAAAGGGGAGCGGCCCGGAGAGCAAACCAAGCCAGGACAAAAATACGCCAAAAACACAATGGCCTACTTTGCCTGGTAACGGGCCAGTTCCGAAACCAAAAAGGCCCATAACAGGGGAGAGCCCCACAACATCAGCTACGCCCCCCAACCCGAGTCCAGCTGACACCCACCAGGATGGAGGACCGGCATGGGGCCCCAAAGAGCAGCAAGGGAAGTTGACGCCCGAAGACTACAGAGCACTCTTCGACTCCACTTACAAGGAGTATACCCAGGGGAACAACATCCAACCCCTCCCGGGTCAAGTGGAAGTTCTGGAGAAAAGAGTGCTCTCGCTGATAACTTCAGACACCAAGACAAGGGGTCTGACGGGCGTCAACAAGGACACCATGATGAACGTGTTGCTGGAGTAGAACATTCCCGCCAACTACATCTGTAGAAGGAGTTACGCACAGTGGGATGTTCTGCTCCCCACCTCCGAAGACGCAGTCAGGCTGTCCAGGACCTGCCATCAGAGCAGGAACATAAAGCTCCAACCCATCTATATGAACAAGAGGAGAGCAAATGTTTCTGCTCTAAACGTCCCCTGCTATATGGAGGCCAAACAACTGGGGGCTATCCTAAGCCAGTATGGGGACGTAGAGGAAGTCACCCCGGTCCGCGGATTAAGAAACATCATGACCGGGGACTACAAAGTACAGATGGTCCTGGACAAGGCTGGATTCTACGCCATCCCAGCCACACTCAAGTTCGGAGAGTGGACACTCTCCCTTATAGTGGAAGGGAGGAGGCCCCATTGCTGGCTGTGCACACAACAAGGGCATATGGCGAAGGACTGTCCGAAGAGGAATGGAGGGAAGAAGCCCACAAAAGCGGCGGGAACAAGCGTGACAACAAATCAAGCCGCTGCTCCCGCGCCGGCCGCAAATCCTCCAGAGGCACCGACAGGCTGGGTGACAGTCGTAAAGAAAAGCAAGACCAACAAACAGCCATTCTTGCAGACAGTCACCCAAGACCAAGAACAACCGAAGAGCGAGACGGAGAAGATGGACACACAGACACCCTCCTCCTCAAACAAGAGGAAACTACCAGAATCTGAGGAGGAGGCCGCGTCAGAGGCAGAGGAAGAGACAACAACAGTCTCTATAGCCCTGAGCGCAACAGAGATCAGGAGGGCCAGGAGGAGGAAAAGCCGCAAGACACGCGCAAACCCTCCTACCCCCACTGAGACTGAGAAGGACTCCCTCGCAACAACAACACAGGATGAGCCCCCTGTGATCCCAACACCCCAGCAACCCGAACAACCTTCCCCCTCTCCTATAAAGGCCCCAAGAAACTCTTCCCCCCCCTCATCCCGTGACAGGAGCCAAAAAGAAGAAAACGAGCAGGCTACCCCCTCCCCAAGCGCTCAGCCTCCCCATCAACCAAAAGAGGTCCCCTCCCCCACTCCCAAAGTCCGCACTGAACGGACCAAAAAGCTCCCCTTCCTGCCAGGAAGCAGGATTTGTGAAACAGACCCTCTCCAACTGGCTCCGGACCTTAAAGGACAACAGAAGGTCCGGTACAATAAACTCAAAAACTTTGAAAAAGTCGGTGGAGACCTAGTAACAGACCCCACTAAATTCAAGGACGCTCCCTTGTTGACCACTTTCGTTAGGGTCGACAAGGACGCTAGGACTGGAGGAATGTGGGCAATGATTAAGGCAGCGAAGAATGCGATCCCAGGCCAGCAGCTGGTGGATAGGGACCATCCTTCGCTGACCAACATTTTCTTTAAATGTGAGGGTAGAATCCCCATGTATGTACACCCATCGCTATACAGGGCACTCAAACTAACCTTCCCCCTGGACGTGGGGGGCGTGGCCAAGGATGGATCACCTTCATCGGATTTACTTACCGGCAGCCTTGGCCAGGCCTGCCATGTCCTCACTGCCCAGGATTTCAGACCCGTCTGTGACAGTGCTTGAGGTAAGTGATCATGTCTTTGAACTTGGCTACATTGAATGTGAGGGGCATCAGGTGTCGAAGCAAGGCCTCGCGCGTTGTGAGAGACTTGGTGTCCCTCAAGGTAGATATTGCCGCTATCCAGGAGACCCACTTTGTTTGTGACGGGGATTGTCAGGTGTTGGTAAACGATTACGATGTCTACTCAGCATATGGCAATACCTATAGTCGTGGAATCTCCTTGCTAGTGAGTCGCACCCTGTCAGCGTCGGTGAATGTTGTTCACGCAGGCGAGGACGGGCGGGCGCTTGTTGTTGATGTTGCTGTTAATTGTAGTGTTTTTCGGATTGTTGCTGTTTATGCTCCCAATGCTGCTGTAGAGAGGGCAACCTTTTTTCGACGGTTGGAGGGCTTCTTAGTGGATCCGGAACGGTTAGTTTTAATGGGGGATTCGAATGCAATCCTTGATCCCAAAATAGATAAGGTCGGGGGGACTAGCGGGTCGGCGTGGTGTGACAGCAGTCTGTCTGACCTGATGGCCTCGTGCGATCTCGTCGACAGATTTCGTCTGGATCATCCTGGGCGGGAGATGTGGACGTGGCATCCTGTAGTGCCTTCCCATCCAAGCACTTACTTGGATCGGATGTTAGTTAGAAGAGGCGATGTAGACTTCCTATCTTGCCCCACGTTCCACTTGCTAGGACACTCGGACCATAAACTTGTTATGGCCCGTTTGAGCTTAAGTGCTAGGCCTAAACTGGCCGGATACTGGAAGTTCAACAGCACCTTGTTGGAGCTGGAGGACTACCGGTTGAAGGTCACTGAGCTAATTCAGCGGGCTTTAGTGGGGGCGGTTACAGGGAGTAAGTGGTGGGTTAGTCTCAAGGCCAAAATTAGGCGCTTCTCTGTCCAGTATAGCCAACGCCTCGCGATAGATAAGGCTAAGGCAAAGAAGCGTTTAGAGGATAAGCTGACCCGGGCGGTGGAGGGGGGAGACCCCCTAGAGTTAGCACTAGCTAAACAAGATCTCAACCGCTTGGCTAGCGAGCGGTATGAAGGTCAAGTAGTTAGGGCTAGGTTAAACAAAGTTTCTAACGAGGCTGTGAATGTTGACGCTGTTGAGCGTAAGGCTGCTTTAAGGCGCGGTTCGGATGGGTACATTCGTAAAGTACATAACCTGGAAGGACACCCCTTAGTATCGACTCGGGAGATCTGCGAGGGGTTTCGGGAGCATCTATCGGTGCGCTTCACCCAACTACCCGGACTCAGGGTTGATGAGTTTGGCAGCTATTTGGCTGACTCGCCCCGCCTCACGGCGGCTCGGGCGGCTAGCTGTGATGGTCTTATTACTGAACATGAGGTCATTACTGCGTTGAAGCAGGTCAACTATAACAAATCCCCGGGGCTTGATGGTCTACCCTACGAGTTTTACTTGAGGCTGTCGCCCATGTTGGTCCCTATTCTGAAGGATATGTTCAACCATTGGTTTGCCCAGGGTTCCATCCCTGGACAGGTGACCAAGGGTGTGATCACATTGCTGAGGAAAGGTCAACGGCATGGTGGGAGGGAAAACTTTGATGATTTTAGGCCCTTGACTCTGCTAAACACAGAGTTAAAGATTTTGGCAAAGATTCTTGCGAATCGCTTGCAGGTTGTCATCACTGACTTGATCGAACCGGACCAGACTTCTGCTGTGAAGGGGAGATCGATTCAAGACAATTTGCACTTGATACGCTCGATCATAGAGGGGACAGAAGACGACGCCGAAGCCGCGCTGATCAGTTTGGATCAGTCCAAGGCATTCGATAGGGTCGACCATCGGTTCCTAGGATCTGTGCTAGAGGCCGCCGGATTTAATCCGGACTTCCGCAAGTGGATCTTTGTTCTGTATGACAGGCCGACGGTAGCGGTGCAGATCAACGGTAAGCTGTCGGAGTCATTCGCGGTCGGTGCGACAGGGTTGTCCGCTGTCGCCTCTGTTGTATGTCCTGGCGTTGGAACCCCTCCTTCGCAAGTTAAGGGACGAGGCGGCTACACCAGTCCTGCGCGGAATAGCTCTCCCTGGAGGCACACGAGCCAGGGTTTCCGCGTTCGCCGATGACGTCACCGTGTTCGTGTCTTGCCTCACGGACGTTCAAGCGGTGGTCGAGGCGCTCGCTCGATACGAAGAAGTAACAGGGGCCATCTTCAACCGTAGCAAGTCTGTTGGCCTGCGGTTGGGGGCCTGGACCGGGGTAAACTCGCTTCCAGGTATTTTCAGCTGGACCGATGGACCGGTCCGCATTCTCGGTGTCTGGTTTGGACCGGGACTTCAGCTGGAAAAGAATTGGTCGGAAGTACAGTCTAAGGTCAAATCGTCAGTAAAGACTTGGATTGGAAGGAAATTGTCCTTGAAGGGTCGGGCGGAGGCGTGTGCTACATACGTCTTTCCGCTCATCCTTTACCGTTTGTCTGTACTTCCTCTCCCTGCAGAACGACTAACCCGCTTACAAGGGTGCCTCGATTCACTTTTGTGGAACGAGGGTAAGCATTATGTCTGCAGAGAGGTCTGTGTTCAAAATCCGAGCGAGGGAGGCCTGGGTCAGCCCAGTCTCTTGTGTCATAGAAACGCCGAGAGATTGGCTTTCCTGGGTCGTTCGCTTGAAGGAGACGCTCCTTGGGTCCCTGTGGTTGAGAACTCGTTTCCCAACCTCAAACCCAACCCTTCGGTAGAAGGTCGTCGTAGACCGAAGGGGGAGTCCAAGTTCTTCTCCGAATGCCGAACCGCTCTTAGAGCTTTGCCGGGGACCAATGTCCTCGATCAGCCAAGGAAGAAACTGTATCGGGATTTAGTGGAGGGGACCGCGAAGGATCCACTTTGTAGGCGGATGGGATGGTCGATGGAGGTTGTCCGTTCTCAATGGCGTTGGGCGCCGGGACGGGAGATTCTGAATAACTCGGAATTCTCCCTGACTTGGCGACTGGTCCGAAATGCGCTGCCCCTCTTCGACGTACTTTTCCGGTATAAAGAACATACCAGCCGCTTCTGTCCGTGCTGTGACGAACGCGAGCCCGAAACAATCGAGCACGCATTTTTTAGTTGCAGCCGGATACAGCCCCTATTAAGGTACGTCGAGGGGGTAACAGCTCGCATCGATGCCGAGTGTCTGCTCGATCTCGACGTAGGAACTTTTGTGTACAACATGGAGCCGCCGTTCCCCAGGGAGGAAAGTTTGGTTTTCCTGGCGATCCTAGCAGTAGCGCGCATGACCATTTGGATCGCGCGCCTCAAGTTGGTCCACGAAGGGACATCTGTTCCTGATCGGGATCTGATCGTTTACTTTAAACATTTGCTTAAAGTAAAGATCAGATGCGATTGGAAGAGGTTGCCTAGAGTGGAATTTAACAAGAGGTGGGTGCACAGCACTAGTTTGTGCATCCGTCGAGGAGCCAAGTTTCAATACGTGTTCCCTCCTTAGGCATGGCATGGGCGGTGCTGGGTCCTACGGAACCCATCCCGCCTAGGTTAGCATTATAAGTTCAGTAAAGTAACTCTTGACTGGTGGTACAAATGAGATCCTGTTCCTGATTTTATTTTTTGGTATTAGAGAACCTCTGAGTCTGCCCAACCCCCCCTGCTCCTCATCTTTATTTTCTGATGCCCCCGATCATCCCCCTACTCAGAGGTCACCTTCCTACCCCCTCCATCCGTTGCTTTATTTTCTCCCACCTCCATTAAGGCGACTTCCCCAAACCCCATTAGGGATGCTCTGCTTGTTTTCGGTTCCCCGGAAAACAGTGGGGGATCTAGCCACATAGAATAGTACAGGGGGGGTCTTACTAACAACACATTAGTAGATTTTCCTTATTTTTGAAATGAACATTTTCATTAGTTTTTTCCCACTCCACGAACATTTTATGCCAATTAATTCAAGAACTCTTTCTAATGAAATCGAACTTTATTTTCTCACACATACACACACACACAAAAAAAAAAAAAAAAAAAAAAAAATGCACACACAACATACAGAAATGAATATACAAATTGTACATAGTTAAATTTTACATTGAACGCTGGGGTTATTAGTTAGATTAGGATCCACAGAGTGATTGAGGTATTTTGGTAAATGTTGCCAGTCAAGAGTAAGACTTCAAAGTCTCATCTGTTACGTAGTCAAAAAGACCCTGTACCCTCCCCCTCCCAATTTCTTGTAGGGCCTTGTGCCTAATTTTGTTGAATTGAATTTTTTGTACGTTTTTTATGTTCAATTTTTTCTTTCTCAATAAAATATATAAACAAGATCAAAGTGTAGTATCTGTTCTTCAGATGCTGCACTTAAGATAATTTGTACCAGTCAATGGAGGGGAAACCCTCTATACTGGAACAATTATTATTTTTGGTAACCAGAGTGACCCCTTTTAGGGGAGCTGGTTTTTACCTCACATTAAAAACGGCCTTGTGCCTAATTTGCTCAGTGGGGGAGCAAATAAACACCATCTGTTCTTCAGATGCTGCACTTCCATTCCTTGTTCTCTTTCGGTGGAAGAGCAGTCCTTCACGACTGAGACATTTTTTTTATTATTTATTTTTTTATTTTTGTACCTTTTCTCCACGTTAAAAAACGACCCTGGTGTCTAAGTCTGTCCCGTGGGGAGGCACTGTAAATAGGTATAATTATTTTATTATCTACGGACACTAGTATTTCATCCTTTCGGGAATCATCAGTAGAGAAAGCTACGATTACAGCCGGTCGGGAGATTCGAACCCGGCTATGAACTTAACCTGTTGAGGTCGGGTGACCAGAAGTTCATTCAGTTATAGTATTAATTCTTGTGAAGTATTTGCCAGGTCTGTTCTTATTGCGCATGTCTGGAAATGTGTGTTCACTGCTCACTGAACATCTGGCGGTTTCTACATCCGTTTCTCATCAAGATAATGGCGTCATAATTTGTCAAACCATTGGAATGTGTTGTTCCACTTAGAATTATTTCGTATCGGATCAAATTTTTCATGCTTTTCATGTTTCAAATTCGCGCCAGTTTTTTCGATGCGACCAAACATCACTTTATGAGACTCTGTCCGTCGTTGTTATAATTTGTAAAGATCAATTAGGGTGTAAGGAAGATTGATTGACAGGCAGAAGGTCAACACAAGGGTCGCTCCAAATTATTTTTTAGCCTCAAAAGGGGAAGAGTTAGGAAGACGGGGGTAGTACATTTAAAACAGACGACATTTTGTGCACCAGAAAATTTTTTTTCTACATAGCCAAAACCATTCTCAATGCCCTTTTCCTCGCGATGAACGATGGCTGTGCATGGGCGTCCGAAACAGACTTTGTCATACGAGGATCATTCCAAAAGTAAAACCTCCTATTTAACTCAAAATTAACTCTAATGTCGAATAGCTACGAAGACGGGAGTGGTAACATAAAATTGAGCAACAGAATTTACTTTTCTACATAGTAACCACCATTCTCAATGCAATTTTGCCAGGATTTCAATGACGCATCTTTGCTTCTGACGTGCGTTTATGACAGTGATTGCTTTTTTTTTTTTTTTTAGAGTCTTACACTAGCAATATCTGTGTTACATTCCGGGTATATATAGTCATAATTTTGAAAAGCACGGAGAGTTTCTCTTTTACGATTTTTTTTTTTTTTTTTACAGTTTACGTATCAATCGTTTTGTAGAATTATCGAATGTTTGTATGTAGGGTCCATGTGTTACGTGTTGTTTCATTGTTTCCACACGTAACATATCAATCCTACATACAAACATTCGATAATACTACAAAAAGATTAAAACGTAAATTGGAAAAAATCAAAAAGAAATTCGTAAAAAAGAAACTCTCCGTGCTTTTCAACAACATACGTTCAAATCAAAACTTGCTACCAAAATATACACCACCGGCATAATTATATATGTATATTATACCCAGTATAATATATATGCGCTGTGTGTCGTCATCACCGGTTTCTGTCAGATCACCGAAGTGAAGCAACGATGAGCCTGGCCAGTATCAGATGGGTGACTATTGGGGACTTCCAGGTGCTCTATGTGCTCTAAGCTAATCTCAGCATTGTTTCCAGTCGTCCTGGACTTCTTCTTGCCACTGATCTCAAGCAGTGCCGATCTAGGAGAGGTGTGGTTGCAGATTGCGCAACTCTTGCCCCACAATTACACGTACAGCTGCCCCTTTAGGGGGTATCCTTTGTCTTTCGAGACTGAACGGAGCCATTTGTTAGATGCAAATGTTAATATTAATTATATCGATTTTACTTTTCATTGGTATGTTTATTTGATTGTGATTTATTAAATGTGTGAGAGTTTCTGGTCCAAGAATGTACTCCTAACAATAAATTGTATATATATATATATATATATATATATATATATATATATATATATATATATATATATATTGACTGTCGTACAGGCAGTCGGGTTTCAATCCTGGCTTGAGTTAGTTGCCTGTCTAGCCGCACTGATGAGCTGTGAAACAGCGAAACTGTACTGTATGTGGATGACTATATATATATATATATATATATATATATATATATATATATATATATATATATATATATATATATATATACTTGTGCCTGATATTATTCATACCCCTCGGATCTTTGAGATTTCTATAAGAATATTGCTCAAACCAGAAGGTAGACAATATTAAAGGGATTTCAAACAATAAATCAAGCATAAGCATTTAATTTAAACTCAACAAATAAATAAATTATGCAAGTTTGAAACATTATACAAAGAAAAACAATAATGGCACTAGTTCAAAATTATTCATACCTCTCTTACTAATAGTCAATAGCATGCCCTTTATTCTTAATAACTGCCTGTAACCGTTTTGGATATTTATCAACAAGGTTTTTACAAGCATCAACACTGATTTTTGACCATTCTTCAATGCAGTAGTTCTCCAAATCCCTTAAATTTCTAGGTTTCCGCTTTTTAACCTCAGTTTTCAATATGTGCCAGAGGTTTTCGATAGGGTTCAGGTCGGGACTCTGGCTAGGCCATTCCAAAACATTAATTTGATTATCCTCAAACCATTTCTTTATTATTTTGGCAGTATGTTTTGGATCATTATCCTGTTGAAGGACCCAGTTTGGTCCTAAATGGAGCTTCTCCGCATCCTGTCTAATGTTTTTCTGGAGTATCTCCAAATATTGCTCCTTCTTCATGGTTCCATCTATCTTGACCAAACTACCTGGACCACTAGCCGAAAAGGAGCCCCAAAACATTAGGCTACCACCACCATGTTTCACCGTGGGTATGGTGTTCTTTGGGTTGTAAGCTTCTCCTTTCTTCCGCCAAACGTAAGAAGCATCCATATGGCCAAACAATTCAATTTTTGTTTCGTCAGTCCACAAAATACTTGAGAAAACGGACTCTGGAGAATTCACATGGGTCCTAGCAAACTTTAGACGTGCTGCAAGGTGTTTTCCGGTGTGCAATGGAGTCCTTCTTGGTCTTCTTCCTTTCAGACCATTTTCATGCAGAGTCCTTTGCAATGTTTGCCTTGATATTTTTATGCCAGAAGACTCCAGATTTTCTAAAATGTCCTTAGTAGTGGTGGTTGGATTTGCATTAACACTTCTTACAATATTCCTGGTGGCTCTAGCAGACAGTTTCCTTTTCCTTCCTCTACCAATCAAGTTGTTTGTTGTGTGGTGGCTCTGGAATTTTTTGATGATGCTCTGTACTGTTGCTGTAGGGACCTCAAATTTCTTGGAAATTGACTTGTAACCTAAACCATCCTTATGTGAATTCACAATTTTAGTCCTAAGATCATTACTAAGCTCTTTTTTCTTCCCCATTCTAATAATTTTTATTCTTTTATTGGTTTTCAGTTGATATCATTTTAATTTCTGAAAAAATGCAAAAAACGAAATGAAATTAATCAAAGGTTGTATAAAAGCATTCAAAATAAGAATCAAACAGGAAACAAACAGTCAGAAACTCGATTAATACTGAAAAAATAAGGGGGTATGATTATTTTTGAACATTGCAGATTTTATAAATAACTGTATATTTCTTTTATTACAAGTATCCCGAGATTTTAAAATGACGAAAATGATCAGAAGAGGTTTATTAAGAATATGTATCAATATGGACGTAAACAATAAATTCTTACAAAGTTGCACCTAATAAACTCAATTTTCAAGGGGGGTATGAATAATATCGGGCACAAGTGTATATATATAATGGCGCTAAAAAGAAGTCTACATTTGGCATTTTTTCAAAGACTGCAAACTTTAGCTAAATTGAATGTAACTGTTTAAACAACCTATACCTCATTTGAATCGCCTTTTATTCTTTTACCAGACGTACCCGGCCATGAGTTGCTGTAGCTCAGTTTGTTTTTAAAAAAAGAAGGCAAAATTTAAGTGGTTTACAAGAAGGAATTAGTATGGCAAAATGTTTTTTTTTAATTGTTTTTTTTTTGTTTGTTTTTGTTTTGTTTTTTGTTTTTCATTATAAAAATATCTTTAGAAGTTATTTAATTTGCGGGCCTGTGTTACAAGACTCAAGCCACTGGCGTAGCTAGGGGGCGGGGGGGGGCTGGGGGGACGGGCCGCCCCGGGCGGGCATTTTGAGAGGGTAAAAATAGAAAGTAGAAAAAATAAATAAAAATAAACAAAAGTTAACAAAAAATATGAAATTTTATACCAAAAAGGTTGTAAAAAATCGGAATTCGGGGGGGGGGGGTATCAGAATCAGAAAAAATGTGTCCCTATTTTCTGAGCGTCAGAGGGGGAGGCATGGGGCGGCATTTTGAGATGGTAAAAGGAGAAATCGAAAAAAATGCTAACAAAAAATCTGAAATTTTATATCGAAAAGGTTGTAAAAAATGGGAACTTTTGTAGTTATTGGAATCGCAAAAAGGTGTCCCTATTATAAATAAAAATAAACAAAATCTAACAAAAAATCTGACATTTTATACTGAAAAAGTTGTAAAAAATCGGAAATTTTTGAGGTATCAGAATCAGAAAAATGTATCTCTTATTTACGAGCAGCACATGTCAGGGGCGGCATTTTGAGAGGATGAAAATAGAAAATAGAAAAAATATATAAAAGCTAACAAAAAATCTGAAATTTTGTTACCGAAAGTTTGTAAAAATCTGAAGTATGGGAGGTATCGGAATCGGAAAAATGTGTCCCTATTTTACGATTCCCAAACCGATTCTTTTAAATTTTTAATTTAATTTTTCATTATTGGTACTAATTATAAATATTTATTATTTTTAAATTATCACTAAAACTAAAATGAGAATAACCTCAAAATACGATGTAAATTTATTTTATTTGTAAAACAATTTTTTTAAATTGCATAAATTCTCTATGTAACCTTTCAAAGAAAGCAGCTGCTTTACATGTTCTGAAAAATGTTGAAAAATTAAACAGCAACAGTCTTTGCAGCCCGCGGCGATCGTAAGATTTGCCCCCCCCCCCGCATTTGATAATTTGTTAACCTTCAAAATTCCAAAAGCCCTCAAAATATTTATTTTCATGGAACTAATGTTAGACTGCAGCTATTAGTCCTAGATTTTCATCGTATTACAGTACTCGTCAAAGAAGACCAAAGATTTTTCAAAACAATTATATAATTTTCTTCGGATTAATGTTCACACAATTCCCTTCAGATTAATGTTTACATACTTATTATTATTGAAAAGAAATTGTTAAATTAAATTAACTGGCTACGTAATTGTATACGTAGCCAGTTAATTTAACAATTTCTTTTCAATAATAATTGAATATTATTATAATAATAATTGAAATTTCTTTTCAATAATAATATATGACTTGGGTGCCATGAGCTAGAATCGAAATCAAAACACAACTCTCCACCCTCATTCCCTAGCCTCTGAACACCTACAGAATAAATGTTAACTTAATAATAATGGACCAGTATTCCTACCTAGCAAAAAATGGACGAATTTTCCAGGGACGAATTTTCCGGACCTCCAAATGCCGGGGGGGGGGCAAATTTTACTACCGCCCCGGGCGGCAAAAGGTCTAGCTACGCCACTGACTCAAGCCAATGATTTCTGCTAAGTACAAAAAGCGCCGTCTGGACTATCAGATCCAATGAAGATCATGACTCTTCATATAGGTCGAAAGTGATTTTTAGCGACAAAAGCAAGTTCAATAGGCTATCTGGTGATGGTAGGCAGTACATTCGTTGAAGGAAGGGTGAAGAATTTTATCCTAGGTGCACAGTTTCAACGCTGCAAGGTGGCGGAAGTTCAGTTTTGGTGTCGGGTGTTATTAGAGGTAATGGTCCAGGGCCTATAGTTGGCTGCAAAGTCAAATTAATTCGACCAAGTACATTAATATGTTGATTGAGCAGTTTCTACCCTACTTTGGTCGGAATTTGGATGATAATCTCATCTTCATTCAGTATAATGCACCCATTCACACAGTTGGCAATATCAAGAGGTTCGTTGAAGAGCATGATATTGTATTTTTGAATTGGCCTGCACAATCTCCATACCCCAATCTTATCGAAAACGTATGGCCTTGTGTCATTAACAACTACGCAATGATAAAATTTAAAATCTAGAACTTTGGACAAAAAATTAAAGAGAAGTGGAATGCTCATTCGCCGGAGTATTGCTGCAGACTAATTCAAAGAATGTCCAAAATATTGCAAGCTATCAAATTGCAGAAGAGCTATGCTACTAAATATTAATTAGTTCATTGTGTTCCTGTTGTATTTGTGTTGGATTAATGTTTTGAAGTTACATTTAAATAATAATGAGAGGGGAACCTATCGATATTTTCTTCCCTAATAAAATGGCTTATTTGAACTCATATTAAGCACAATACTTAGTTGTGTATTTTTTTTTTCGAATATGGTACAATAATATCACTGGGTCTTGGTTCGTGCCGGACGTATATAGAATGGAAATATTTTTAAATCCCGGAAGCAATATACAAGAGATGGAGGATTTCCATATGTCCTGCTCGTTGTTTTGTTAATGCAGAAACCCATTAAATTCTAATGCATACCTTTTCAACAACAGATTATTTCATCACGTGGAGGCGTAAGTACTCATTTTATAGACGCGCACTTGTATGTCAATATGTATGGGGGAGGGCTTCTTCGCATGGTGTTATAGTGTTCCTGTTGATGTAATTATTATCTGACACGAACAACATCAATAAAAAGAAACTCACCACCACCATCCCCATTTTATCCTTTCAGGGTGGGTTAGGGGTCCTTTCCATTAGGACTATCAGGTTTAAGTAACTACAAAAAAAATCGGAGCGGCAAGAGAGACCCCTACTTCGTTTTCTTGTAATGGATACGCATTGAAATAACCCCTCCCCCATACACAAGTTCACATTAACAAAATGAGTATTTAAGCTTCCACGTGACGAATACCGCAATATAAGAAGAAAATAAATATGCCCCCCTCTCTCTCTCTTTCTCTCTCTCTCTCTCTCTTTATCTATCTATCTATCTATCCATCTATTTATCTATCTATCTATCTTTACCTTTCTCTTTATCTATCTCTATCTTTCTCTCTATCTGCCTCTATTTCATTTTCTCTCTCTCTCCTCTACACACACACACACACACACACACACACACACACATACATATATATATATATATATATATATATATATATATATATATATATATATATATATATATGGCACAGTCACGTTGACACACTGGTTCTCGCCAGATCACCGAAGTTAAGAAACGTAGGGACTGGCCAATACCAGATGGGTGACCATTTAAGAAGGTTAGGCGCTGTACGTACCGCGCCGATTCGTAGAAATTTCCAGGTTGGTAACTGAGACGCATTAATTCACTAGGGAAGATGCATCCCCAGTCTTCGTTAAGACATGCATCTAGGAGAAAGTAACTCTGATGTAAAAAAAAAAAAACTGCGGTCTACTGTATACTATATCCTGTTGCAGTCATCTGCACCGACAAAGGTTAGCAGTAATACCAAAATATAGTTGGTTCTACACAAAGCCTTCACCACTATAAACAAATCATCTGTGTGGATTTCTGAGCAACTTATTTTAGCGGAAACTCATACGTCACAATCGCCGGAAGAGTTCATTATATATATATATATATATATATATATATATATATATATATATATATATATATATATATATATATATATATATATATATATATTTGTTATTGTTGTTTTTTCAAACGATAAATACGGTTAATATTGGCTCCGCCTCGAAGCTCATTTTTCTTTTTATTTACTTAGGAAGTCGCCCTTTAATTTGTTGGGACGTATATAACATGTTTATTTATTTATTATTTTTAAAACGGTAATCTACGGGCTTTTTTTATTATTATTATTATTAAATAAATAAATAAATAAATTATTGTATATTATTTATTTATTTATTTATTTATTATTTTTAAAACGGTACTCTACGGGCTTTATTATTATTATTATTATTTTTTTTTTTTTTTTTATTTATTTATTTATTTATATATTAATATAAACAAAAACTGGATTGTGTCTACATTTTTTATCGGAGAAGTGTAATTTCTATTGATGTAGTCATGTATTCATAAGGGTAGGATCTGGCTGTCCTGTTTTTAAATCTCTTGAAACAGCTACGTGGTAAGCAGCTGATGATCCCTGTTTTCTATTTAACAATTGTAGTTAAGGTCTGGTTTTCCACCGTTAAATAGTTGAATTCTCTTGTATATTTGTAGGTTTTCTAGCAGAAAGTCGGCTTGTGCAGTAGTAAGTCTTCTTTATGTTTGATGTAGTTGTTTTTTTTTTCCAGAAATTTAAACTGCGTGTATTTTTAATTATTTTATTCCTGTAAAATACTCAAATCTTCTTTAGACTAATACACACACACACACACACACACACACACACACACACACACACACATATATATATATATATATATATGTGTGTATATATAAATTGAAATACGTATAAAATGCGTTTGAAAGCCGAATTACAACGCATTGAAAATATACAAGTATTTACTTGTATAAATTTATGTTATATGTTGGAGTTATACACTTTCGTAAGAATTTTATATTGTTCTTTTTCTATTTTTCCTCGCCATGAAGTTAAGATGAAGAAAACAAACAGTTAATACAGGATCCCGCTTGCTGTTATCTGCGGTGTTGTTGTTGTTGTTTTTTTTTTTGTTTTTTTTAATGTCGGAAGAATACGTTTGCCAACTTGGTTCTTCAACCTGACTTGTTTATTGTCACTGCGTTGTAATTCGGCTGTCAAACTTATTTCATACGCATTTCAATTTAAATTAAATCAACGCTTTTAACACGGAAAACACTACTTTTATTTCATTTTATTAAATATATTTATTTATTATATAAAAGGGGGCATCTTTATCTAGATCCTTTTTCAGGGTTTTTTCAAAAGATTTTTCGAAATTCCTCCTCCACAAATCTCTTGTATTCTCTTTAGTTTTATAGTCTTCCTTAAATAAACACGACTAAAATGCTAGTTTAATTTTGGTGTCTTTAACTGTTCCCCCTCTATTTTTGCTGATGAGGAGACTTTGTTAATTTAAATAAAGTGAACATCGTCTCTGAACCGATCGTACAATCTGTTGGATTTTGTTTGTTTTCCTTTTGAGACTGATTTTTAATCCCAAATTATGAATCGCTTACTCAATATATATATATATATATATATATATATATATATATATATATATATATATATATATATATATATATAGTAATTTATAAAATATATATAGCGATTAAGCTACACTGAATATTCGGCGTTTCATCCACTATAGGATTCGTCAGGCTTATGCGCGAATTCTGTGGTTGTTTCTCGTTTTTATATATGTTGAGGATTTTATTCGATACTAGAAAGCTGATTGGCTAACTAAAATCCTCAACATATATAAAAACCAGAAACAACCACAGAATTCGCGCATAAGCCTGACGAATCCTATAGTGGATGAAACGCCGAATATTCAGTGTAGCTTAATCGCCATATATATTTTATAAATTACTAACTAGCTCTACCTACGTATAAAGCAGTTTTGAAGTAAATACTTAAAGTTTATGCATAAATCTATACTTTCGTATATTAATTTTATGTGAGTAAATGAAGTAGTTATATATATATATATATATATATATATATGTATATATATATATATATATATATATATATATATATATATATATATATATATATATATATATATATATATATATGGAAGACCTGCATTTCCTTGTTTTCTCAAGGATAGCTTGCCCTACACCCAAAATAGTAATATTGTTTACCAACTAAAATGCCAGTGTTATGCTGGTTATGTCGGGCGAACATGTTTGCATTTGCTAACACGTAAAAGCAGCAGTTTCATCCAAGATTAGACAGGAGGGGGTAGTATCTGGTAGTCTGCAGCCTTGGACTCTGCTATTGGCCAGCATTTGGTTGATAATCCATGATGTGCCGATTAGTATAAAATAGAGTGGTTTGAGGTATTACACAGAGCAGACTCCAAAAACCATCTGAAGGTTTTGGAGTCCGTTTCTATTGCGGTTCGGAAACCTTCTTTATGTCGGCAAAAAGAGAAGACAAAAATGTTGTTTCTCTTCGGGGAACTTTGACCCCTTTTTCCCTCGTGTTTTTTTTTTTTTTTTTTTGTCTGTTTTGTTTTCATTTTTTGTGCCAATTTTATTCGGTTTGAAACGTCCTATACACAGAATAAAATCTTTTATTTTTATCGTTTTTTTTTCTTTCGTTAATTCTTGGCACTCTTGAATTTCCTTTAGTGCTCTTTAATTTCGTTAATAATATTGTTTTCCCTTGCTATCGATTTCCATCTGAAGAGATGATAGCTGAAAGAGCTCTCGAGAAATTTCCGCATATATATGTGTGTGTGTGTGTGTGTGTGTGTGTGTGTGTGTGTGTGTGTGTGTGTGTGTGTGTGTGTGTGTGCGTGTGCTATTTCTTTATGTTTTATTCTTTTTATTTTATCAGAATAAATACGTAAAAGTTGTTTTCGAATTATTCGCAACACTTTCGAATCCATGATAAACCGCGATCTTTATCTTTTAGTTAATTCTTGGTTTTCATTTTCTTCAATTAATATTCAATAAAGTTAAATGTAAATATAAATTGTGTTTCTTGTTTTTCTGTTTTAACATATTTAAATGTTTATTCATTCTTTTGTCAAAACCTGTCAATCATCATCGGCAGTCTAACTGCTCGACAGATCTTGCTTGCTTTGCCTACTATGCGTGACGTCATTTTTTAATTAACGGGCCTTGTCTCTCGGTAATGATGACTTGGAGCCCAGTTCTATGACGGAAGTGCTTTGACTAATCTGCCGTCCTTTGTTTACGTCTTTCCAGATGCCGTGCCAGCCGATCCTCTGTCTCTACTTCGCTTTCATGATGGTGCTCGCAGGCTTCGCAACGCAGTTCATCATCCTCACGATGGCGATTGAACGTTACTTCTGCATCAACCAACCTTGCTATTACTACACGCAGCCGATGCGCGGTTACACACGGATCGCTTTACTCCTCTGCTGGGCAGGCTCTATCAGTATCGCCAGCCTCCCCTTTATGGGGGTCGGGTCGTACAAGCTGATGAGACCAGGTAACTCAACTGCTTACTTAATGAAAATCCGACAAAATCAATTTTCCTCGTGTCTAAATTATTTTTAAACAAGCAGGGCTACCCGGCGTTGTCCGCCGAGTTTAATTAAGACCAATAAAAAAGATAAATAAAAATAATCATAAATATAGAATCTATTTAAGTTCAAAAACCTTCAGTGACTTTTTGGAAACCCTGTATATATATATATATATATATATATATATATATATATATATATATATATATATATATATATATATATATATATATACTAGCAAAAGTACCCGTCATTGACTGGGTTCAAAAAAAGCCTACAGAAAATGGACTCTGATTTATGAAAGTATGATAGGTTATAAAAAGGAAGGATTGTAAAGAGATAGCTTCGAATTTGGGGGTATCAAAACCAAAGCAAAATATGATGAAAGTAAAAATAAACCCCCATAATTTATTATACCATACCTGGTCACACTGAAACACTTATCACAATATTCTGTGGATCTATATTAAAAAACCTTGTTAAACTTTGTGACATATTTCCATTCTATGGAGTTCAGGTGCGAACGAACACCCCATAATTTTATTATGCCATATTTCTTCAAACTGAAACATAATTATACTTACGCAGATAGATATGAAAAGTCTTTGTTAAAGTCTGTGCCTATTTCCATTCCATGAAGGCCAGGCGCGAACGCAGACCCCAAAATTTTATTATACCATCCCTATTTAAGTTAAAACATACTTATCAAAGTATTATTATGTACATCTATATCAAAAACACTTGTAAACGCTTTTTTTAAATTTTTAAATTTTTTATTTCCATACTTTGTGGACCATGCGCGAACGCAGACCCCACAATTTTAATGAATCACCGTTCTGCCAGATTAAACATGCCATGTCTCGATACATCTTCTATCATTATATGTAATACGGTTTTTAAAATAGTCAACTATATAGGAGCCTATTCGTGACCAGACACACACACACACACACACATTAAGCTTTATAGTATATATATATATATATATATATATATATATATATAGCCAGTAGAATTTAGTTTCCTAGAAGTACATCCAATGAAACAACATGTGTCTACCAAAATAGTGTTCAATGAGTGAACAGAGCAGATATATTAATTTTATTTATACAAACATTAATGGCTACATATGTGCATACATGTTTCTGTAATCACCCACGTTGGGGGATTACGTCTTCAGGCCAAGAATTACCGTCGAAAGTGATATATATATATATATATATATATATATATATATATATATATATATATAAAATCACAACAAACTAATAGTTAATATAAATACTATATGATAAGCTTCATAAACAAATATATAAATTTATTAAGATACAAATTTTAAAAATTGATTTGATATAACTAGAAAGTACATTAAAAAATGAAGTCTAATTCGGACCCTTACAAAAGATAGATATGATCTTTTAAAAATATTTGGCGTAAAATTCAAAACAGTATAAAAATATATATATATAAAAACTAAACAAAAAAAAAATTTGGACGACCATCTCCGAGGTTTATGAACAGAGAATAAGACCTGATTTCGTTGAACCTTTTCTACCGTCTACACAATTTCAAATTGTGATGAAAAAAAAATAATGTGTGTCGATTTCTAACCTCAATCAGTGGAGGGGAAATCATTCTAGATTGAGGAAAATTTTTATGTTTGTTCTTATCCATAATGCCCCTTTTTGATGAGCTGGATTTTCCCCACATTAAAATCCGACCTTGTGTCTAACTCTGCCCTCGTGGAGAGCCAAGTAAGTAGGAATGTTTATCTTTTATCAGTTATATCTAACATGCGGACCGTAAAACATCCTTAAGCCCTTTCCAAATGCACTTGCTGTCTGCATTAAAAGATAATGTAATTTCATCATTACTTGACTAAAATGGCAGTTTTTACCATGGCATGAAAAATCCATTTCTGGCCTTTTTGTCGAATTAGGTTTGTTTTGTATGATTTTTTGGTCCCCGACAAAAGGAGGGTGGACCTGTAAATTCACCCTTGTCCGTTCCTTTGTTCGTCCGTTCATCTGTCCGCACTTTTTCAATAACTACGCCTTCGAATTTTTTAAAATTTTGCACAAACATTAAACATGATATGAGTAAAAATGTAACAGAACAGATTTTCCGGGAAAACTCCGGTCGACCCCTAGGAGGAGTGGGGGGGGGGGCTTTCGGGTTAAAATATCTAAAATTGACACTTTTGTGCTTATTAAAAAAAAAAATGATGGCTTGGATTTTTATAAAACTTTCTAACTTTGTAACTGATTTCTGTGTAATTTTGTTTGTCTATACTTCGCGATAACGTTTGGGTGTACCCCAGAGACTCTTTTAGGGTTAACAAAAACACTCCATTTTGGGGACTATTTTACCATATTTGTCCAAAATTTTCTGTGTATGTCTATTTAGCAGTTTTGTATGGTGTTGAATACAAATTTAAATATGTTAAGGCCTTGGGAACTTTTATAGCGTAAATGATGGACTTAATTTTTCTTTTCTTTTTTTTTTTTTTTGCATTGTGCAGATCTCAAATTTACATATGTTAAGGCCTTAAACTGCACCGTTTGTTCATTTTCACCAGAATTTGACGTCTCCTGGGGTCTTTTTGGAGCTGAATGAGGGGGGGGGGGTAATGCTGAACTTAGTCATTTTTTGTGCCTCGTTCACTGTACACTCAAGGGGACCATGCATGCTTCACTTTATTTAAATAGAAATTCTATATATCTGATCAAAGTTCTTGAACCACGTGTCTCCAAATTGTAACAACTAAAAACAGAAAGTCATATTATGATAAAATCGACGTCATCTAAATGTGTTAGCAATTAAGAAAAAAAAAAGAAAAAAGAAACAAATTACAGCAACAAAAATATACGAAAAAATAAGTTGATCAACAAAACTAAGGTTATAGCGAGTGAGGTTAATAAAAAAGATATGCTCCGGCTCCGTGAAGTAAATAAAAGTGTTCCATTCGAAATTCCGTGCAAATTTCAGAGTTCCACAGAGACGTTACCGAGTCCAACAAGATAAACCTGAAGACGGTCAAAGGTTACATCAATCGAAACTTGTGAAAATAGCACTCAAGATAAGAACAGAAGTCCGATTAACCCAAATACAGTAGAACCCCGAGATACGGCATTAATCAATTCCAATGTTTGTTAAATCACCGTATGGCGGGGCATACGCAACATTTCATGCAGTACATATTAGGAATTAGTAACAAAATACACTACATTATATAATACCCATGTATATAATCAAATAACATTATAAATAACACTGTAAGGCGGAGCAAATACCGTAACAAGGGCCCAGAAAAATATCGTATCCCCCATCATAACTTAAAAACTGTATTCCGGGGTCACAGTAACCCGGGGTCCTACTGTAATGCACACTTTATTTGTGTTTGCAATAGAAATATTCCGTAAAACTAATTCGAGTTTGGAACAATTCATTTTAAAATTGCAAATGGAATTATGAACACCCTGTATTCAACACTTTTTTGTTATCCTCTTTCAACTATCCTTTTCCTCCTCCTCCTCCTTCTCTTTCCATTTCCTTTTCCTCTCCTTCCTATTACCCCTCTCTTCCTCTCCTTCTTATTCCCCCTCTCTCTTCCTCTTTTTCATACCAAGGCGTGGCAACGAAATAAAGAGTACACCTGTGTTTGTATTCTTCCCTTTTGTAGGTACCTGGTGTTTCTTTGATTACTACAGCAGCGTCGAGACGGACGTTATCTTCAGCTTCATCTACAGCCTCCTAGGTATCATCACCATCATGAGCACCGTCATACTGAACATCGTCGTTCTGCGGAAGCTGATCCACGTCCGGTGCAGACAGACAGTGATACGATCAGGTTCCGGCCGGCTGCGCAGGCTAGGAAATAATCGCCGTTACACAGAAGTTCAAATGGTTTTGCAGCTCATCTCAATCACGTGTATCTTCACAACTTGTTATCTCCCTTTAATGGTAAGTGTTCATTAGCCAGTGGCCGTGCTTAACTCAAAGGTTTGGCTGACATCTACTTCCTATACTATTGGTGTGCTTTCTTTCGTGTGACGCACTTTTTGCTTTTGTGGATGTATTAAATTAATAGTTGAGCTTATTTTAACTCGTGCTTAGAATATGTTTTAAATATTTATATAATATTTTATTTGTATGCATTGTTATCCAAAAGTAAAGTTTATTCTTTGTACACAGTTGTTCGCTATTTCACTTCTGTTGTTTAATAAGTTTATGGTTAATTAAAACCTAAAATTTCAAATTTTTCATTTAGGCATAACATACATGAGTCATCTAAAATTCTTCATTTACTGCTCAGAAAGTTCTGTGTAGCTTAATTGTCATATATTTCTATAACTTACTACCTAACTCTACTTCTATATTGAACATTGTTGAAGTAAATACTGAAAATTTATACATAAAATACAACATATTTTATGTAGAGAAATGAAATAATATATATGAGTTCAGTCTTCATAACAGTGTTATTTACAATCCCCTCTGATCTATTCATGCGGAATAAAAATATAGGAGGCCATCCCATTTTGCAACGTGTTTTATATATATATATATATATATATATATATATATATATATATATATATATATATATACGTATATATATATATATATTTATTTATATATACATACATACATATATGATTGATTGCAACGTTTTGTCAGACGAGTGCCACTCCCTCAGTCACTGAAAGACCATGTGCCCAAAGATGACTTTTTTGTCCTGCCAGCGAATTCATACGCTCAAGCAGACATGACACTGAAGACGGTCATTGGTATACATACATATATATACATACACGCATATATACATATATATACATGCATACACATACACACATATACATCTATAAATATACACATATATATACATATATACATATATACATACACAATACATAATACGCATACATACACATACATATACATACACTTATGCCTACATACACATATACATTCATATACATACACATATATATACACACATATACAAATACATACATATGCACATACGTATACGTACACATATGTGCATATATACATACATACACATACGTATAGCTACATATACATACACATGCATATATATGCATTTATATACATACATATATATATGCATATATACACATACACACATAAACATACATACATACATAAACATATATACAGACATACATATATACATACATATACACACAGATATACATACATATACATGCACATGTACATATATAAACATACATACACATGTACATACATACACACATACATACATACATACATACATACATACATACATATAATGATGGCAGATCAATTATTACATGCTTCCAGCATTTCAGGCCTACATGCGTCACAACTTTTCCATCGCTACCGGACTATTTTTTATAGACAAATGTCTGAGGGAGTATCAATACAAGATGATGTTTTAGCTTTGTACGACAGCTACGTCTCTCTCTCTCTCTCTCTCTCTCTCTCTCTCTCTCTCTCTCTCTCTCTCTCTCAGTTCAAAATGTTGAGATCCAGCAAAATCGAGAGCAAGATAGCCAGCAACAAGTTAAACTGCAGACCAGCTTAATGCGGGTACTGGTCTCCCGCTTTATGGTTTTTTAAATCAAAGATTTGTTTCTCCTAGAGGAGTTGCCCTCACCACGGCTTATGGGAGCTCTCTCCACCACACATACCCATGGAAATAAACACATGTACGCACACATACATGCATACATACGGATACACGCAAACATACATACGCATGTACACACACTTGCACACATGCCAACATGCACGTACACACATACATATACGCATGTACATACATATGCATATGCACACAATCATGACGACGGTGATGATGGTTGATACGAATAAATGAATTTAACATGAATAGAAGAGAAAATCCATATAAATATATAAAAACACACATATATACATATCTATATACACACACACACACATATATATGAATAAACATATATCATACGAAGACAAAATTCACAACGGAATTTCAATGCAAAACATACATACAGATATATACATAAACATACATACATATATATATACATATACATAAATACATATATATACATATACATACATATATATACATCTACATGCATATATATATACATGCATACATATATATAAATATATATATATACATATATATATACATATACATACATATATATATATATCTACATACATATATATATACATCTACATACATATATATACATCTACATACATATATATACATCTACATACATACATATATATACATCTACATACATATATATATATACATCTACATACATATATATATACATACATATATATATATATATATATATATATATATATATATATATATATATATATATATATATATATATATATTATATGTGTTACATGTTGCATGTGTCGGATTTGTTTTTATTTTATTCATGGATTTTTGGATTCATTTAATTCTAAACATCATCACTGTCGCCATGATCATTGAGGAATTCTATACATATATATATACATATATATATATATATATATATATACATGCATACATATATATACATATACATACATATATATACATATACATGCATATATATACATATGCATACACATATATACATACACTCGTGAACAAAAAAAATGGGCCACACAAATTTTATACATTTTATTGCACTAAAAGCTATATTGAACAAAGAACAGTTGAACAAGGAAACTTAAACGAGACTCATAGCACAGAACAAGACATTTACTTTAATAAATACTGTGTATGGAATTGCATTCCCTTTTGATTTCTTTAAAAGATTAATCCTTTTAGATATGTTTGAAACCAAAGTGGAACACTGCGGAGAGAAGATGCTATTCCATTTGCTTTACACAGCTTCCCACAGTTTGTCATTATTCGATAAAGTTCTTCCAGCCAATGCACGATATATTATGGACCAAATATTCTCGATTGGTTTTAAATTGGGGCTTTGACCTGGCCAAAATATCACATTAATTGAATTATGAGAAAACCATTTTCTTGTGACTTTTGCAGTGTGTGCAGGAGCATTATCACGTTGAAAAATAATGTTCTGGATATTCCCAGCTTCTGGATACTTGATAACAGTCCTGTTTCTAATATTCGAATGTATTCCTTTGCATTGATTGACTTCTCACATCTAATAAGTTCCCCAACTCCTGCTGCAGTAAAAGTTCCCCATACCATTACCCCTCCATTCCCGTATTTAACTGTCGTTTTTATTCAACTTGGTGAAAATCTTTCTCCAGTTATTCAATTGCCCCCTTCAGGAGCATCACTAACAAGACAAAATCTTGATTGATGTAACCAGAAAACATTCCTGAACCAGTCTGTATCTTTCTTGCCATAACACGAGAAAAATCTCTTTCAATCATCGATGTTCTTCTTAGATAAAAATGGCTTCTTTGCACACCTTTTAGAAGAAAATCCCATTTCTTTCATTCGTCTAGATATTGTATATCTAGAAAGAGAATTTCCAGCCAGTTTTGAATTCTTTGCTATGGTCAACATAAGTTTTCTTTCAATCCTTCAAAACATTTAATTTAAGCCTGTGGTCATCCTTCAAAGTAAATGCTCTAGGGCGACCAGATCCAGATTTCCCTTTTACCAAGCGTTCGACTTTGAACCTTTAACAAATTTACTTCACTACAGAAAGAGATGTTTTCACATTTTCTTTTCTGAAAATATCAAAAATCTGCGTGTAAATCATTTTGGACTGCCTTAATCCTGCAATTCGGTTAATTATATTCTCGCCAAGATGCGGTCTTACCATTTTTAGGATTAATTTTTTCACTCATTATTATATGCTATAATAATAATGATCTGCAAAATAGAAATTTTCAGTTAAAATTAACAAAAATTCATGGAAAAATATTGAAAAATCGATTTCTTCTTTTTTTCGCTCTTGGTCCATTTTTTTTTTTGTTCATGAGTGTATACATACACATATATATACATCTACATGCATATATATACATCTGCATACATATATATACATATACATACATATATATACACATACACACACACATATATATATATATATATATATATATATATATATATATATATATATATATATATATATATATATATATATATAGTCTGAAGAAGATGTGAGTAAAAAAAAATGTAAAAACCAAATAAAATAAAGAATGAAGTTTCAATTCCCGGAACAAAAACTAAATTTAACCTATCGCAGACTTAGCATCTGCATAATCCCATTTCTAAAATGTTTATAATTATAAAAGAGAATTCAACTACGTAAGCGTATTTCCTTTCTATAAGGATAAAAAAAAAAGCCTTGACTAAAATTGTTAAATAGAAATAGACTGAGCACTTTCATTTCTAAAAAAAAGTCTTCTACTATAAAAGAGAATTTAAATATATAATGGTAAAAAAGAAACCTTAACTAAAATGTATATATATATATATATATATATATATATATATATATATATATATATATATATATATATACATACATATATCTATATACACATATATACACATATATGCATATATATACATGTATATATATATATATATATATATATATATATATATATATATATATATATATATAACTATGTTATCAAATGTAAATCTTACACAAAGCAAAACTGATCAACACTATAAAAAGAGAGAGAAAAAAAAACAAATATATTAACTGAAGGATGAGGAATCAAAGTTATTTATTAATTTATTACATTACCTGAACAATAAGGAAAAGGTATGGGGTAAGGTAAGGAAAAAAATTTTCAGACCATGGCATTTCGATGTTAAATGCTTCTCGTCAGAGGAGGAGAAGAATCAGAAGTATACAAAATACAAATATCGGAGAAACTGGCTTCATGACATTTACAAATGAAATGAGAATGAAGGAATAGCATAAAATGGTAAATAGTAATCAAAAGTAGGTACAACATATAAGGGTACATTGGAAGGGTGGTATATATGCAGGTAATATTTTTTAAAAAGTGCAGGCCGCTATGAAACCATTGGGGTCATTAAACAAGAGCAAATAATAAAACTGCTTTAAACATTTTCCACTGAATACTCTTTGTCTGAATACTTTATACACCAATTTTCGAGTCTTTGGATCAAAGATTCGTTGAGTATATAGGTTGAGAAATGTACTCTCACACACACACATTCTAACTTTATATATATATATATATATATATATATATATATATATATAAATTGTTTTTGTTGGTGTTATTGTTATTATTATTATTATTATTATTATTATTATTATTATTATTATTATTATTATTTTATGTATCTAGATAAAATTTTATGTCAGTATTTTCAGCTTTTCCTTTGACAGTGCTTGATATGTAAGTAGAGGAGGGTAGTAAGTTTTGAAAATACATATGGCAATTAAGCTACACAGAATTTTCTGCATTTCATCACCGTGAGGATTCCTAAATTATCAGTGATTCTGCTAACTGGGTTTCTTAATATATATGTAACTGTCGCTAAAATGACATATATAAAATGACATATATAAAATGACATATATAAGGAGTAAAATATAAAGGGCTGATATGCCGTTATATAACAACGTCCATTCTTTTAGTTGTTTTACTCTTCGCCGTTCATATTTGTTATAAATTTTATTTATTTATTATTCATTTTATTTATTTTTATATTTTTATTTTATTTATTCATTTATTATATTTATTTATTTATTATTTATTTATTATTTATTTGTTTTTTATATTTTTATTTATTTATTTATTCATTCATTTCATTCTTTCATTTATTTTATTTATTTATTTATTTATTTTATTTATTTATATATTCATTTTATTTATTTATTTTATTAATTTATTTATTTATTTTATTTATTTATTTTATTGTTTTATTTTACCTATTTATTTTATTTATTTTATTTATTTATTTTATTTATTTACTTTTTATTTTATTTATTTATTTTATTTATTTATTCATTTTATTTATTTATTTATTCATTTTATTTATTCATTTTATTTATTTATTTATTTATTTTATTTATTTGTTCATTCATTTTATTTATTTATTTTATTTTTTATATATTTAATTATTTATTTATTTGTTTTATTTATTTATTTTATTCATTTATTCATTCATTTTATTTATTTATTTATTTATTTATTTTTCATTTTTTCAGCTTCAGATTTTCATGAATCAATTTACAGATATGTCCGATCACGGTTTGGTGGTCATCCGTCTCGCTTCACTGAATCAAATCCTCGACCCGTGGGTGTATATCCTCATCCGGCGAAACACTGTCTACCACGTGTCCCGCGTCTTCCGGTGGGTGTTTCGCCTGAAGCGTCCGTCATTTCTGGATCGCAGCCCGTCACTGACCCTGCGGCGGCCTAGCAGCGAGAGCAAGGGTTCTGTTGGTAAGATGGCCAGCTTGGACAGCCGGAAAATGTCGTTTGGAAGCCTCAACAACAACGCAAACAAGGACGATATCGGCTGGGCAGAGTTCTGCTGGAACTGCATGTGCGAAAACCCGGCCGATAAATATGACTACAACAATGCCCTCAACTCGAGTCGAAGCGACATCTCAAAGCATCAAGTGTCAGTTTTAATAAAATCACCCGCACAGAATGGAGAAATAGCCCGGATGTAAAAAAAAAAATACTATTTTATTATATAAAAGACATCACAAACAAACAGTCCATAGGTGACATGCAGCCTACACACAGTTTTTTTTTTTTTTCTGTGGCTTGCAAGAAAAGAAAAGAATGTTCGTGTCCATTTTCTTTTCTTTTTCTTTTTTTTTTTTTTTTTTTGCAACAACTTTTAAACGACTTTAATCGCTCCTTCCATACTTATGTTTTAGCGATATTGACCTTTACCTTCCCAATGACCGTGACCTACACATCAAGTACAAACAAGTAGACAATCAATTTCAACGTTTCTTAATTTTTCTCGTATTATTTAGACTACTATTCTCATCGTAAATGTTATTTTTACAACGTTTCGGTCTGTAACAGAACGCGGACGCGCGTATGGCAGCAACAGCAGTTGTATGCAAATGAGCCAGCCGTATGCGAAGTGACGTCACGACGAGAAAGACAGAAATAGAAGGACAGAGATAGACGTGTAACACACGTGGGCTAAGAGCGACAGGAAAAGACACGCCCTAAACATTGTCGGACAAAGACAGAGTGCTACATGTTCCACACACCAGAGTCTTATTAAGCACTTTGAAGTACAAGAAGATTTTTGAACAAGAGACAAAGCGTTCTTCAGGAAAGTACCTGTAAATAAATGTCTGCTGTTTCATTGGATAAAAAGGCGTCGGTTCTTTTTATTATTATTTTTTTTGTTTTGGTTTCCTTACGACTGTCTGCATACAACATATTAAGACGTTACAGGTTGATGTAACCTCCGACCTTCTTCGGGGTTATCTTGTACAACTCGGATTTTTTTTTATTGTTGCTTTTTTTTGTTTTTGTTTTTTTTTTTTTGTCGAAAGCGAGCATCTTTTTTGTCAAACTCGGGAATCTGCCAGGAATTTCGAACGGAACCTTTTGTAAATCCACGGAAGAACTATGCTCGTTCCGTCAGAAATGGGTAGAAATCCTAAATAATTCGCAATTGTATTTTGAGTGTCGCCCGCACTGGGGATTGAACCTTCAACCTCCAGAAGAGCGTAACTTAATAACTGAATTACTAAGTACTTTACCCATTACACCGCAAGGAACCGCTGCGACCGAAACGTTGTGAAAATAACACTCAAGATGAGGATAGTAGTCCGAAAAATCCAAATAATACGAATAAGTTTTAAATTCCGCGATGTATATCGCCCCCTCCCCATGAATGTGATACAAAGTAATTTTCGTACAAAATAAATCTGCTTCTATCAATACCTCCCCTCCTGAATTTATCCTCCCCCTTCGGAGCTGGTCTCATATTCATGTGTAATAACTCCATTACTCCACTTGCTTCTAAATCGCTGCACCTCCCCAATATCACATGATAGTCTGTCCATATTGTTTAATGCAAAAACTCTGGCTGATTTTTAAGATAAGTCAACGGGTCGATTTTTTTTTAATACGTGATTTTAAACAAAAACAACAGTACTTACTTGTCATGTCGAAAATAGTAATATATCCAAAAATTACGAAAATTCAACACGCAACATAGATTTTGTAATATATATGAGAGAATCTTAACTATTTATTTTTACAAAAAATATTCACAATATATTACAACTGCAAGAAACAATTCGTAACGATTAAACTTTAAAAAGGCTGAACTAATTTTAACTACTTGTTGGATTGGGGAAGAGGGGAGGTGCCCCCTTCCCTTTTGTTACGGAGAGGCAAAAATATGCTGGTGCTGAAGAAAGAGAATGAGTCCTGGCGAATTGTATTGTTGTCCTTTCCTCCGAATCCTTCCGCGAATAACCAAATTACCTCCGGCCTATGGAGGGGGGGGGTCGACAACGCAGTGGCACTTACGAGGTATAGTCCCGCACAATGATCCAAAACATTTTAACAAAAAAAAAAAAAAAGAAGAAAATGTTCATCACAAAAATTTCACTTCTGTCGGTTTATTGCGTGCGAGTTGATCCTGTGTTTTACGGAGATCACAAAACTAATGGCAACAATGGCGCCGAGAGTTGCGGGGTGGGGTGGGGGAAACATATCTGTAAAAAAAAAAAAAAAATATGACGAAAAAAAATCGAACAAAAATAAAAAAAGAAATCATATATTATTTATCAGATGCATCCACACACAAACAGAACTCAATTTGTGGGGAACAAAATTTTAAAAAATATTATTTAATAAAAACTAAAACTTTATGGGTATTTAACTTTTTTACTTTTTAACCCCTAAGCTGTCTATGTTCGTTTCTAAGAAAAAATTGAAATCGTTTAACGCCAAACTCCTTGATAAGCAGTATAAACCAGTTATCCTTGTTGTATATATTACTATTTTCGTTTCGCAGGAAGCAGGCAACAGTCATCTACACTGCTGATATGAGAGAAGTGGAGAAAGTTGGTCGGAGAGAGAGAATATAAAACAATAAAACAGTGAAGATTTCCGTCAAATGTTGTTGGGCATTCATGTTTGCAACTTGGTGGGCAAGTCAGACATTTGTAACGAAACTGGTTGGTTTAGTGAAAAGATTGCGTATCTTATGAACATGAATAGCATTTGGGGGTTCACCGTGTCTGTCTGCGTGTGTGTGTGTGTGTGTGTGTGTGTGCGCGCGCGCTCACAAGCGTTTATATATATATATATATATATATATATATATATATATATATATATATATATATATATATATATGTGCGCGCGCTCACAAGCGTTTATATATATATATATATATATATATATATATGTATATATATATGTATATATATATGTATATATATATATAAACGCTTGTGAGCGCGCGCACACACACACACACACACACACACACACACATATATATATATATATATATATATGGGTGCGTGTGTTATATATATATATATATATATATATATATATATATATATGGGTGCGTGTGTATGTGTGTTCATTTGTGTGTACGTACATGTGTTAGGTGCGTACTGCGCGTGTATGTGTGCGTGTGTGCATGCGTATGTGTGTTGTTGTGCGTGCATAGAAGCGCGTGTATGCGTGTGTGTCTGTGTGTGTTGTGTATGCATATGCGTGTATTGTATGTATGTTTGTCGTGTTTATGCGCGCGTGTATGTATGTGCTCTTGTTTGTGTGTATGTGCGTATGTGCGTGTATTTGTGTATGTGTGCGTGTGTGCTGTGTATGAATGCGTGCGTATGTGTGTGTTTGTGTGTGCTATGTGTATGTGTGTGTGCTGTGCATGTGTGTGTGTGTGTGTGTGTGTGTGTGTGTGTGTGTGTGTGTGTGTGTGTGTGTGTGTTTGCGTGTTTGTGTTGTGTGTATATTTTTTGTTACCTTTTCATCGACCAATAATGCATAACTTTTCATCGATCTAAGGGAGATAACTCCATTTTACAGGATTTGTTTTTTACTGTCGATTTTTTTACTTTTTTTTCGTACGAGAATTTAGGATGCTGAAACTTAACACAACTTCGAGAAATTGTAAAAGAAAGAATAAATAAAATAAAGGTCGACCTAGACGAGAGGATCCAAAATGGCCGACCAGGACTGAGATATGACACGTGCCGTTGTTTCCTTAATAAATTATTTCAGTTAGAGCCGATGAATTGTCAGATATTTTTTTTTTTTTTTACTTCGTTTTGTTTTGGTAAGGTTTCATTATTATTTAACATTTATTTGTGTGTAAGTTGCTATTTATTAGTATAAGCTCGAGCCGTTGTTTCCTTAATAAATTATTTCAGCTAGAGCCGATGAATTGTGTGTAAGTTGCTATTTATTAGTATAAGCTCGAGCCGTTGTTTCCTTAATAAATTATTTCAGCTAGAGCCGATGAATTGTGTGTAAGTTGCTATTTATTAGTATAAGCTCGAGCCGTTGTTTCCTTAATAAATTATTTCAGTTAGAGCCGATGAATTGTCAGATATTTTTTTTTTTACTAAACCTTACCAAAACAAAACGAAGTAAAAAAAAAAAAATATCTGACAATTCATCGGCTCTAACTGAAATAATTTATTAAGGAAACAACGGCACGTGTCATATCTCAGTCCTGGTCGGCCATTTTGGATCCTCTCGTCTAGGTCGACCAAAATAAAAAAAGACGCAACTACTTTTTTTTTAGGTAAACCTTGTTGAAAGCGCTTTGTTTAGGGGTTGTTTTAAAAATGGAATCGAACATTTAAATTTCGTTCCGTTTTAATCTTTTTTTTTAATCACGTGGTGTGTCAGAAACTGACCTTACGAATGCGTGAAAATATATTGAATAATTCGACCCCTTGTCTTTACAAGCTTATAACTACTCGAAAAATTTAATTCAAACCCTATTTTTTTTTTTCAATTAAAGGAGCAAAGACCAAAATTTAAAAAAAAAAATAACAGGTTTAATAGCAAATTATGCAATATTTGTTTTGTTTTTTTTAATCGGTTTTCTTTAAAAGACTTGAAGAAAATAAACGAAATTATAAAAAATCGATATGAATTAAAAAAAAAAATACTTACCTATAAAAATTACTAATTTTGTAGTTGCATTCTTCATTGTTAAGAATTTATCCATATTTATATTTTAAAATCCATTTATTTTTTAAATAAAAGAACTTTTAAACGCCTATTTGAAAAATCCGCCATGATGCAAACATTTTACGTTTTTATTTAAAACCGGAAGTAGTTTTTTTTATTGTTTTGAATTACGGGTGGACAGAAGGAAGTAAAAACCACACGTTCGCGTTAGCCGTCTACCATTGCGCGTAAAGAAATTTGTGTCTCCATACCTGAAAACTAGTCACATTTTATTTATAATTTTTTGCCTTAAAAAAAATTTTTTTTATTTAAAAAAAAACAGTTCAAGAAATTTATTATTTCTTTTCTAAAAAAATACACGAGTTTTTGATTTAATATATTTTATTTCCACTTTATGGAGTGATTTTTTTTTAATATCTAAAAAAAAAAACATTGAATGAAATTGAAATAATTTTCGTAATAAAACAAAACTTTCTGTACAATATAAGAAGATTATAAGGTTTCATTTAAAAAAAACGTAGTTTTATAAAAGAGGGGGGTTTAAACTTCGGACTTTACAGGTAAATTTCTAAGAAAACATTTCTTTTTTGTTTTAAATTTGAATATATTATTTATTGATCTTTTATCTTCAATTTGTGATATATAAAACTTTGGTACATAAATTAATTATTAAAGTTTTAATAGACATTTCAAAATGGGGGTGAGAATTAAAAAAAACGTATGTCTAAAATATCATATTCGTTTTATCGGAAAGAGCATAAAATTTCACATTGACCCTGAAAATATCGTAAAAATTTTGATAGATTTTTAAAGTTTAACAATTGAAAAAAAAAAATAGCTCGTAAAATTCAATTGATTTCATAACGTAAAAAATTGGCTGTATGAAGGCGCGCCGGCACTTTGTAAACACTGTTGCTGTTTTTTAATAAAAAATAATATTTCTATTATTTTTAAACGACTTTAATAGTTTATTTTGGAAGTATATTCCATACAAAAAATAAACAACCCACTTTAAAAAAGAGAAATTACGAGTTTTTTATATTGTATTCGTAGTTTCGTGTTAGGGGTGTCAAAAATTCCCCCAAAATTCTGGTACACCTACGTATGCGCAAACAAAATCGAAAATAATCGATAAAATAATTTTAAAAATACATTTAAAAATGGATAGCACGACTACCGATATGTGCTCAATTTGAAAATATTAGAATTTTTGACGCGTCTAGACAGTCAGAACGAAATTTTGTAGTCGATAATTCGAGTTTTCAAATAAAAACCAAAGCAAAATATGATGAAAGTAAAAATAAAATAGATAAACCCCATCATTTATTATACCATACCTATTCACACTGAAACACTTATCACAATATTTTGTGGATCTATATTAAAAATCCTTCTTAAACTTTGTGACATATTTCCATTCTATGGAGGTCAGGTGAGAACGAACACCCCATAATTTTATTATACAATATTTCTTCAAACTGAAACATAATTATCAGAGTATACTTACGCAGATAGATATGAAAAGCCTTTATTAAAGTTTGTGCCTATTTCCATTCCATGAAGGCCCGGCGCGAACACAGACCCCACAATTTAATTATACCATCCCTATTTAAGTTAAAACATACTTATCAAACTATTCTTATATACATCTATATCAAAAACACTTGTAAACGGTTTCTTTTAATTTTTAAATTTTTTATTTCCATACTTTGTAGACCATGCGCGAACGCACACCCTACAGTTTTAATGAACCTGCGTTCTGCCAGATCAAACATACCCATTCCTGTGTCTCGATACATCTTCTATCATTATATGTAATCAGTTTTTTTTTTTAATAATCAACCATATAGGAGCCTATTCGTGACCACACACACACACACACACACACACACACATTCAGCTTTATATTATATATATATATATATATATATATATATATATATATAATATATATTATATATATATTATATATATATAATATATATTATATATATATAATATATATATAATATATATATATTATATATATATATATAATATATATAATATATTTATTATATATATATATATATATATATATAATATATATATTATATATATATATATATATATATATATATATATATATATATATATATATATATATATATATATATATATATATATATATATATATAAACCAATGTAATTTTGGCTCTGGTTTCAATATAGTTCCTTTTTTTTTTTTTTTGGTAAATTTAAATTTGGGATTCCACTGGAACATGTATGCACATATGTAACCAATAATGTTTTTATGATAAACAGACCTATGATATAAATAGATAAAATGCTAAATAATATTCAGTTAAAGGTTCGAGCCTTCCTATGGGCGATACTGGGAATATAATTATGATTTATTTAAGACTTCTACCCGGTCATGGCTGAGTGGACAAGATCATACTACTCCCATGTATTAAAAGAAGGGTTCCGATCGAAATTCCGTGTAGATTCCCGAGTTCGACAGAAAGATTACAGAGTTCGACAACGAAAGAAGGTCAGGGGTTCCATCGACCGAAACGTTGTAAAAAAAAATATGAAAACAGTAAATAATACATGTTCTTTCTAGTTTCATTTTATTTCGGTTGAAATTCTCAGCGATCAAGGGGACGCTTCCTAGGGAGTTAACACTTGATATAAACGATACTCAGATATTCGACTATTCCATAAAAGGTGTCTGTTTATATCTTAAATACTGATGAATTCCTATTTACTTTGCCTCCCCACGGGACAGAGTTAGGCACCAGGGTCGTTTTTTTTTTTAACGTGAAGAAAAGAAACAAAAATGTAAAATTGTCTCAGTCGTGAAGGATTTCTCCTCCACTGGAAAAGAACAAGAAATTGAAGTGCAACATCTGAAGAACGGGTGCTATTTATTTGCTTCCCCACGAAAGCAAATTAGACACAAAACCTTTTTTTTTTATGTAGGGGTGGGGGCAGCTCCACTAAAAAGGAGTGGCACTCTGTCAGTGTCTAAATAAATAGTAATTGTCTCAGTATGAAGGGTTTCCCCAACATTAACCAAGGACCAATTAACTCATATGAAGCATCAGAACAGATACTACACTTTGAGCTATTTAATCTTTTATTTGGGTTAAAATTACAATGTAAGTTCAAACTGAACAAAAAACATGGCTAATATTTAATTAGTGTTTATTAGTGAACAATATCCTCATGCCAGTTTGTCATGACAAATCCCTCCTGTACAGAAAAAAACAGACACTCGAGGATATTGTCTAGTAGGCATTCAAGTTCTTTCCTACTTTATGCTGTATTATATTCCTGTTACGTTTAATACTTAACCAGAAAATACCAGCCCTTTCAAAAAATAATCAAATAACCAAGGAAGCAGAACTGTCATAGCTTTCGACAACACAAGAGCAGACCAAAAAAAAAAAAAATGTCAAGGGGGGATATTCGTCAAGCACTAACGATTTTCGTGTAAATTCCAAAACGTGGATTATCTCTCCTTTAAACTGTATAATTTTCAGGTTGGCTTAGGAGAAAGGATAATTATCTAAGGGAGATAACTAGCATCGATTAAGCAAAAATAAGCATTTTTTTTTTTTTGTAAGAAATAATGTTTGAAATAAATAAATTCCTTTCAATATAATTTGCAAAGTAAAAAAAGTTATAAAATATAAATAAATAAAATAAAATAACAATCTGTCGCTTGTTAAGTTTTATGAATTATTTAAAAAGACGTTTTTGATTGGTCAAAATTATAAACTAGTTTCTAGCTAAAACTGATTTCAGCAGAGTTTTAAAGTTGTGTTGAGTCAGCTTCTTGATAATACACACGTCTGTTCACATAACACGTCAGCCCCCCCCCCCCACATATCTAAACTTGGTCACTGAAGGGGCAACCCTTCATACCAACAATTTCTAATCCAGCTCCCATTTCCCACCTCTCGGGATCTGGTACCCCCTTTCCCTCCCCCCTTCCCTCCATCTCCACATTAAAAAACGGCCTTGTGCCTAACTTGCTCAGTGGGGAAGCAAATAAATAAACTGCAGGCAAAGACCATATGTGGGGGTAACTCCACATATCAGACCTTGGTCACTGTAGGGGCAACCCTTCACACCAACAGTAACTATCCAGCTCCCATTTCCCACTCATCGGGAGCTGGTCCCCTTTTCCATCCCCATCCCTCTCTCTACACATTAAAAAACGGCCTTGTGCCTAATTTGCTCAGTGGGAGAGCAAATAAATACAATCTGTTCCGGCAGATACTGCAAGCAAAGACCATATGTAGGGGAAACCCCACATATAAGACCTTGGTCAATGTAGGGGCAACCCTTCATACCAATTGTCATTATCCAGCTCCCTTACTCCCCGGGGAGTTGGTTCCCATTTCCCCTTTACTCCTCACTTTAAAAATCGGCCTTGTGCCTAATTTGCTCTGTGAGGGAGCAAATAAATACCTCAAAGTGTAGTATCTGTTCCGGCAATCAAAGACAATTGCCCTTGTGGCAATCTTTTGGTCAATGTAGGGCCAACCCTATATACCAAATGGACTTCACTATCCAGCTCTAATTTCCCACTTCTCGGGAGCTGGTCCCCCCTTTTCCCTCCCACCCTCTCTCCACATTAAAAAACGGCCGTGTGCCCAATTCACTCAGTGGGGAAGCAAATAAATCCAGTCCATTCACATAACATGCTGTCTTTCAACTCTCTGGTCGTTCCTTTTTCCCCTTTTTTTATGAGTCTTGCATAAACTTGTTTGCATAAGTTCGTGATCGTCAAAAAACAAAAGGAACGTCGTCATTTTTTTTAACAACACCCACACTAGTCAGGTAAGCTTTGATTTTCCCTACAGCTTTTTTTTTTTTTTGCGCTTGTATTAATTAACTAGCAGGCTGCCCGGCATTGCCCAGTCGTAATATGCGCTTAATTAAGATATTTTGATTAATGCAGATTTCGTATTTATAATCTTATCTTGTCTTTTTCTTCTTGTATATAATAAAGTAGACGCAATTTTCCCTTCTGCACGAAACTGTCGTAGGTTGACAGCAACAGATGGCACACATAAAATTATTATATTAACGTCATTTGCCATTACGTTATCTAGCTACAGAACGCATTTACATACACATTACTTTGTAATATTAAAACATTACTTTTATTCCTAGTAGCACCATGATCATCATCGTCCTACTACAAAGGAAGTAGCTAAAGTGTTACCCTCTCAATACTGAATCCCTCTTATGACACCATTCTACACCGAGTGCATTTATACTTTTTCTTACTTTTCCGCGTGTTAACCGTCAGTAGTGTCGAAAATCGAAAAATCCGACCCTAAAAGTATTTTTTTTTTTCATATAGATAGGAAGAATTTTATAGGGGAATATTTTATGTTGCACCGGTAAGGGAGATAATAAAATTTCAACAAATCATTTTTTCTTAGAAAAAAAAAACAAACAGATTTGTTGACATCTGGAAAAATAGCTCAGCGGTTGAGCATTCAACTACAGAGTTAATGATCTCGTGTTCAAGCCTGGGTGTACCTCACCTTTTGATTTTAATTATTTCTCATTAATCAGTTCAATTTACAATAAAAGAAAATGTACTATTTAAAATCGCCGCAATTCATTTCTTTGTTTGCATATTTTAAAACTAAACATTAATCAGAAGTGACTTTTCCAGGGCATTCATCGCAAAGCCCAAATATCAGCTGACGTGATATTGTAAACAAACACAGACGGAATTTAATGAACGATATTATCATTATTATATTTTTATTTTTTATTTATTTATTTATCTTTTTTTCTTGCAAATTAGTCCACCGAAGCAAATTATTCCTCGTAATATATAATATTCAATAGAGGATTTATTCTATAATAATACATACGCAATCTGTATAAATTAAATTGTCACGTTTAAGCAATTTGTACGCCCGAGTAACGCCAGGCGTCCGGCTAGTATTCAAAAAAAAAAATCACAATCATGGAAGAACACGAGAAAAAAATCTTTTGAAGCATTAAAAGTAGTTTTATCTTGTTTCGTTATACTATTACTAAATGAGGAATCATTTGCATTAAAAATCCAGTTAGTATTCTGTATCTAAAATTGAGAAAATTAGTTTTCGCTCAGTTTCGGAGTTAGATAAACATGACATCAAGTAAAATTCGGTGGCCATTTTGTTTTTCTTTGGCTTCGTTTCATACAACGTTGACACTTTTCTCAATTTTGTGGATATTATTCCTTATTTATTTAGCAGGGAGACTCGACGTTGCCCGGTATTGCATGATGATCAATGAATGTTTCACACTCCCATATTTTTATTGTCATCGAAATTGATGAAATCGCCCCCCCCTTTTTTTCAATCAAATCGATTGATTGCCTGCTCTTGTTAGGGGACCCATCATAGTTTCTATGGTTCCAAGTAAGCATTGTCTGAAGATAGCGGTTTCAATCCGACTCAAGTCGGTCAAAACGTGGTGATACAACAGCTATGGAAGGCAATAATTACTGGAGATACAGTTACAAGACTCAGTATTCATATCCTGTCGTAGTTACTCACCTGAAGAAGGCCAGAGGATGAGTTGGCCAGAACGTGGTGAAACAACAACTATGACGATGAGGATAAGAGTCAGCAAAAAGCACGAATGTTTTTTTCATTGTTATGAAAAGAAAAAAAAAGAAAAAGGTTTTGTTTCCTCTTTCGTGTGACGCTTTTCGTTACATACTACTAAAAACATATATATATATATATATATAAGGCTTTCAGGAATATATTCTTTAGTTCTGGGATTGAGTTACGTTTGAAAAAAAATTTAGTCTTTCAATTAGCAATAATTTGTAATTAACTGAAAAAATAATCCCTTAGCTAAGTATTTCTCTCGGCCTCTCGTACTCTGTGTTGATTCAACCATACTAATATTTCTTAATAGGTGTGTGAGCATTTAGAGAAATAGTGACTCTCTTGTCAGCATTACCATCTAATTTACATAGTGTCTGTACACACCACAAACATATGAAAATTAAATGCCAATATAATAAGCCTCTTCACTTCTATATTATAAATAATTTTTCATTGTCATGAAAAGAAAAAAGAAAACGGTTTCGTTACATACTAAAAAAATATAGAAGTTGGTCTTAAGAACTTATTGATGAGGTCATCTATAATATCACCTGTCCGTTTAAATGTATGTATGTATGTATGTATGCATGTAGGTCATGTCATATGCTACTGGTACCATGTAACCCAGTACTACCTGCCTCATGGTCAGGTCACCGGCGACTAAACTGGTTCCCCCACCAGACTTGTTTGGTGAGGAGGATGGCTAGTCTCCCAGAATGATTAAAATAAGACCTTCCAAAGGGCGAGAGACCCTTTTTCGGAGTTAACGGCCAACTAGCACTGTGCGTGTTTGTGTTTGTTTGTGTGTGTTGGGGTGGAGAGGGCTCCTGTAAACCGTGGTGAAGGCAACCTTTCTAGGAGAAACAAATCTCTGATTTAAAAAACCATAAAGCGGGAGACCAGTACCCGCATTAAGCTGGTCTGCAGTTTAACTTGTTGCTGGCTATCTTGCTCTTGCTTGTTGCTGGATCTCAACATTTTGAACCGAGAAAGAGATTTAGCTGTGGTACAAAGCTAAGACTCTGTAACATCATCTGTGTATAGATACTCCCTCAGACATTTGTCTATAAAAATGGTCCTGTGGCGATGGAAAAGTTGTGACACGTGGAGGTTTGAAATGCTGGAAACATGTAATAATTGATCTCAATGACCGCTTTTAGTGTCATGCCTGCTTGAGCATGTGAATTCACCGGTAGGACTAAAAACAAAATTTAAAAAAAAATAAAACAAAGAAGTCATTTTTGAGCTCATGGACTTTAAGTGTCTGAGGGAGTGGCACTCGTCTGACAAGACATTGCAATCATCATGTATGCCTAAAACTTTCGACATAGGCAACTGATTTTCACGAGATCAGGAGATCAGATGACAGATATCGAAAAATTAGCTAAAAACATTAATTCCTTCACCCTCAACTGGGCACTTTTCTACAGGGAGAGGTCGCATTTTTCGCCGATATTTTCGAAAATCATCCCCTCTTTTCGATTGTCTACCCTTTATTTAAACCTATATAACTTTCGGTTTGATGATAGGCGCAATAGCAAACACGTCACTTTTTTTTTTTTTTTTTCGCGTTCTTTTCCTCATTCATGGAACGGTGTCGAGTCGAGCCTGCCTGCCTACTAGCACTTATTTTTTTAATTTTTTTATTTGTTTATTTATTTTTTTTTATTATTTAATTTTTTTTTTTTTGCTCAACACAACACAAACCTCCAAACACTCGGGCGATGCCAGGCACCCAGGCTAGTCTCTTATAAAGCAACATTGCTAATCTTTTCCCGGCGTTAGTTAAAACTACAGGGTTTTTTTTTAATTATTATTTATCTAGGGGAGATAACCAACAAACTCAATTTTCGCTAATCGTCTTGCAAAATTGTTTTCATTACTGATTAACTTTCTATCTTACTGTTTTTCGTATTTTTTTTTTTTTTTAATATTTGCATTACTGCGACATGACAATTATATTGATACATTGGTTTTACTTGAAATTCAATATTTCAATTTTTATTAATGAAAACAGTTGTCGAAGACAATTAGCGAAAATTGAGGTTTTAGTTATCTTCCCTAGAAAAAAATCCCCACGGTTTAAACTAGCGTATCATTCTCGTATATTTTTAGACGTATAAAGGCTAAACATTGACTGACCAGTCCATAAAAAAACGTCAACTTATTTGAGGAAGCATATCAACACAGCAGGCGAAAAACGAACTCGGGTGAAGGGAAGCTTTAAAGGGAAGCCACTCGTCAAGCATCAACAATTGTCGCATAAATTTCAAAACATAAATTATCTCCCTTTCGCCGTTACAAAGTAATTCGCAAATTCGTCCCGTCACGTAATATTTCTAAATGCTAAATAAAATAGAAAGTGCCTACTTCATAACTGCCGCCATATCTGAACTCGAAAATTGTGAACAGGTGTTAATTCCGCCTCCTAAATTCCCAATTATATTAATAGGACGGATTTTTTGGAAGTGATGGAGGGGGGGGGTAATTATCTGTTTTAAATAACTTTTTCCTTTAATTATTTAATAAGATATAAAACCAAACTGGTTTTTATACTTGGAAATTTTCTTTTTTTCTAAATTTTAAAATACTTTGTAACAACTTATTCAATCAATTATATATATATATATATATATATATATATATATATATATATATATATATATATATATATATATATGACTACTTCATT
>NC_136523.1:47337637-47362637 GCF_053919585.1 Euprymna scolopes | reverse complement strand
CCGATAATGACGGCCAGTATGCGAGCCTACTAGACCTTTTTCTCACAACTTGCCCTGAACTATGTTCAGTTTCTGTTCTGTCGCCTCTTGGATCTTCCGACCACTCTGCTGTATCAATTAAGATAAAAATGAAATGTAATAAGTCCCCAGATGTACCTCTTCATCGTACAGTATATCGATACACTAAGGCTGACTGGGATAGCTTCCGTACATTTATATCTGATCTACCTCTGCATTCCATGTTTAAAAAGGATGTGTCCTCTATAGTATTAGACCTAACTGAATGGTTAATTGTAGGTATTGACCATTTCATACCCTCTAAAAAGTTTCAGCAAAAACCTAACAGCCAGCCATGGTTCTCTCCAGAATGTGCTGCTGCCATTGCGCACAGAAATCACTTTTTCCACTGCTTCAAACGTAATAGATGTATGGAAACTAAAGCCGTTTTCAGGACTGCCAGCAACCATTGTAAGAAAGTAATAAGGAACGCAAGAGAGTTGTATGCTCAATCTGTTAAGTCCAAAGTAGCTGAGCAGCGGCTTCGTTCCCACCAGTTTTGGCAAATAGCAAACAGAATCCTGAACAGAATCGTGTGCTCCATCCCAACTATTATCAATGGACCTGAGGTAATCTCGTCAGCATCAGACAAAGCCAAACTCTTTGTCAAGAACTTTGCAGCTAATTCTACCCTTTGCGACCAAGACCGCCAACCCCCAATATTTCCTCCTGTATCAGAAAACACGCTATGTGATATACGTATATCTGTACGTGATGTTGCGAAGCTAATCAAAAACCTTGATTCGAGTAAAGCAACTGGCCCTGATAATATTCCAATTATAGTACTCAAAAAACTTCAACCTGAACTAGCGCCCATACTTACAAAACTGTTTAAACGTTGTCTTAAGGAGAATAGTTTCCCATCTCCCTGGAAAATCTCATCAGTATGCCCTGTATTTAAGAATTCAGGTGATCGCTCATCCCCCTCTCAGTACAGGCCAATAAGTCTCCTGTGCGTCATGAGTAAGTTGCTAGAATCTGTGTTAAATACAGAAGTAATCAAACATCTCAACAAAAATAACCTTCTTAGTGACACTCAATATGGTTTCCGTTCTGCCAGATCTACAGCAGATGTCCTTACAGTTATTTCGCATAGGATTAGCAAATCTCTCGACGGTGGCAATCTTTCTAGGGCAATTGCTCTTGACATATCTAAAGCCTTTGATAGGGTATGGCATAAAGGTTTACTTCATAAGATCGCTAGCTATGGTATAGCTGGAAAAGTCTTCTCAATTATTAAATCATTTCTTTCTGATAGGTTCATAAGAGTAGTAGTTGAGGGGCAAAAATCAGAAGCTCACAGTATCAATGCCGGTGTCCCTCAGGGATCCATCCTGGGCCCAACTCTTTTCCTGATCTACATTAATGATCTTCCAAATCATATCCTTACATCATTTGTAGACATTTATGCTGACGACACTACCATTTATGGTACCACATCTAAGACAGTAAACGACCAAGTTCTCTCCAATTCTCTCTCCTCTGATCTTGAGCACGTAGTACAATGGGGAAAGGAGTGGCTGGTTACTTTTAATGCATCTAAAACCAAGTTTCTCTCTTTACATCATCAACATTCTAATTCACATTTGTCATCAATTGAAATGAATGGCTCTCGTCTTCAGGAGGCCTCAAGTTTTGACAAGCTTCTGGGCTTGACCATTACTCCTGATCTTAAATGGAACACGTATATCAAATCTGTTGCCAAGGCCGCTGGAAAAATGGTGGGATCTTTCTATCGATCCAGTAGATATCTCACTGCTGATGCTATTCTCTATCTATATAAGAGCCAGGTACGTCCAAGGATGGAATACTGTTGCCACATCTGGGCAGGAGCTGCTAGAAAGGACTTGTCCTGCCTTGATACAGTTCAAAATAGACTTAGTAGCCTCGTAGGAGATGTCCTTTTCTCCTCCTTGCAACCTCTATCTCACAGAAGAGATGTTGCGAGTTTGTCTCTGATGTATCGTTATTTTCATGGAAAGTGTTCAACTGAGCTTCAATCTATGGTCCCCCCTCGCCAAACTTTCACAAGAAACACTCGTCTAGCTGTAAACACTATCAATAATTTCCCCCACTCTTTATCTGTGCCTAAACCTAAACGTAGATTCCATGAACAAAGCTTTTTTCTTAAAACTGCACGCCTGTGGAATTGTCTTCCGTTTTCCTGCTTTCCGGCTGACTACAATATGATTGTGTTCAAGTCTAAAGTAAATAAGTTCTTGATGAGCCGTTCCATATAAGTTATTAAATTTACCAAATTTTCATTACTAATGATTACTATATTGACCAATTTCTACTGCACACTCTTTAACCCTTATCCTTGAGTGGCCTCTTGGCCTTGATAATGTGGTGATGCCTTTGTATAAAAAAAAAAACAAAAAAAAAAACGCAAAACAAAAATGCCTTCTTAACTATCATAGATCAAGTAAACCGCAACGAAATCCGACGGTAGAACAAACCTACTTTCGTCTCAAAAAAGGGAGGTGATCATCGCAGCCAGCTATAACAACGGCTACTGAGATATAGAAGGCCTGTGAACTGAAAAATGTCTGCAGGCAATGTAGGTAAGAGTTATTAAACTGTTGCTGTCGATACTATATGACAGCATTTTAAAAAAAAAAGCATTAAAACATGTTAAAAAAGAAAAGAAAGGAACCCAATTCAATTAATAATGAAACTGAACGTCATTCAATATAAAATATAAATATTATCTACGTAAAATTATGTAATTTTAGAACAATATACAATCTAATACTGATAAAACTGAATTATGAATTTAGGAAACAAACAATTAAAGAAACATAAAACATAAACAATTCTTGGCCTTCATAACAAGATGGCAGTGTAGTGTATGCTACAATTCATTTATTGAGGAGCTGGATTTTCCCTCACAAGATTATATGTTGAAATATTTAAATAACTATTACTTTTAATACAGAAATTACATTTAAAGTTTTGGTTTTCTGTTCTTCTATGTTCATTTTTCCCCATGTTTTTCATCAAAATGTGTAGCGTATTTTTATCAGTTACATGCTTAGGAATCCTATACTCTGCTATAGTCTTCATTTTCATATCAGTGCAGGATACATGAAGACGGAAATGAAGTTCACATAACTACTAAAAGGCAATCATACTATAATGTGAACATTGGTTAAAAACTAAGAAAATATAGTAAACATCTACGATATTAAATCAGAATGGTAGTGATATTATTATTATGGGATGGGACATTATTATTATCATTATTATTATCATTATTATTATTATTATTATTATTATTATTATTATTTCACTCACCAGTTGTCTCACAGGCCATCATCAGTGATCGCTCACTGGCAGTTACCTGTGGTATTCGCTGGAGACCGCGTGATGACAAGTCTCCCCAGATTTCCAATGTTCTCCACCTCTTGACCACTCGTGCAGATGATTGCACGTTATCGCAACAGCCGTTTGTCATTGTCATTGTCATTTCTCGTTGGCATCGGTCATTGATGTTTCCTGGGGTTTGGGTGACAAAATGCCTCCACAAGGTACCAGATTGGAACTGCACACTTCCAGTGGAGATCTGGTTAGTACTCTCCCACTTCGGACTTTCTATCCTCCCTGGCTCTTCATAACTAGTTGGTGTGGCGCCAGTTGATTTCATCTACAGTGTTTTTTGGCACTTCACGGGAAACGTGGACCCTGCGTAAACGGGTCTTAATTTAATGGCTGCTACCGGACGTTTCTTTCACTTTCTTCGCATATATCTTATACACTTTTTTTTGTTGTAATTAAACGTGTATTTTATTTTTGTAATTTTTTTAATTTCTTGAATTAAATTTGATTCATACTTTTATTTCGTGCTTGTTTTTATTTTATTCTCATTTTATTTTAATTTATTTTTATTATTATATTATATTTTCCACACAAATGTTTTTATTTTGAATTATATTTTTTCATACATATTCAAATAATGCTTTTGGGCGCCTTTTTTGCCTCAAATAGTACCGTCAAAAAAGTTTTCGTGATTAAATAAACCAATGAAACCCCTTTGCGTATGCACGTTTTAGGGAGCAACCATTAAATTAAAACCCGTTTACACAGGTCCACATTCCCCGTGAAGTACCTTTTTTTATTATTGTTGTTGTTGTTGTTGTTGTTGTAGTAGTAGTAGTAGTAATAATAATAATAATAATAATAATAATAATAATAATAATAATAATAATAGTAGTAGTAGTAGTAGTGTTTGTGCAGTGTACGCACCGTGCTATATTTTAGATAGGATTTTAAGGTTAACTTTTATGGTATTTTGTTTTGATTAAATTATTAGGAGAAAGTGCAGAATAGTTAGAACGCCCCCCCCCTATTAGAATGGCTTTCTGAATAACGTTATTATTGCAACACGGTAAGTACACGGCACAAATACTAAACCATATTTATTTATAAAATAAAACACAAATGACAAATAATTATTAATTATATTTTATTTTAGTAATAAAGATAACAAGACAGTAACTCGTTTGTACTAAATGGTTATTAGAGACGCTTGAGCAAAAACGTTTCGTCTCATTTTGTTTTTGCGTTGCCGATTCCATTTTTTTAAGTTTCTACGTTTGTTTAGATTATAACTGCTTCACAAACTATAACTGGCAAAAATTAAATCACGCTATTGTTTCACATGTTAAGATGTAGTTAACAATTATTTTAAATTAACTTTTTTATTTTATTAATAAAGATAACGCAATAGTATTTCTAGGGATACATGGAATAATATTTCGTTTCATTTGGTTTTCGAGTTTCCTATTCGATTAATATGTTTCCATGTTTGTTTATATGCACAAACTATAAATGGATAAAATTACATCACGCTATTATTATACATTTGAGGATGTGATTAAATTTTAATTACACTTAAACACGTTATTTACCAAATAAAAAAGGGTTAATATGAGGATTCTTTCCACCTTCGACACATCTTTTAAAATTATGACTTATATATGTTTTTCAGGGTGCTGAAAACAAAAATCACGTTTACAATTCCGGCAAACAAGTAGCTTCACATATATGAGGAAATGCTACTTTCAAAAAAAAAGGGGGGGGGGGTCGGGGGTGCTGAAAACGGAAATAACATTTAAAATTCCGGAAAACAAGTATTTTCACAAATATTAAATACTGTTAGTTTACAAAAAAGTATGGGATCACTTGTATATAATAATTTAACGTAAAATGAGCCCCCACTTTTAAAGCATTTAATAGCATGCCAAAGAATAGATGGACTGAAATAATGACAAGATTTAAAAGCGAGCGGAAAAAGAGGAATATCTGCCTTACTACAAAAAAATGCTAGTTTTATTTTGGTGTCTTTAACCCTCCCAATATTTTTTGCTGATGAGGAGACTTTGTTTAAAGAAATCTTTTATCAAATTATTATTCAAGACATATTGTCTATTTCAATAAAAACATCGTTTCCGAAACGATCGTACAATCTATAGATTTTGTTTGTTTTTTCTTTGGAAACTGATTTTCAATTCAAAATTATTAATCGTTTTATTTAATATTAAAATAGCTCTAGGATATCTATACCTATTGAGCTTATTATACATCCACAGTACAACGAGCACGGTTTTCTTTTAATAGTATTAATACATTTACTAGTGCATTAAAATAAACTCTGTTCTTTAGACTCTAGATCTAATGTATGTATGTATGCATGTATGTATATGTATATATGTACTTTGGTCAGGTCATGTCATATGCTACTGGTACCATGTAACCCAGTACTACCTGCCTCATGGTCGGGTCACCGGCGACTAAACTGGTTCCCCCACCAGACTTGTTTGGTGAGGAGGGCGGCTAGTCTCCCTGAAGGATTAAAAACAAGACCTTTCTGTGTGCGTGCGCGCGCGCGCGCGTGTGTGTGTGTGTGTGTGTGTGTGTGTGTGTGTGTGTGTGTGTGTGTGTGTGTGTGTGTGTGTGTGTGTGTGTGTGCGTGTGTGTGTGTGTGTGTGTGTGTGTAAAGTTATGGAAATATATTTATGGTAATTATTTTCATACTTTCTTAAATTGTGTGTTAATCTGCCTGTCTTTGCATTTATGAAGCTGTTTGTTCTTATCTATTAAAAATCTGTTTCAGTCCATAAATGTGGCGCAAAACTGTTTTGTTCAAGGATTTAATTTTTCCCTCCCGAGACGATAAATATGCAGTATCAATGAATAGTCGGAGATTTAAAAGCATTAAGAAACGGTTTCATCAAAATAACTAAAAAAAAAAAAAAAAAAGAGTTGATGTGCCGTCAAATAAATAAACTATGAAAGCGAACGCCTGAGCATGAGATAATCAGGTTCGACTTATTAAATGGTCGTCTAATGATCGTCTATTCTTTTAAAGTAGTCGCTTATTAGGCAACGTCGTCAATTATAATTAAGCGAATTAAGAAAAGCATCACAAAATTAACGTGTGAGAAGAAGAAGAAGAAGAAGAAGAAGAAGAAGAAGAAGAAGAAGAAGAAGAAGAAGAAGAAGAAGAAGAAGAAGAAATATTTCGTTGCTTCCAATCAGTGCACGGGAAGAGCGGGGCGGGGCTACCGGTTGGGGAGGAAAGGAGAATTATGCAGATAAAAAAAAGATAGGGCGTCGATAAAAGTGTAACCTTATTCTTCTCTTAGTTTCATTTCTGCTTCCTTGTTCTCAGTTATTTTTTCTTTTCTTTTCTTCCTTTCAATTATCTCTCTCTCTCTCTCTCTCTCTCTCTCTCTCTCTCTCTCTCTCTCTCTCTCTCTTTGTCGTTTACTCTTCTTGTTCTTGTTCTTCTTGTTCTTGTTCTTGTTCTTGTTCTTCTTCTTCTTCTTCTTGTTTGTTGCAGACCTGGACACATTTTCTCACGAAACGAGTATCCCCTTTTCCTTATTGTCCTGCAAGTCCCGCCCAATCATTTAAACTCCGAACGCTTCATTTGCAGATCATTGACCAATGAAATCAATCAATTGTATTTCTTCTTTTTTTTTTTTTTTCACTAATAGGATTCAGCTAAATTAAACACACACACGCACACAAACACACAAACGCGCACACACACACACACACACATGCACACATACACACACACACACACACGTCTGCTTTACATACTGTAGAACAATTGCCACAGCTCGCCTTTTTTCCTTTGCAATCAGAGAAAAGTGAAACTGTCGGCCAAACAGGTGTGGGTGCAGAAAGGGTGGAGCCAGCAAATATGGAAGGGCTGCCGTAAAAGGTAGGTGAATAAGGAACGAGGAAGTGGGGGTGCTGTTGTTAAAAGAGGCGGGGTAAATGCACAGTCGTAAAGGGGGGGTAGGATAGAAAAAGGGTCGATGATAGACTAGGGCGAATAGGCTGCCGCACTGAACGAGCGCTTTATTATTATTATTATTATTATTATTATTATTATTATTATCATCATTATCATTATTATTATTATTATTATTATTAGTAGTAGTAGTAGTAGTAGTAGTAGTAGTAGTAGTAGTAGTAGTAGCTATGTTATTTTTTCGCACGGGTACGAGCACTGACGTCACAGGAATTCTGGGATGAGCGCGCTTGATTTTCGCTAACACCTTACATCTATGTGGACGTGCACGCTAGCATGCATGCACAGAAACGAATGCGAACACATACATAACTATAATACACGCGCACATTACATACATACATACATACATACATACATACATACATACATACATACATACGTGAAAACATACATCACGCCCCCGCCCTTCTTAGTTTTCTTTTTTAGCGAGATCTTCACATTTTCTTCGCGATGGACAACGAACTACACAGATCTGTTTCAATTGGAATACACCAAACTCACCATGGCGCTTAAAGAACCAGTAAGTAATCACAAAAAAAAAAAAAAAAAAAAAAAAAAAGAATTCTCAAATTTACCCATTCTTTTATTTAAAGCATTTGTTTTGATATATTACTTTGTTTCTTTTACTTTTTTACTTACCAAAATAGAAGACATTTATTCATTTATTTATTTATTTATTTATTTATTTCTATATATATTCTTTTTATATCAATTGTAGCATAGAGTCTATTGGAATATCACGAACTCTTCGTATTATTATTATTATTAGTAGTAGTAGTAGTAGTAGTAGTAGTAGTAGTAGTTGGTGGTGGTGGTGTTCCCTGGAGTACCTTCCACTTCTTTCGATGACCTTTGCAAATAGGTTCATCGCAACAGTCGGTTACCATCAATTTCTCGTTGGCAGCGACTATTGGTTTCTCTGGGACTTGGGTAAGCAATAAACCTTCTCAAAGTTCCCAGTCGTTTTCACACTCATCCAATGGATGTCTGGCTAGTGCTTTCTCTCCCCGGTCTTTCCATCTTCCTTGACCCTTCACGCCTATTTGGTGTGGTGCCTGACTATGCCGACACCCCAATTTTATATCTATATATTAATACGATAGCGTATGTATTTTCTGTGCCACGCTTACATCCGGGTCGTTTAATTGTGAGGTTCTTCCATTTCTTGTAATAAATGATTTTACCCAGAATTCTTCATAAGTTTTGGTTTCAGTTTCGATTATAGCTGATGGCACTCAAGTCATTTATTTTTTATAAATAATTTTACTAAGAATTCTTCATAAGTTTTGGCTTCGGTTTCGATTATAGCTGATGGCATTTAAGTCATCTATTTTTGTATAAATAATTTTACCAAGAATTTCTCATAAGTTTTGGTTTCGGTTTCGATTTTAGCTGATGGCACCTTAATAATCTCTTTTTTTGTTGTTGTTGTTTTATAAATAATTTTATCAAGTTTTGATTTCTGTTTCGATTACAGCTGAAGAAACTATATATATATATATATATATATATATATATATATATGTATATATATATATATATATGTATATATATATATATGTATATATATATATATATATATATATATATATATATATATATATATATATATATATATATATATATATATATATATGACTACTTCATTTAATCGCATAAATTAATATACGAAAGTATAATTTCATGCGTAAACTTTGTTTGCTTTAACAGTGCTGAATGCATAGGTAGAGCTAGGTAGTAAGTTATTAAAATATATATGGCAATTAAGCTACACAGAATATTCCGAATAAATTGTAGCTTAATTGCCATATATATTTTTATAACTTACTATATATATATATATATATATATATATATATATATATATATAGTCCTTAATCCGCGTAGTTACATGCAAAATCCGAACCCGCATTTTGCTAATTCCTGCACTTGTAGTTTCATTAAATACTTTTACATGCAAAATCCGATCCCGCATTTTGCTAATTCCTGCCCTCTGATGAGAAGGAGAGTATTTCTTCGAAACTCCGCGGATTAAGGACTATCCCCTTATCTTGTGCTTCCTTTTTAAAATTAAATATGTTTTTAACTCTTTTTCAAGATGTCTTTTAACATGTTTTATTAATCATTTGTTCATATATATATATATATATATATATATATATATATATATATATATATATATAGGGCGAATATATATATATATATATATATATATATATATATATATATATATATATATATGAATGAACCCTTTTTCGGGGTCATGTCCAACTAGCACCGTGTATATTTGTACGGATATATATATATATATATATATATATATATATATATATATATATATATATATATATATATATATGGGGGGGTAGAGAGGGCTCCCGTAAGCCGTGATGAAGGCAACCTTTCTAGGAGAAGCAAATCTCTGATTTAAAAAACCATAAAGCGGGAGACCAGTACCCGCATTAAGCAGTTTAACTTGTTGCTGGCTATCTTGCTCTTGCTTGTTGCTGGATCTCAACATTTTGAACCGAGAGAGAGAGACTTAGCTGTCGTACAAAGCTAAAACTCTGTAACATCATCTTTGTATAGATACTCCCTCAGGCATTTGGACTCATGGACTTTAAGTGTATGAGGGAGTGCCACTCGTCTGACAAGATGTTGCAATCATCATATATATATATATATATATATATATATATATATATATATATATATATAATATTTATGTCAGAATTATATATACGTATTTCAAAGACATACCAGTGGTTTCATTGCGTTGAATCAACCATAAGAGGTTGAATGGTATCAGCGAAAATTCATTGTCGATATTCATCGGTATACCTTTGAAATATATATATATATATATATATATATATATATATATATATATATATATATATATATATATATATTATATATATATATATAGTCTTTGAAGTTTTTAACATTTGAAACTATACAAAAAATTACTTTTTATCATTCGTTAAAAAACCATCTAGTCAGTAAGTCATTTAATCACCTGCAATCACTGCATCAACTTTCTCAAATTTACTATAATACCAATTTTTTTATTTTTCAAGGGATCATCAGTTGTTTACCATGAAACACTGTTTCGGGGATTTAAAAACAAAACAGTGTATTACATCATGGCTCCCCAGCAGTGTTGATCAAACACCACCACCCTTAATCTTAGGAAGAAGACAAGTTACAAAAATTTGATCCAATTTCCTATTCTTAATTGCAGTTACTAACCTTTTCATAGTATAAAAATGAATTTCTTACCTGTGCGATTCATCAATTTCCACATTTAAATATATATATATATATATATATATATATATATATATATATATATATATATATATATATATATAGCTCTGAAATAAATATCGTATGCTCAGCTCTCTCTCACATCCACGATCGAGCACTTTCTTGGATTTTTTTCATCGCCCCCCCCCTGAAAACGAAAACAAAACTTGTGAAGAATTCTTTGTAAAATTATTTATAAGAAAATAAATGACTTCAGTTTTATCAGCTATAATCGAAACCAAAACCAAAACCAAAAATTATGAAGAATTCTTAATAAAATTATTTATTATAAGAAATGGGAATCCATAATCAAACAATAGTCACTCGGGTGTAATCGTGACACACAAAATAAATAACACACAAGCTACCGTATTAATATATATAATTATTAAAAGTCCTAAAAACCACGCTCCTTTCCTACTACTAACCCTAAGTACGGGTGGCAATACGAAAAATACAGCAATTTCATGTGATTTTATGATTTTACTGATCGACCTTAGAATTAATGGTAAAAAATACTGAACTGCTTAAAAAGTTATTATGTACCGAGATGGGATCGGTTTACATTATATTTATATGCACAACTGAACCCCCATTCTAAATTCTAAAAAAAAAAAAAACGTTTCAGTGTGCTCACACATAATCGCCTAAAAAGTAGAATCTCATATGTTTTGGGTATTTTAAATGTAAATGAAGGTTTTTTTTTAAGTTAACAAACTTCTCAATGTTTGCCTTTCCAAAGTTTTAATAAAATTGTGAGATTTTCATCTATATTTTCACTTGTGCCAAAACGAAACAAAATATAGAGATAGATGGATAGATAGATTTGTTTTTGTTTTTGCGATACATGCTTGGAAATGAATTATACGAAACTACATTTTTACCTAAATGCGAGTTGGGAATAATTTTCCCTTTGATCAATTTTAGTACCCTCAAATGGGGAGCGGTATGTGTGTATTATTGATAAAATATAATTATCCACTGACACGTGTTTCGTCGTCTACGACTCATCGGAGTGGCTAAATCTAGCGGGATTCGAAGTCGGGATCCTATGGATAGAAGCCACGTAAACCTCTACCATTAGGCTATCTCGCACGACTGTTAGAATGTATTGAGTTTTTTTTTTATGTACATGTTATTTTATTTATTTTTTTTTTTTTTTGCGTACTTGTTCTGAAATGTATATATATATATATATATATTTGTAGTCATCGACATACAGTCCTATTTCGTTGTATCACAACTAATCAGTGCCGCTAGGCTACCATCTCCCCAAGCCAAGGATTGAACCTAGAACCGTCGTGTTGACAGTCGGCAGTTCTCCCACTCAATATATATATATCTTTGAGGTTGCTATTTTCCAAAGGTAAGGTAACCAATGAAATATAACGAGGTTAATACAAGAGTGCTCAATACGGCGGTAGAGCAAGTTATATTTTCAATTTTTCTTTATATAAGCAGTAAAGTGTTGCTACACAGCCATGAACATGTTTCGGTCTTCTAGTGTTTAGTAACTAGAGACCGCATCAGGCAACAACGTGTATATTCAAAAGCGGCATTCTTAATTAAGAATTATTATAAATTCCGTTTTTCAATATAAGCGTTGTTGCCTGAAGAGGTCTCTAGTTTCTAAATACTAGAAAACCGAAACCGAAACATGCTCATGACTGCGTAGCAACACTTTACTGCTTATGTAAAAACCAATTGAAAGTATATATATATATATATATATATATATATATATATATATATATATATATATGTGTGTGTGTGTGTGTGTGTGTGTGTAATATATATATATATAATCTATATATACATATATAAATATATATGCATCTATATATATATATATACATATATAAATATATATGCATCTATATATATATATATATATATATATATGTATATACATATATAAATATATATGCATCTATATATGTGTGTGTCTGTGTCTGTGTATATATATGTATATACACACACACGCACACATATATATATAATATAAAGCTGAATGTGTGTGTGTGTGTGTGTGTGTGTGTGTGTGTGTGTGTGTGTGTGTGTGTGTGTGGTCACGAATAGGCTCCTATATGGTTGATTATTTTAAAAAACTGATTACATATAATGATAGAAGATGTATCGAGACACAGGAATGGGTATGTTTGATCTGGCAGAACGGTGGTTCATTAAAATTGTGGGGTCTGCGTTCGCGCCTGGTCCACAATGTATGGAAATTAAAAATTAAAAAAAAAACGTTTACAAGTGTTTTTGATATAGATGTACATAATAATACTTTGATAAGTATGTTTTAACTTAAATAGGGTTGGTATAATAAAATTGTGAGGTCTGCGTTCGTGCCTGGCCTCCATAGAATGGAAATAGGCACAAACTTTAATAAAGACTTTTCATATCTATCTGCGTAAACATACTTTGATAATTATGTTTCAGTTTGAAGAAATATAGTATAATAAAATTATGGGCTGTTCGTTCGTGTCTGACCTCCATATATACATATGTTATATGCACATGTATATGTATATGTATATTTATATATATGTATATAAATGGATCTGTATATATATATATGTATATATATAGATGCATATATATTTATATATGTATATATAGATGATATATATGTGTATATATATGAATATATGTGTATATATATGCATATATAGATCTATATATATGTCTATATATAGATGTATATTTAGATGTTTATATATGTATATATATGTATATATATAGATGCATATATATATTTATATATGTATATATAGATGATATATATGTGTATATATGTATATATGTGTATATATATGCATATATAGATCTATATATGTGTCTATATATGGATGTATATTTAGATGTATATATATATATATGTATATATGTTTATATATATATATAGATGTATATATATATATTTATATATATGTATATGTATGTATATATATGCATATATATATAATTATGCATATATATATATATATATATATATATATATATATATATATATATATATATATATATATAAAATAAATGACAAAAGTCTATATTCCAAATTACAGGATGTTGACCATCTTACAATTTATTCCTTTAAGTACGTTGACATGCACAATTCTTGACAGCACCTGTTTCGTAGCGCAAAATCATTCATTTAATTATCATATTATTCAATGAATTTATGCCGCCCTTTACTAATTAGAAGAAAAGGCATCTATCAATTCATTAAAAGAAAATATTTACAAAATTCATAAATTGGAAAAGAAGTTGAATTACCTTTTTTTTTTTAATTTTAATTATGTCATTAGAACATGACGTGATAAAAGGAAAAAGAAAAAACATATTTCTACATAAAGCAAGGCGGGGGGGGATAGTTAACTAGATTTTATTTTAAAATAAATTACGTTGGTAATTGTAAATTGCGCATTCAGTTTTCTTTTTTTTTTTTTTAGGACTCATTTTCATAGTTGTAGTGACGCTTCTATACTATTGGGACGAATTTTCGGAAATCGTAAAACTGAATATCAATTTTTTAAAAAATGGTATCTACGTATTCTTTGTATTTTTTAAATTATTATATCCAAAAATTACGAAAATCGATAAGGTAGAAAATTATTTATTAAAGAAAATAAAAATATAATATGATGGAAACTTTTGTAAGACACAGGAGAGTTCAAAAGGGAGGCAATTTTCCGTTTCGATTTAAACAAAGTGGCCGCACTTTTCACCTGCTAACAAGATCAAAGTTGTTGTTTTTTAATAATTCAGTAATATTCAGGTAATTTCGACTGCATAATTTGGAAACTAACACTGTAATTTATTAGAATTGATAAAAAAATTCTGTTGAAACCATTGTTTTTTATCTGAAAACTCCATTTATCGACTACAAAATTTCGTCCTGCCAGTGTAGAAGCGCCGCTGTTGTTATTTCACCACGTTTTGGCTAACTCATCCTCTGCCATTCCTATCCTATAGAAGTAAAGCACCTATATATATATATATATATATATATATATATATATATATATATATATATATATATATATATATATATATATATATATATATATATATATATATGTTTATTGTTTTATGTTTATTAAAGTTTAATATTTATTTATTTACAACTGTACAGAAGGTCAGAAAAAACATTTAAACCGACGGTACCACTGTTTTTCCGACCTTCTGTGTAGTTATATATATATATACTAGCATGGGTGCCCGGCGTTACCCGGGTGTTTTGAGGTGTATGCTAAGCAAAAAAAAAAAAGGTCAATTTTTTTTAACTTTGACCCCTATTATGAGCCCTTAAAATTTATTGTTTATGCCTCAAATCAAGTTATTAAGTTAGATCCACGTCCAAGGAATCTATATCTGAAATTTCAAGTGTTTAGACCCAAAATTGTAAGAGGAGTTTGATAGAGTTCTCAAGGGTCAAACCGTTTAACTTTGACCCCTTAATCGCAAAATTTCTGGCCGAAAACCGATTACATAGATTTTCCAAAATCTCAGTACGCTGTGTATCAAATTTCGAGTCTGTAGACTTAAAATTGACAAAGTTATTGCGTAGGGAAATGTACACGCGCGCACACACACACACACTTTTATATAAATTAAAGTCCGACGAATAAGGTTAAATTCTGCAGATTAAAATATACAAAAAAATATGTTCAAGTTAAGAATGTATTGTTTGAAACGATGGAAAAGAATTATACTTATTTCCGTAATCCATGGAGTTTCAATAATGTCTTATATCATTAAAGTAAAGATAAATATTCGTTCTTGCAAACAATAAATTCCTAACTTGAATATATTTTTATGTATATTTTAATCTGCAGAATTTAATAATTTGATTTAATGTTTAATAATTTGATTATCTAGTCTGTGATTTAACTTCTTTAATTTATGTATGTATATATGTATGCATGTATGTAAATATATATGTATATATATGTGTGTGTATATATGTATATGTATATATCTTTTTATATTTTATGTACAGGGTGGCCGAAAAGTCCCAGGACACTATACATGTATTTTTAATAAAACAGTATTTTTTAATGAAACACACAGAAAACATATATATTCAACAAAAAAAGAGAACTTTATTAGAAAGAAAGCAGAAAACAACTAGAGTAATTTAGTGGTTTAGGGGATCAGTATGTTGGCCCTCGTTGTTCTTGCACAATTCTATTCGCCTCCAGGTTCTTTGTGCCATTTTTTTTAGAGAATTCCTTGATACGCTAGCAAAAGCTGCAATCAATCATATTTAACAGCATTAAAATATTAAAAATAGAGTGTCCTGGGACTTTTTGGCCACCCAGTATATATATAGATTATGTATACCTATGTATGTATATATATACATATGTGCATATAGTGTATTTATATATGCATATTTATATATATATATATATATATATGTGTGTGTGTGTGTGGGGGGGTGCCTATGTATATATGTTTATATATATATGTATGTATGTATATACGATGATGATATATGCATGTATATATGTGTATGTATGCATATATATATATCTGTATGTATATATATGCATATCTATGTATATATATATATATATATATATGTGTGTGTGTGTGTGTGTGTGTGTGTGTGTGTGTGTGTGTGTGTGTAAGACATTAAAGATAAGAACAACATCGATACCGCTGGTTTTACTTCCAACCAAAGGGACTTATAATTGCTTTTCTATGTCGGATGCTCATCAGTGTCTGTTTAACTTCTACTGATGAATAAACAAAGGCCGAAGAAAGTTCGACATAGGCGCCGAACTATTTTCTCCTCATTGTTTTGGATTTTAAACCGACAGTATCGATGTTGTTCCGATCTTCTGTAACTCTTTTATAAAGAGCTAGTGCGCTCTTATTTTTAAAAATGTATTAATAATTGAGCACTCTGATGGGGGTTCTCCCCCACCAACTTTTCACACACACTTGTACATACACACACACACACACACACACACACACACATATATATATATATACACACACACACACACACACACACACATATATATATATATATATATATATATATATATAGGAAGACCAAATGAGCGGTCGAAAATGATGTACTTTTGAAAGAAACATTTTCGGGGGTTTTTTCAAAAGATTTTTTTATTCCTACACGTCAACACATAGGAAATAAATACAAAATAGATTCGTATTGATATTTTATTCACACACACACACACACACACACACACACACACACACACACACACATATATATATATATATATATATAGTGCGTGTCAAATTATTAACGAGATAACATTTTTTTTAGCAGTTTCAGAAGCTTACCGGTAGTTTCTTATCAAAAGCTTCAGAGACGTTGGCAATGCTGAGCTGCGCGTACTGTGAAATTTTCGTAGTGTTCGGCGCAATGTAAACAACTGCCATCGTAATTGCTGAATCAACGGTATTTGAGGTGTGTCAAATTATTAACAAGATAGTTTGTTTCATCAATGAAATGGGTCGTAAAGGTGGTTTGATTAGTTCTGAAAAGCGTCCTATTACAGAACAGCTAGCAAAAGGAAAAACTACCCTCGAAATATCGAAAATGATAGGAAGGTACCATCAAACTGTGAAGAACTTTGTCAAAGTCCCTACAAATGTACGTAAGAGAGCTGATAAAGGTAAATCTAGAGTTGTTTCACGCCGTTCTGTACTTCAAATTAAACATGAAGTTGTTAAGAACCCTAGACAGACAAGTCGAGAAGTCTTTGACCAATCCGGATTGAAGAATGTCCCATAAAGTACTCGATGTCGTCTTCTGAAAATGTGGCAAAGTCTATCAAGCCTGTGACAAAGCCTCCATTAAGGCAACACAAAACCGATTGAAATGGGCAGGGAACAACATGAAAACGGATTTTCCCAGTTTTGTTCACGGTTGAAGTGCGTGTCACTCTTGATGGCCCAGATGGCTGGAGCAAGCGATGGGTCCTACATGGACGACATCGTCATCAGCGTTTAAGGCGCGAACAAGGTGGTGGTGCGATAATGATTGGGGCTGGGATTATCAGTGGTAATTAGGTTGGACCATCGAGAGTCCCAGAATGTGTAAGAATGACGTCAAATGCCTACATAGCTTTTGAAACATGGCTGAAGCACTTTGAACCATGGCTGAAGAAGCAAAAGTTGATGTTCAGAAGAACCATTATTTTTATGCAGGATAATGCTCCCTCGTATGCAGCAAACAAAAACAAAGAGTATTTGTAACAACTGGAGTTCTCTGGGCTACGGAAGATGGAGTGGTCTGCGAATTTACCAGATTTGAACCAATTGAGAACCTTTGGAGCATCATGAACCGACGCCTCTATGCAAGTGGACACCAATTTAAGAGAAAGGATGAGTTGTGGAATGCTCTCCAAGAGGTATCGCGAGGAATAACTGTTGACGAAATAACAAATTTGACAATTCTGGGAACCAACGTCATTTACAAGTGATTCATAATAAAGGATCGCATATCCCTAAAAAATAATTATTAGATTAGGGTTAAGGTTTCGAATGAAGCAGATTTCATTTTTTTCCATTATATTTTCCCTTTTGGCAATGATTTCAACCATTTGTTTGATTAAAAATTCGATGATATGCGTAAACGCATTAAGTGGTCTTATGATTTTAACCAGGACTGTATATATATATGCATATATATATTTCATATATATATATATTTCATATATATATATATATATATATATATATTACATACACATATATATACACATAAATATATATAGCATATATATATGTACGTATATATAGATATACATATATATATACATACATGTATATATGTATATATATGTATATATTTATATATATATATGTGTGTGTGTGTACATATGTGTATATGTATATGTGTATGTATATGTGTGTATATATATGTATATATATGTATGTATGTATAGGTATGTATATGTATATATATGTCTATATATATGTATGTATATATCTATAATATATGTATATATATATGAATGTTTATGTATATATATGTATGTACATGTATATATGTATGTTTATGTATACATATATATATATGTATATGTATATATGTATATATATGGGTTTATATATAGACATATATATACATGTATATATATATATTTGTGCATATATATAAGTATATATATGTGTTTATGTATATATTTATATATGTATATATATGTATATATTCATATATATGTACTTATATATATATACTAATATATATATATACCTATACATATATATATATCTATATATACATATATATACATATATAAATATACATATATATATACATATATATGTATATATATATTTATATATATATACATATATACTTATATATACATATATATGTGTGTGTGTACATATTGCCAATTGCCAACGTCTCTGAAGCTTTTGTTAAGAAACTACCGGTAAGTTTCTGAAACTGGTAAAAAAAAAATGTTATCTCGGTAATAATTTGACACGCACTATATATATATATATAAATATATATATATGTGTGTGTGTGTGTGTGTGTGTGTGTGTGTGTGTGTGTGTGTGTGTGTGTGTGTGAATAAAATATCAATACGAAAATATAAAAATTTTCAATCTATTTTGTATTTATTTCCTATGTGTTGACGTGTAGGAATACAAAAATCTTTTAAAAAAAACCGAAAATGTTTCTTTCAAAAGTACATCATTTTCGACCGCTCATTTGGTCTTCCTATATATATATATATATGTGTGTGTGTGTGTGTGTGTGTGTGTGTGTGTGTGTGTGTGTGTGTGTGTGTGTGTGAAAAGTTGGTGGGAGACAACCCCCATCAGAGTGCTCAATTATTAATACATTTTTAAAAATAAGAGCGCACTAGCTCTTTATAAAAGAGTTACAGAATATATATATATATATATATATATATATATATATATATATATATATATATATATATATATATATATATATATATATATAATGTGGCTAAAGAAGTCAGTGAAAGATGGCCGTGGGATTTTATAACTTAAATAGGTTTCTTTTTTTTTGGGGGGGGGATTGTACATTAATAGAATTTTAACATTTGAATGCAATGTAGATTTACTTGCAAAGAAAAATAACGAATTTTCACTATGCGTTATTCACCTCAATTATCCCAACATACTTAGTTCCATTAGATGTTTATATACCCCAATACAAAAATGTTTGTAATGTTTATTTTTTGTAAAATATAGTTACCCTGCTCGTTCAGGATAACTATATTTTACCAATTTTTTCTGCAGTTCCTGTTGAACAGTTTGAATCATTTGTATTTGGTTGATATTAATATAAAATAATACAATAAAATAAATTATAAAACTAAGGAAAGAATTTTTTTTAATTTAAGATTTAAATCACATTTATTTAAAAATACCCACAGGTACACAAATTTGTCTAATTTTTTTAATGTATATGATGAACAGAAAATGTTTCCAGAAATTGAAATATAAAAGCAAATTAATATGAGTCCATTACATAAACATTTCTCTTCAATCTAATTCACATCCAAAGAAAACTGAGATACAGCTGCGCCATAGCATGTGTGCTATACATTCACTGAGCCAGGAGAATAGTTGGCAGGAGAAAAAGAAATAAGTTGCCAATTAGGAATTATGAGCGCTGAATAAAAATTGGGGCGACAAAAGACCCTATGGGACTATTGTAGGGTTAAAATGGTATACATAATGTAGTAGCAACTGTTTTTTTTATCATCATCATCATCATCATCATCATCATTATAATTATTATTATTATTGTTATTATTGTTGTTGTTGTTATTATTATTATTATTATTATTATTATTATTATTATTATTGTTGTTGTTATTATTATTATTATTATTATTATTATTATTATTATTATTGTTGTTATTATTATTATTATTGTTATTATTATTGTTATTATTATTATTATTATTATTGTTATTATTATTATTATTATTATTATTGTTGTTGTTATTATTATTATTATTATTATTGTTATTATTATTGTTATTATTATTATTATTATTATTATTATTATTATTATTATTATTATTATTGGCGGCTCACATGGAGCTTTACACAAGTCAACAAACGATCTGATTGGAAACCTGTGGTGTTCTCTGGAAGCTGAGTGACAACAAGTTTCCCAAAACGTCCAGCTCTCTCCACCTCCTTCGATAGCATTTGCAAATGAATTTGCATCATCACAACAGCCTCTTACTATTGATTTCTCGCTGGCAGTGGCCATTGGTTTATACTGGAATTTGATTGGCTCTAAGCCTCCCCAAGGTCCCAGTTCTCTTTGCGCTTGTCCAGCCGAGGTATAGCCAGCGCTCTCTCCTCGGTCTTTCAATTCTTCTTGACCCTTCTCGGCTCGTTGGTATCACTTTTCTATTGGGACGAACGGTGATAAGACAATGGGGGTGCATGATGGGGGTGTAGAACTTGTAGATATGCAGAATCGGTGTTCTTCATTCCCTGTAACGCTTATTCGTTATATTGTCTTCTTGTATTATTCTCCGTATTCAAGGGTTTTCCTTAATATTTCAGCCGTTTTCATTATCGTTAGTCGTTGAATTTTTGCAGTTATTCCTCTTATTCCGATTTCTGACCTTCGTTTTTCGAAGTTTTTCGGAATTGTTCCTAGTGCTCCTACTATTATCGGTACTATTTTGATTTTCTTCATCATCCAAATCTCTTTTAACTCTCTAGCTTGCTCTGTGTATTTGCTTCGTTTCTCCTTTTCTTTCATACTCACCCTGTGGTCAGCTGGGACAGCAAAGTCCAGGATTTGACAGAATTTTTCTTTCTTGTTAATTATTACGACATCTAGTCTTCTTGCTTGGATGGATTTGTCCGTCTGTAAGTCTATGTCCCATAGGATTTTGTGGCTCTCGTTTTCGAGTGCTGTTGCGGGTTTATGCTTGTACAATTTGTCTGTACGCTAAAAATGCAATCGTTTGCACAATTCCCAGTGCACTGCCCTCCCCACTTGGTCATGCCTGTTTTTGTATTCCTTTTGGGCCAGTTTGCTGCATTCACTTACTATATGGTTTATCGTTTCGTCTCTTTGTCCACATAGTCTGCATTTGCTGTTTTCTTGTGTTTTATCGATCCTTGCTTTGATATGGTTGGTTCTTATCGAGTTATCTTGTGCTGCAGTTAATAGTGATTCAGTTTCTCGGTTTATATGTCCTTTTCGCATCCATGTCCAGATGTTTTCGTTATTCTCATCTTTTGTCATTCTTATGAATCTTCCGTGGAGTTGTTTCTCTTCCCATTTCTCTTTTCTCGTTTTGTTATTTGTCTCTCTGTTTTCTGTTTTGTTGTTATTTTTTTTTCAGTGTCTCTCGCTGCCATAATTATCCTTTTAGTGTTTTGCATTATGTATTTTTTCTAGTTCTTTTTTGTGTATTTCATGCATTCTTCTTTACAGATCAGTCCTCTCCCGCCACCTTTCCTTTTAACGTAGAGTCTGTCAATATCGTCCTTTGGGTGTAGTGCATTATGCATGGTCATGAGTTTCTTGGTTTTCTGGTCAAGTTGTCTCAGTTCTTCTTTTGTCCACCCTATAAACGGTCCAGAGTATCTTACTAGTGATACTGCCCATGTATATATACGTTTTATTAGGTTTCTGCTATATAATTTCGTTTCCAGGAGTTTTCTTGTTCTCCTGAGATATTCCTTTCCAATTTTCTCTTTCATTTCTGTTGCTCTGATGGTGTCCGCTTCAAAAATTTCCAAGTATTTATAGTCGTCTTGTTCCCCTAGTGCCCTCATCTCCGTTTGGTTGGGTAATTCCATGTCTTCTGTCGTTTCCAGTTTTCCCTTTTTTATAACTAGTAGTGCGCACTTTTCCATTCCAAATTCCATTTGGATATCTTGGCTGAAGATCCTGGTAGTGTTAATTAGTGTATCTAGCTCCTTTTCGGTCCTTGCAAAAAGTTTCAGATCGTCCATGTACATCAGGTGGTTTATTTTTTTCCTCTGCATTGGAGAACTTGTATCCGGCTGGGCACTTTCTAAGAATACTATTCAAGGGCATCATGGCTATGATGAACAGTAATGGCGATAGTGAGTCTCCTTGGAAGATTCTTCTTCGTATGTTAATTTCTGTTATGTGTTGTCCATCAGCTGTCAATTCCAGTCTCCATGTTTTCATTGCATTTTCTATTACTTTGGTGATCCCGCTTGGTATTTTATACATTTTTAGGCATTCTATTATCCATGTTTGGGGAATCCTGTCGTACGCTTTTTTACCTCCTTTAGGATCTTTTGATCAATATATAGCAGGTCATGTGTTCCTCTTTTTCCTTTTTGGCATCCTTTCTGCTCCTCAGGGATGAGTCCACTGTTATTCAGGGAGTAGTAGATTTGTTCCCTCAGTTGTGCTGTCAGTATCTTCCACATAGTTGGTAAGCACGTGATTGGCCTATAGTTGCTACGGACGGTTCCTTTCTCCGTGTCCTTCTGTAGCAATGTGGTTCTACCTTTTGTCATCCAGTGTGGTACGCTTGCTTCCTGTATACATCTTCTCGGGTTTTGGGCTAGCCTTTCGTGTAAGGTTGTGAATTTTTTTAACTAGTATGCATGTATCACGTCGTGCCCTGGTGCTCTCCAATTTGCCATTTTTCCTATGGTTTTCTTTAGGATTTCCTTGCTGATTTCATTCACTGTTCCTTCTTCTATTTGTTGTAACTCTTCGTTCATGTCTTTCAGCCATTCGGTATTTCTATTGTGATCTCGTCGCTTTTCCCATATTTTACTCCAGTAGAGTTTTGTTTCTGTCGGATTTGGTTGTTCTGTTTTTGTTTTTCCTCCGTTACCAAATTGGTAGAATTGGCTTTCATTAGTTTCAAATGTTTTGTTCTGTTTGCATTGTTCAGATTTATATCTATATCGTCTCAATCTCGCTTCTTTTGCTTTTATTTCTTCGTCCAGTTCTTCATGTTTCTTGTTTAGCCTCTCCCTGTCAGTTACCTTTCCAATATTCCGTTTTCTCTACATTGCTTTCTTCCTGTTGATCATTTTTGGGTTCTTTGTTATGTTTGTGTATTTGGGTTTCTAGTCTTATTTCCCATCCAAGTTTTGTCGATCCGCTTTTCCCGGTTGTTTTTCTGATTTGAAATTCATACTTACCATTTTGGCGCCTGCGTAAATGAGGTTGTTTAAGTCTGTGATTGTATTTGTTGGGATGTGTGGGAGGAGACTGTTCACCTTCTCTGATTCTGTTTTTAATTTCTTCTGCTCTTGGTTCCTTAACGATGGGAGCTTTGTTTTTTCCTCGTTCATCAGCTGTATTATTTTATTTATTTTATTTGCTTCATTCGTAGCCCCTACACCAAAGTGGCAATTTGCCTTGTTTGGGGTGAAAATGTAATAAAAAAATAAAAAAATTCTCTGTTAGTTCTGTTTCATTGTTCTCTGTTTCCACGTTTGTAGACTTCGTTCTTTGTTTGTCATCGGCCTTTGCTGTTCTTACTTGTGAGGCTTCAACTTGTGAGGTTGCTCTACGTGCGGTTCCGTTGCGGGATGCTTTTTGTTCAGTTTATTTATCGCTGAATTTCTGCTAGTTCTAGTTTAGAGAGCCAACCTTTCTTGAGTATCAGTCTTGCTTGGTCCGCAATTCTTTGTTCTCTCGTATGGAAGTCACTGGAGAGGTCCCATAGTTCTTTCATTCGTTTCCGATAACCTCCATATCTATATTTAGGAGGACTTCTATAATGACATTCCATTACAAGTCTATTCTCTTTTGTCGTCCATTTCTTTTTTCGTATTTTTTTTTTTTTTTTTTTTTTTTTGATAGTTATCATGGCTGTGCTGCGTTTGTTCGGTATCATTTTGTTCCCTGAAATTAGAGATTATACTTACCTGTTCAGCGTCCAAATGTTATTTGAGTTTCTGAAATTAGAACGTTGGCCAGCATTCGCAGGATGACGACCGGGTCCCCCATGCTGGCTACCGAAGGGGCACCTGCCGATCATGACACCCAGATCTTTCTTCTGGGTTCCATGGTTTGGATTATTTGTACTTGACATTTTTCATATTTTGGTGTTTGTGACAACACCGAGCCCAGAATTGTTTTACCTGTGGTATAGTGTAAAGCTCCCATGTATACAGGATGTATCGTGCACTATTTCACATGCATATGGGACATGAACAAAAAAAAAAAAATTATTTTTTAACTAAGTATTCTACTTGGTAAAAGTCGAAAGGAATGCTCTGAAAGAGGGCGTTTGAAGATAGCTCTACCTTACACCATACTGCTTAGCCGCTGGAAATGTT
>NC_136523.1:47332637-47335137 GCF_053919585.1 Euprymna scolopes | reverse complement strand
TATATATATGTATGTATAAAGTGACCTTGTCTGCCTGTCTGTCTGAGAAACATGCTCAACCAAACTACTTTGTCAACTTATTGAATAAATTCAATTATTTATACGAGAGTGTTTTTTTTTTTTTTTGTTTTTGTTTTTTTCCTAAATGCGAGTTGTGAATAATTTTACCTTTGACCAATCTGGTTACCCCAGATGATTGTTTTTAAAACATCTTTATATTTTAAAAACAATATAAATATATATATATATATATATATATATATATATATATATATATATATATATATATATATATATGTATATATATATATATATATATATATATATATATATATATATATAATGAATGCGAAAAGTATAACAGTTTTTAACTTTTCTTTATTAGTATTCTATTGATGAAGTGCAGGAATACAAAATGTAATTATGAAAAAAAAAACTTATTTTTAACTTTTACATGACTTTCGGCTGATCCTTCTGTCTTCGTCAGACTATTGAAAGAGATACGCATGCACGGGAGAAAAGGGGGGAAAGAAAGAGGAAAGAGGAGAAGGTATATCCAATTAGAAGGTGCCACGTCAGTCTTAAGTACATATACATATAAGTAGGCAAAAACACACATGCACACAATACATATATACATATAAAATAAAAATAAGAAATTAAACAGTAAATAAAGACGAAGACACGCGCATTTAACTGTCTAATATCTTGAATTCGAGCCACAATATTTATTTCAAGAGAGGACAAGAATCTAAAACATATAAGAAGTTACAATAGGTACGCGCAAAATAAATGCCGATGCTCAAAATGTGTAGACGTGTAGATCCCCTCCCTTTACTTAAAAATACCAGGAAATTAACCAATTTTAATGGAAATTTTTAGTATTTATCGAATTAAGATCACGGAACATAATTGACACATTAATTTTTACTTAAATTTTAATGGGAATTTATTATTTTGTTTAAACAAAAAACACGTTTACTAAATCGAAACGAGTCAATTTTTTTCTTTTTTTTTTTTTTCTTTTTCCCTACTTTTATTTTTTAGTTGCTATCCATTTTCCTTTTCTCCTCGGTCTTTTTTTTTAATATAAAATGAATTCCGAAGGAATACGTCTTCCCTTCATGATTGCCTTAATAAAGTTTTGTACCTCCAAGAAAATCATGAAATATATATATATATATATATATATATATATATATATATATATATATATATATTAAAATGCCTTTAATATACCTGCTCTGTTCACTCATTGAGCACTCTTTGGTAGACACAGGTGGTTTCATTAGATACACTTCTAGGAAACTAAACTCTACAGGATATATATATATATATATATATATATATATATATATATATATATATATAATTATTTTTTTACTATAATAATTAAAAAATTAAAATATATATATATATACAGACACAGACATAGACACACACACACACACACACACACACACACACACACATATATATATATATATATATATATATATATATATATATATATATATATACCACCTTTTTTGCAATTTTATAGGTTCCAAATCTCAGCTACTATTGATCAGAATTTAACAAATGAAAGCTCGTTGGAGAGGTAATAACTTGGATTGTGTAGTGGGCTATGTGAGAGGGGATCATCCATCATCCAAAGTTTATTTTTGGCATTTCGTTTCAATAGCAGTCATTTTTTTTTTACTAGTTTTTCAGTTGAATTACTAAATATCTGATATTTCCCTAAAACCTCTTGCCTTGATGGAAGGGAAAATAAAACTCTTTAGTTTTAATACATAAAATAAATTCCACAGTGTATAATGATTATTTGATACTGGAGATATTCATAATCGTATTCTATTTTCAAACGCGAGGAGATATAACATGTGAGAAATATTTGGAATCAAGTCTCCCCTTGCTGTTATTTCTGATCATTTGAAACCATAGCAGCAAGTTTTAGTCTCCCCTACATAAATGGCAGATGGTTTCAGGAAATAACAGATATTTGGTAATTAAAATGCAAAACGAGGAAAAACAAATGACTGTGATTGAAATATCGGTAAAGGTGCAGTATATTTCCACCTCCCAAAAATCCTTTTAAATTACCACAATTGTAGAGTGCTGGAAACGAAAATAGTGTTTAAAATTCCAGCAAACAAGTAGTCTCCAAAATATTAAGAAATTATAGTTTAAAAACGTTAGGGATCACTTTTCTATATTAATTTAACTTAAACTGAACACCCACTTTATAACCACCATTTGGGGGGGGGACGTCTGTTATTTTTTTAGGGGTGGTGTTTATTTGGTAATTAGCCTGGAAGACCAACACAAAACCTTCCTTAAAAAACTTGTTTTCAATAGGTTTTCGGGTGTACTAAAAACGAATATCGCGTTTAAATTTTCCACAAATAAGTATTTTCCAGATATTAAGCAATGTAAGCATTTATGTTATAAGTGCTGGCCATTGTTGTACGCGCAAGAGTACGCGTATTTTTACTTATCC
>NC_136523.1:47320137-47327637 GCF_053919585.1 Euprymna scolopes | reverse complement strand
GTGTTTACATTTTTCGGGCAAGAGAAATATAAGTTTTCTGGAACTATTTCCAAATGAAGTATTAAATTAAACTTACTATATATATATATATATATATATATATATATATATATATATATATATATATATATATATATACTAGCATGGGTGCCCGGCGTTGCCCGGGTGTTTACAGGTGTATGCTGAGCAAAAAAAAAAAAAAAGGGGGTAATTTTTTAAACTTTGACCCCTATTATAACCCCTGAAAATTTATTGCTTTGGCCTCAAATCAAGTTATTACGTTAGATCCATGTCCACGGAACCTATATCTAAAATTTCAAGGGTGTAGACCCAAAATTGTTGGAGGAGTTTGGTAGAGTTCTTAAAGGTCAAATCGTTGAAATTTGACCCCTTAACAGCCAAATTTCTGGCTGACACCCGTCACATCGATTTTCCCAAATCTCAGTACCCGGTATTTCAAATTTCGAGTCTATAGACTAAAAATTGACAGAGTTATTGCGTAGGGAAATGTACACAGACAGACAGACAGACAGACACACAGACAGGCAGACAGACAGACACGTTCACTTATATATATATATGAAATGAATTAATACAATAAATGTACTTAGCTTTTGCTAAAAAGGGTACTAATTATCCAAAAATGTGGTCATGGTAGCAACAAACATAGTTTCGTGTCATAAAAAATGTCATGGCGGCAAAAATCAAAGAAATACGGAAGCACATTAATGACATAATTTAATTGACTCAATTAAATTCAATGAATTTAATTCATTAAGTTACAATGATAATTTATTCATTATAAAAGTTCAAACAATTATTAATAGAATTTAAACTTTCATAAACTTTAAACGGCATAAATTTTAATTAAGTTCATTAATTATATTGACAATTTATTCATTGAAAAAAAAGTTAGCACTCTTATTTATTAATATCTATACAGAATTCAAAGTTGAAAGGAAATAATTTATAATGATTGAAAAAAATAAACACTTAAAAAAATACAAACTTACGTTTTAATCAATCGGAATGTTTACGTGAAATTTAAAACCGACTTTACACAATTTGAAACGTATCTGAAAATGACATCGGGTAGTTGGAGGGGAAAGTGTAGTGGGTGGAGGGGCAAAACGGAAAGGTTTCCTTTTCTTTTCAAGAATGGGCATCCGTAGTTACCGACATGGAACGTTTGTATAAATTTTCAATTTTTTTAATTTAATTATTTTTGTGTGTTCCTGTTTTTAAATTATTATTATTTTTTTTTAATTATTGTTCAATATTATATAAAAAAAATATTTTATGCCGAAAGTTTCGAGCAAGGAAATTATTTTAATAATTTGCTTATAAAAATTATACGAAACCTGTAATTTATAAAAGAAAAAGTAGACATATTTTTTGCAATTATAAATTTTTTGGTGAAAATATTAAATAAATAATGCTTAATTCAATGTTAATATCGGCAGTTCGAGAAATTCGTTTTTCTTCGAGTTCATTAATACGGACTTTAGGGGCTTTTTTTCGTAATGTTCCTATAAAAATTATTTTATTTCATTTTTAGTGTTACAAAATGCTTTATTTATATAAAAAATAAATACTTTTTTATTTACTACTGAAAACCATAACTTTCGTAAAGTTATTTTTGTTTAAATAAAATAATACATTTCCACTAAGATTTAAATAAAAATAATTCGTACATTATATTCTGCGATTATTATTTGATAAATACTGTAAATTTCATTAAAATTGGTTAATTTCATGATTTTTGGTGAATTTTTAAGTAAAGGGAGAGGTCAAAATGTTTATACATTTTGAGCATCGGTATTCATTTTGCCCGTACCTAGTAAAACTTCTTTGTATATTTATTTATGTATGCGTATATATATATATTTGTTTAAAAACGTTTGCCTACCAAACTCCTCTCAGTTTTTGGTCTACAAGCATAAAACTTAATATATAGGAACACATGCGAAACATTATATTTGGTTTTAGCCAGGGAAAATCGGTACAAAACTGTGAAAATTTAAAAGAAAAATGGAATTTGCCAGGTGAAGGTCGCACGACGGCATTGCAAATATGCATACGTTACGTAATAGCTATTGATTCATGTTTTAATTTTTAGCCTTGCAGCATGCATGTCTTCATAGCTCAGACATTAACGTCAAAAGAAAAGGTAAATCGTAAGCTAACCGTTTTGGTTTCGATTCTCGGTAGTGGTGCACGAGTGATTTTTTAAAAACATTAAATCATTACTATATATTGGGTCCAATATAATATAATAATAAAATACGAAATCTGCTTTAATCAAAATATCATATTTAAGCGTATTTTCCGACCGCGCAATGCCGGGCGGCCTGCTAGTATATATAACCGCTATTTTCCTCGATTTAGCTTTAATAAGTGAGGAAGGAAACCTGGTTAGCTAACCTTTATTTTCATGTTTTATTTTTTAAATTCATTATGCTTTTTGGTCTGTATTTAGCCGTTATAAAATTCTGTACCTCCCGGAAAAAAAAAATATATATATCGTTCTAACGGTATCATTCCTGTTTTCGTAGTTCTTCAATTTTTTTTAGTTAAAAAAAAAGGAGGTCTTACATTTTTGGATTCTTGCATATATCTATCTATCTATCTATCTATCTATCTATATATATATATATATATATATATATATATATATATATATATACATATACATATACATACATATACATATATATATATACATATACATATATATATACATATACATATATATATATACATATACATATACATATATATATACATATACATATATATATACATATACATATATATATATATATATATATATATAAATATATAAATGTAAATTTGGTTCGTTCCAAACGAATAAAACCATATTTCTACGTTACCAATTTATTTGAAATTTTCAGACAACCCATCTTTAGAGTCGAGGCATGTTTTTATGTTATTAAAATAAATTTACCTCGCGAATTATTAAAATATTAAATAAAATAAATATATTTTTTTTAACCGTGGTGCGAATCTGTTCTGTTGATAAAACTGAACTTCCGGTTAGAGTCATTTCACAGCCACGAATTGACGAAAGATTTCATTTTCTGTTTAGTAAGTAAAAAAAAAATAATAATTCATTTGTTTATCTTCCAAATTTTTTAATTTACACATTTTTTCTTTATTATATGAGGCCAAAAAAAAAGTTTGTCGCTTGCTTTTGTAGTTTTTTTTTTGTTTTTTTTTCGATATAAGATTGGTTGGTAAAGTACAGTTTTTTTTTTGTCCGCGCTATTTTTTAAATCGTATTTCCACGTTTAATTAGTTTTATTATATGTTTTTTATTCAACTATAAGGTTAAAATACACCCTCCCCTCCCCACGTTAAGAATGGCTTTTTAAATATTAACGTTATTATTACAACACGGATCACTCTCTTCATGAGTACTGTACTTTCACCTAACCCATCTTTAGAGTCGAGGTATATTTTTATGTTATTAAAATAAATTCACCTCGCGAATTATTAAAATATTAAATAAAATAAATATATTTTCGTAAGCCATTACTGCGAATAAACTTACTCATGCAGAGAGTGATCCGTGCTGAAATAATAACGTTATTATTTAAAAAGCCATTCTTAACATGAGGAGGGGAGGGTGTTTTGTACCTATTTTGTACTTTAACCTTACAATTGAATTTAAAAAAAAAACATATCATAAAACTTTAATTAAACGTGGAAATACAATTTTAAAAAAATAGCGCGGATCACTCTCTGCATTAGCACACACACACACAAAAAAAAATAATCCCATATTTTAAAAATTAAAATTCATTATGTACTTACCAATTTTTTAATTTTAAAATTTATGTTAAGGCTTTTCACTCATGAAACATTACGTTTTAATTGTTTAGTTTCTTTTTACGGCATTGTTTACATAAAAAAGTTTGTTTCAACTTTTTCTAAACTGTTTCATTTTTACGACATGCCTCAACGTATTATAAAAACCCTAACCTCCACATGTTAAAAAAGACAAAAAAAAAACGCCCTTCCATAAACCTCGAAAGTCGTTCTTAATATGGGGAGGTTGGGGGTGTTTATTCCGAAAGTCGTTTTAACATGTGGAAGTTAGGGTGTTTACTGTTTATAATATGCTGGGGCGAGTCGTAAAATTAACGAAGTTGCTATCTATTATTTATTGCAAAAATTGCTTGTAATTTATTTATTTGACAAAAAAAATACATTTTGGTACTCCTTGGGCGTTGATCCATAGCGACCAGCAGAAAAAAATAATAGTCGCTCCCTTAGTCCCCCGCACGTAACATATTTTATTTACTGACGTTGCCGTAACTAAACGATTATTTGTCACATTTACAAACATTTATTTATTTTGAAAAAAGTTTTACTTTTTATGAATATTAAAAGAAAAATGGGTACTCATGCAGAGAGTGATCCATGCTGAAATAATAACGTTATTATTTAAAAAGCCATTCTTAACATGGGGAGGGGAGGGTGTTTTGTACCTATTCTGTACTTTAACCTTGCAATTGAATTAAAAAAAAAAAAAACATATCATAAAACTTTAATTAAACGTGGAAATACGATTTAAAAAATAGCGCGGATCACTCTCTGCATTAGCACCGAAAAATGTTACTAAACTTTTATTAATAATTTCTCACTTTTACAAACATTTTATTTTAAATTTCTTTTTAAATGACGACTTTTATCGACTTTTTTTTTTAAATATCCCCCCCCCAAATGGTGTTTATTCCAAAATCCGTTGTTAACATGGAGAGGTTGAGGGTGTTTATTCTGAAAGCCGTTCTTAACATTTGTGGAGGTGGACCTAATGTAAAAAAAATAAATTAAATAAATAAATAAATTTAAAAAAATAACTAAATCATTTACTGATAACTTCTCACTTTTACAAATATTTTTTGATTTACATGCGCGGATGAACAAATTGTTGAATAGTGCGAAAACAAAACGTTTTTGTAATAAACTTCGGGATAATTTTTTGTGTAAATATTTACATTTAGGTCCACCTCCACAATTTTCTTTTTTAAATGACGACTTTTATTGATAAATAAATTTACTTCTCCGCAACTTTTATTGATAAATAAATCTACTTCTCTGCCACGGGCACTGAACCCCTCCTTTTTTTTTAATAGTATTTTCGGGTGGGTATGCTGACAACAAATATCAGTTAAATTTTGCAAATAGCCCCCCCCCCTCAAAAAGTGATGTTTATTCCGGAAGCTGTTCTAAAGATGAGGAGATGGGGGTGATTATAAGGAGGACCTAATCTAAAAAAAAAAAAAAAAAAAAAAAAAAAAGTTTTTTATGCGCACATAAGCAACTATTTTTTAACTTTTTTTTTTACTTTTTTATTTAAAAATTAGTAAATTTCAATGAATAGAATAATAAATCATTTATCATTAATGTGTTCTTGGTTTTGTGTTTTCATTACAACAATAATGAACCAATTTAAATCTTCCGGCATGTGTTTAAGGGTTACGAAATTATCAATACATCGTTTAGTTACTAAGCCAACGTCAGTAAATAAATAAAAAAATGTTACGTGTGCATGCATTAGCCTTGACTAGGGGGGTTAAGGGAGCGACCATTAAATAATTATGATGGTCGCCATGGAACTCAACGCCCAAGGAGTACCTAAAGTGGCACTTATGCACTTATGTTATCGTGCTATTTTTTAAAATAGTATTTTCATGTTAAATTCAAATTTTACAATATGTTTTTCTTTTATTAATTTAAGTGAAAGTACAGATAACCCGGTCGCTTTCTAATGTGAGGAAAATCTAGCCCCCCCCCAAAAAGGGGGTACTTTGGATAATAACAAAACATTAAAATTGCCTCAGTCTCGAAAGATTTCTTCTCTACTGAACGAGGAAAAAAACGGTGAAGTGTAGTGCACCTGTTTCTCTCCCCCTCTCTTCCTCTCTTAATATTTCTCTCTATCCATCTCTCCCTTTCCCTCTCTCAATCTATCTTTCTCTCTATATCACACTCTCCATCTCTCTTTGAGCCCCTTTCTCTCTCTAACTCCCTCTATCTATCTCCTTTCCTCTGTCTCATCCCTCTCTGTTTCTAACTCTCCCCCTCTCTCTGTTTATCTATCAATCCCTTTATCTCTCTATCTCCTTCTCTTTCTCTATTTTCCTCTCACTTTCTCTTTTCTATCTATATATCTTCCTCTCTATCTGTCCATCTCTAATCCCTCATCCTATTTTAGTCTCCTAAATTAATTACAGTGAATAAGGCATTGTCAAAACATGGATAAATCCTATTTTAGTCACCTAATTTACTGACTGTGAGAATAGAAGTTATTTGGAAATTACTGCTACCTTGAACAGCACCAGAAGTAACTGGTAAATTAAATTGATTTTGGCAGCCATTTGGTAACAAAATGACATAGCCTTAGTCCTTGCTGCATGAGGAATACCTGCGACCTTGCTGCCAAGTAGAAGAATTATTTATTCTACTTTAAAACATTCAATTTTTCAAAAATCTCATGTTCGACATCTCCAAAACATCCAATATGGGGGAAAATATTGCAGAAATGCAAACTTATTGTTTAGGATGAATGCACAATGGTACGCAAAAAATCACTTGAGGCTCTTGGTCGATCCTTGCAAGATTTGCGTGGCAATGTTAGACCATTTGGGAATGCAGTAATATTGCTTGCAGGAGATTTCAGACAAATGTTACCTGTTATTCTTCAATCAACACCAGCAGATGAAATAAATGCTTGCCTCAAATACTCTACTTTTTTGTTCCATGTGAAGACATTAAACTTAACTCAAAATATGCATGTCCAGTTGCAGACTGTTCGATCCGCACAAAAACTTTTGCATCACTTGTGGGAAATTGGGTACGAAAAAGTGCCAGCTGATCAGAGTTAAGGGCAACATTCTTTGACTTTTAACTTATGTAATTTCTGTAATTTTATTTCATCAAAAGAATAGTTAGTTTAAAAGGCTTTTGCAGATATTCAAATAAGAATTCCATTTGACTGAGTGAATGAGCTATTCTTGCAGGTCAATACAAAGATGCCCATGAACTTAACGCTATTATTCAATGTAAAATTCCAAGTGAGGTAGTCAAATACAAATCCATCGACACTGTTGTGAAAGCAGATAAAGTGGTTAATTATCCAACAGCTATATTTGCCAGGGATGTCACCCCATGTATTGCAACTGAAATTTGGTGTACTAATTATCATGTTGTGAAATATAAACCAATCCAACCTTTGCAATGGCACATAGCTTGCAGTAAAAAAAAAATAAATTAACAAACAATATCATAGAAACAACAATCTTAACAGGACCTTTCACAGATGAATATATCTTCATTCCATGCATTCCTATGATTCCACCGGATACATCATTACACTTTAGGAAATTGCACTTTCCAATTTTATCGTCATTTGCAATAACCATCAACAAAGCACAGGGAACAATCTTTACAATTGTGGGCCTTACAGTTACA
>NC_136523.1:47265973-47313473 GCF_053919585.1 Euprymna scolopes | reverse complement strand
GGTTAAAGGGAAAATTATTCCTAACTCGCATTTAGGTAAAAATGCACTTTCGTAAATAATTGAATTAATTCAAAAACGTATCGCAAAAACAACTTTTTCCGGTTATAACACACAAGAACACGATAAAACACAATAAAGAAAGAATATTCGTATTGTTTTGATTATGCTTAACCTGGGTCTATAAACAATACAAATATTCATATCTCATCTCCAAAATTCAAAACTTAAAAAAAAAAAAAGAAAAAGAATATTTTGTAAGATACTTTATTTTATTTTTTCCTTAAGAATTGTCACTTTTTTTTTGTTATCATTATGAATGAGACCCGCAAAACGTCCACAGTGCTATTTACATCAATTTCTTTAATTTACTGTTGATTATATTAATGCTTTTTGGCAGAGTTACCGTTTAGTTGTACAAATATCCTCGAACCCTGTAATCACTAAAAGGGACTCTTAAAAGTCGACATCGGCGGTATCGAGCAGAAGTTTAGTAATTGTCTGTATTTTTGAGATGAGGTGTTTTCGGGTTCGAGACTCCGTTTGTTAAATAATATAATATAACAACCAAAATGAGGAAGTCAGTCCGACAATCTCAATAAATCAGCAGACGTTTGTTTAGAAATGTTTCACAAACTTTAAATGGGTAAAATATAATTACATAGTTATTGAAAATGTGATCACGTGATTAAAATTTAATATAAATTAACCACGTTGTTTGACAAATTAAAAAAAAAAATAATGCAAAGTGTTTATTTTATAATTTCAAATTAAAAACATTGAACAATAAAAATAAAATTTTGGGTACTTACGTATTTTTCGTACCGTGCTGAAATAATAATGTTATTATTTTGGAAAGCCATTCTTAACATGGGGAGGGTGTTTTGTAACTACTCTGTGCTTCCACCTTACAATTTTAAAAAAAAAAGAAGAAAAAAAGATATCGTGAAACTTTAATTTAACCTGAAAAAAACGCTATTTTTATATAGTTTTTTCTTTCTTTCAGTTTAAATTCAAGTTTCACGATATCTTTTTTTTTTTTTTTTTTGAATTGTAAGGTGGAAGGATAGAATAGTTACAAAACGCCCTCCCCTTCCCATGTTAAAAATGGCTTTCAAAATAATAGCGTTATTATTTCAGCACGGCACAAAAACTACCAAAAATTTCCCAAAAATACCCCAAATTTCATTTTAATTGGTCAATAAAACACATAATCATTTAAAAAAAAAACTTCATCTTGAATTATATTTTTTAATTTGTAAGATAACGTGATTAAATTAAATTAAATTTTAATCACATGATCATATTTTCAATAATTATGTGATTATATTTCACCCATTTAAAGTTTGAAACAAACTTCTGCTCGAGACCTTTTAGTGATTACATGGTTCGAGGATATTTGTACAACTAAACGGCAAATCTGCCTACTTTTTTAAAATAATGAATGTCTATAAATTAATGAATCTTTATTCTTTTCTTGTGAATTAATTAATAAACGCCGAAATAAACTTTCGTCGCGGTATTTTTAAAGTGTTTTTAAGGTGGTCTCGTATTGGAAAACTCGGGGTTGTTTTACAATCCACTGAGATACTAAAAATCTGTCAAAAACAAATATATAACAAACAAATGTGCCTATTTACAATGTCTCCCCACGGGACAGAGTTAGACACCAGGGTCGTTTTTTAATGTGGAGTAAAGGAACAAAAATAAAAATTGTCTCAGTCGTGAAGGATTTCTCCTCCACTGACAGAAAACAAGAGATTGAAGTGCAGCATCTGAAGAACAGATACTACACTTTGATCTTGGCCCGAAACCCGGCTATTATGCTATTAAAGGTAGAAAGTCACTTATCTTGCATAACTGGATAAGTTTTTAGTGTTTGTATTTAATGTAAAATGTTTATTCGCTTCGTAAAGCAAGTAATATTGAGCTCTACCGAAGAACAAGAAAAAATGTCCGCGATCTCTTTGAAGTGTCGATAATCACTTCAAAATAAGAAATAAAACAAAATGGTGAGAGAAACCGACCTAATAAATGTTACCGTGACATTTATTGGATGGGTTTCTATCATCATTTTGTTTTATTTCTTGAAGTGATTATCGACACTTCAAAGATGTAAAGAGACATCGCGGCCATGTTTTCTTGTTCACCAGTAAGACAAAACACACACACACAAACACACGCACGCACACACACACACACACACACACACACACAAATAATACATTTAATCGTGTTTGTTCAAATGTTAAAAAAAAATTTTTTTTAAACAACTTGAAAGTAAGATGCAAAAACGTCAGTAACCCACATGTCCTGTAAAATCGTATGTTCTACCGACTGGGCTCTGAAGGCTTGTTTTACGTTTATGTATTTTGGTTCACTAACAAATAAATAAATAAATAAAATAAAATAGAATAAAATAAATATTGAAAAAACATTTAATCGTATTTATTCGATGTTTTAAATACAAATTAAACATTTTAGTAGCCCACATGGGGACTTGAACCCCAGACCCTCAGATTACTTCAGAGTAAATGCGCTTAAAAGTCTGATGCTCTACCGACTGAGCTATGTAGGCTGCCGATTACGATTGCAAAATTAATCAATAATGTTTTGTTTTTTTATGGTAATTTTACCCATGTTCGTTATATGTTTAATTAAAAAAAAAACTATTTCGACATTACTTTGCACTCAACAACTTTGGATTGGATAAAATCTTTGCTTCTTAAAAACTTTCTCTCATTGTAATGTTTTCTTTATTGTCGTATTTTCATTTTATTTTTTATTTCGTTCTTTTACTTGTCTTTTTTTATATTTATTTTTATTACATGCGGCGTAAATTTTTTTATATTTATTTTTATTACATGCGGCGTAAATTATTTGGCAGACAAAATTATAAAACCTATTTATTTTATATAAAACGCATCATGAAATAAAACCAGGAAAGAATTCATTTTTATTATTTTTTTCAGCATTTTTTTATTAGACTAAAAGTACGACATTCGAGGCTGCCATATTAAAATTTGGCCTTTCTGGGGTTTAACATTGACCTTTTCTCCTTAAAGGGCCAAATTTGGCCTTTTTAACGCTTTTTAATGAACTGCATAATTTTTCGTAATGAAAGTGCTTAAAAAAGGTCAAAATTGACCTTAAAAAGGCCAATATTTCAAACTTTAGAAAGGCCAAATTTTAAAAGCATTACGGCGTCCTCGAGTGTCGTACATATAGTCTATAAAAAAAATGATGAAAAAATAAAAATGAATTTTTTCTGGTTTCATTTCAGCATTTTGAGTCTGATGTGTTTTATATAAAAATAGTCTTTATAATTTTTTGTCTTTCAAATAAGTTACGCCGCTAAACTACACATTTATCCTAATTTTTTTCTAATATTTGTTTATCCTCCATTTTATTCGCTTATGTTTTTTTATATTTTATCCTTTATAATTTATCCTCTTACCTTTTTTATTATATTAATTATTTCTAATACTTGTAATTCCGATACTTCTACTAATATATATGGACCTAGCATAAATCCCCTATTTCAAGTACACCCCATTCCAAACTTAAGTTTGCAAAACGATTAGTTTATTTATTTATTATTATTTATTTTTATTTTTTTATTTATTTTTTTTCATAATTGTGAAAGTTCTTGATTTGAAACGAACAGGTTCCTAGTGTATGTTTTTTTTTTTAATTTGAGCAAAGTATCCTGTACCTCTATAAGGCCACCATTCGCCCATGTAAGGAGTATTGTTGTCATATTTGGGCTGGTGCAAAAGAGTCTCCAACTTGATAGGTCTTGAACTGTCATCTAAGCTGCACTGCAGTCTCTGTCCTACCGACGAAATGTTGCGTCCCTCTGCTTGTTCTATAAGTATTTTAATGGTGAATGCTCTGACGAACTGCAAGCACTTGTGCCCCCACGACGTAAATACCCTAAACAAAGCTGAGAAGCAACTAAATCCCACCCCCATACAGTAGAGATCCCTAGATGTAGGAGAGCTTTCTACTCCAATAGTTTCTTCCCCAGAACCGCTAGACTTTGGAATTCCATTCCGGCTCCCTGCTCCCCCCAAATGTACTGACATGCAGAAGTTCAAGTGTAACGTAAACCAACATCTTACTGCCCAACTCCCCACATAGTACCCCAGTAGCTTATATCCCTGATAGTAGCTCCTTAGACCAAAGTGGCAATGTGCCTTGTTTGGGGTGAAAATGTAAAAAAAAAAAAAAAAAAAAAAAAATTATTGTTGATTCTTCTTATATGAGTTTCAACGTAATTTTATAACGAGAAGATTTTAGAAGTCGGAATATCGAATTCCTACAAATCGTTGTTTGTTAACTCAAAAAAAGGGAAAAACAAAAGGGGAATTTTTTTTTTTTCCTGTTTCGTTAAATCAGAAAAGTATTTTTTCTTTTGTTAATTTCAAATTTGAACTTAACTTCAGTCGCTAAAAACTATTATGATCTTGATTTTAAGTCTCAATTACAGACATGAAACTTCATATGTAAGGTATTTAAATTCATCCGAAACTTTGTATTTGGGGTTTAGCCCGGGAAAATCGGTACAAAAGTATGAAAATTAAAAAAAAAAAATGAAATCTGCCAGGTGAAGGTCGAACACCAGCATTACGAATATGCATGTATAACGTAATAACTATTGGTTCATGGTTTACTTTTTTACCTCGCAGTAAGCGCGTCTTCATAGCTCAGTCATTAACGGCAGAGGAAAAAATTACTCATAATCTAACCGGTTTGGTTTCCATTCTTGGTGGTGACGCACAAGTCTTCTGTTTGTTTGTCTGTTTGTTTTTTTTAATCATTACTATATATTGGCTCCAACATAATAATAATAATAATAATAATAACAACAATAATAATAATAAATACAAAATCAGCATTAATCAAAATATCCTATTTAAGCGTATTTTATGACCGGGCAATGCCGGGCTGCCTGCTAGTATATATATGGACGTAAATGTATTTTTAGTTTTCGTAACATGAAATATGAGGGGGTGGCACCTAAAAAAGTATTTCTCCTCGTATATTTTAACGAAACCTACTTTTAATATGTAAAAAAATAAAAATGAATAAGTATCGAAAATTTCTTGAAAATCTGATCATTAGTTGATTTTTGCTAATTTTTTTAAACATGGGTATGTTTACGGCTTCAAAATAATCACTACACAGGAACGTTGTTTTAAGGCGTCGATAATGTAAACACGAATTTAGTCTCACATTTTCATCATTTTTTTTTTTTAATATTGGCATTTTATTTAAAGCTTCTTCTTTTAAATGGTACAAAAATTAATGACAACATTATATTACAGTTACATCGTTTTACATTTAGAGAGGAGCGTTTGTATCTCTGATAATCTGAGGCGCGCGTCCGTCTCTCTCTCTCTCTCTCTGGTAACTTTTAAGGAGACTGGAAAGTTTATCGGGTGAAACGTTTTGCAAACAAACAAACGTAAATAATGTAAAAAAAACACCTTATGTTTGTTTGTTTTTTTATACTCAAACATGTTTAACAATTTCTTTTTCATTAAAAGAAAAAAAGAAAAAACTATAGCCCGCATGGGGACTCGAACCCCAGACCCTCAGATTTATTTCAAGTATAGATTGCTAGCAAAAAGTCTAATGCTCTACCGACTGAGCTAAAAGGTCTGATACCTAGTTGCTATGCCTGAAACAATTATAATGATTTTTATTCTTTAAAATTAATCTTTAAATTTGTGTTTCGTTGTGGTACCTGTGGACATTCCACGGTTAAGTAATGGGCTTTTATTGAATTATATCTGTTTTATTATTATATGAGTTAACGTTACTATTACAAAGATAAATTATTTTAAAGGAAATACAGTTAAGGAATTAGTCAAAATAATTTATTTTTGTTTACTTTCTTAGGTAATCTCCAAAAATACCGTTAGGGCTTACAATATGGCCGCCAGAAGAGTCACGTGATCCGGTTGATCCAAAACATGAATCGCCGTATTACGAAACCGGAAAACGCAAATTTAAAGCAAACTTTGACAAACAAGCATAATAATTAAGTACAAAAACAGTTTTTCAATTTGTCAAAGTTTGCCTTCAAGGCTGCGTTTTCCATTTGCACGATTCATGTTTTGGATCAACCGGATCACGTGACTCTTCTGGCGGCCATGTTGTAAGCCCTAACGGTATTTTTGGAGATTACCCTTTCTTACGTGTGATTTGTTTAATAGAAAATATAACTATGTTAAGTTACCGTAAATATCAAGGTGCTTGTTAAGATAGTGTTGACAGATCGATTTTTTTGACATGTTATTTTAAGCAAAAACGATATTACGTACTTAATGATAATATCGTAAATAGTAATACATCCAAAAATTACGAAAAGTTATCGAAGTGTTATACGAATGACCCGGTCTAAGCCGGGTTGACATGCTAGTATATATATGTGTGTATAGGTGTATATACATATTGGTATGTTCATGAATTAAAATGTGTATAGGTGTATATACATATATGTATGTTCATGTATTAAAATGTGGCACGCGTCTGGGGATGAAATGTCAGAAATTGATAGGCTAAACGGGAATTGTTTCAATATTTCTCACAAATATAAACAAACCTTGTTATTGTTATGAAAAATGTAACAGAAAGGAATCTGGTTACGTGGATGTTTTGAAAAGATTAACAGAAAAAGTGACAGAAGGAAAAAGATGGCAGTTGGAGATTTGATTGTCAACCGAGTGGACGCCACGATAATTCTCTCTGTCGCTACCCCACTTTCTCTCTCTCTATCTACCATAAGCAAGAACAACAGGAGAAATAAAAAAAAAAATGGACTGTTGCTTACACCAATGGTTGTTGTGTTTTGAATTCTTAAAAAGGGTTTATAATATAGCAGAAGTAGAAAGTTATTTACAGTTAAATGTAATTTTTACGGAACTTTGGGTAAAATTGTATTTTTCTTAGATATCATAACGTAGATGACGAAGAGTTCACACACAGGGGATATAATTCTGAACGCAAATTTTAGATTATATTTTAATGGCGACCAACATAGCCTTATTGTGATAGACTTTTTTTTTTTACTAAAAACATAGTAGCAGTTGTTCTACTCGGTGAATCTATATCTATATGGGTGAATCTAGTAGATGTTTGTATGTGTGTTGAAATATTTAACCGATAAACTCTTAAATTACTGGTCACACTGAACTAATGGTAAATGTGTAGGTTAACGGCGTAAATTATTTGACAGACGAAAAAAACTATAAAAACTATTTATTTTTTTATATAAAACACATTATTAGACCCAAACGCTGGAATAAAAACAGAAAACAATTTCATTCTTATTATTTTTTCATCAGTTTTTATTAGACTAAATGTTTGACAGATTGGCCTTTTTAAGGCTAAATTTGGCCATTTTACGCTCTTTCATCACGAAAAAATACGGCGGCCAAAAACATGGTTCATTAAAGAGCGTAGAAAGGCCAATCTGTTAAAGTTTAGAAAGGCCAAATTTTAAAAGCAATATGGCGGCGTTGAATATCGCACATTTAGTCTAATAAAAATGAAAAACATAATAAAAATGAAAAACATAATAAAAATGAAAAACATAATAAAAATGAAAAACCATAATAAAAATGAAAAACATAATAAAAATGAAAACCCTAATAAAAATGAAAAACATAATAGAAATGAAAAACATAATAAAAATGAAAAACATAATAAAAATGAAAAACATAATAAAAATGAAAAACATAATAAAAATGAAAAACATAATAAAAATGAAAACCCTAATAAAAATGAAAAACATAATAAAAATGAAAAACATAATAAAAATGAAAAACATAATAAAAATGAAAAACCATAATAAAAATGAAAACCATAATAAAAATGAAAAACATAATAAAAATGAAAAACATAATAAAAATGAAAAACATAATAAAAATGAAAAACATAATAAAAATGAAAACATAATAAAATGAAAACATAATAAAAATGAAAAACATAATAAAAATGAAAACCATAATAAAAATGAAAAACATAATAAAAATGAAAACCATAATAAAAATGAAAACCATAATAAAAATGAAAACCATAATAAAAATGAAAACCATAATAAAAATGAAAAACATAATAAAAATGAAAAACATAATAAAAATGAAAAACATAATAAAAATGAAAAACATAATAAAAATGAAAAACATAATAAAAATGAAAAACATAATAAAAATGAAAACCATAATAAAAATGAAAAACATAAAAATGAAAACCATAATAAAAATGAAAAACATAATAAAAATGAAAAACATAATAAAAATGAAAAACATAATAAAAATGAAAAACATAATAGAAATGAAAACCATAATAGAAATGAAAACCATAATAAAAATGAAAACCATAATAAAAATGAAAACCATAATAAAAATGAAAAACATAATAAAAATGAAAAACATAATAGAAATGAAAAACATAATAAAAATGAATTTTTTTCTGGTTTTATTTCAGCCTTAGGGTCTCATAATGTGTTTTAGTTAAAAATAAGTAGCTTTTATAATTTTTTCTTCCAAATAGTTTACACCGCTAAACTACACATTTACCGAATTAATTATGTACTCTCTTGTCTAAAACCGAACTAGGTAGCTCAAAGTACATAATTTATATCTACCAGTTGTTCACTGAAAACAAAAAACAATGAAAAGAGTGGGGGGGGAGTAATAGAAATAAATAAAGTAATGCAAATATAATAGTGATGTTATAGTTACCATTTATTTGTTTCCCCCACGAGAGCAGAGTTAGGCACAAAGTCGGTTTTTAATGTGGAGAAAATCCAGCTCCCCCAAAAAGAGGTATTCTGGATAGGAACAAAAATTAAAATTTTCTCAATCATGAAGGATTTCTCCTTCACTGACCGAAAACAGAAAAGGTGAAGTGTAGCATAAAAACAGATACTACACTTTGTCCCAAGCCAAAAGGCGAAGGAGATTTAGATTAATATTATAGTTACTCAAACTTTAATTAACTCACTAAAAATCCATAAAATATAATTAAACATGTAGTTAACAGATAATTAAATAGCATAATATATATTGAATTAAGAAAAAATATAGATTTATATCTAACTAGCGGAGGTGCCCGGCGTTGCCCGGGTGTTTGGAGGCGTAAAAGAAAAAAAGAATTTTAGGCGGGTAGGTAGACCCGAACCCTTGAGGTAATAGACTGAAGACTTACCGCTATGCTACGCTTACAGAGAACTGAAAACAAATGAAATGAAACGATTAAAAAGTCAAATGAGTAAAAAGTGATGTGACAGGTGCGTGAAATAAATGAGGTCAACCATCACGCCATAGGGAATGAAACGCACTTAACTTTGGCTTAACTTAAGCCAGTTTCTACGCATGTCGTTTGTTTCCCCCAAGATGTTTGGGAAAACAGCTCCTCATTTAAAGAGGACTGTCGTAATGAATAACAATTGTCTGATATGATGAATTTGGGCCGCATTGATCTAACTTCGTTGCTTTCTGGACGTCTCGAGCACGAGTGCCAGGGAGGCTAATTTTGCTACTTCAGTGTCACTTTTTTACGACAAAACCAAAGAAACACGCGGAGAGTAAAAAAACATCGCGAAAATAGCGTGTAAAAGTCGCCCAAATCAAAGATACACACCACCTCCTTTCGTAAATCGTACATATTATAATTTAGGTGGCATATAAAAGGTTCTAAGAAAGGTTCTCGAACGCTTCCCCTCCAAAAGCCTTTGCCGGACATACACAAAAAATGCACACACACACACACAGACACACACTAACTCACTAACACACATTTTGGCTTATATATATATAGGTAGATGTATTTGAAGCTATTGTATTATGAGTCTGAAACCGGGTAAAAATATTTTTATATTAGCAGAGTACCAAAAACAATGATGAGAAATGGTCGGAGGAGAGGAATTCATTGCGCAGTTAAATGGCAGCAGAAAAAAAGGACAGTAAGGGATATCGTAAATAAATAGATAACGTAAATAAAGAAGAAGACTTAAAAAGTAGATAATAAAAGAAGAAACGGAAAATAAACAAAAAAAAACTTGCAAAGAAAAATTTAAAATGTATCATCGTTGGTCCAATTTGGTCACGAGTTTTCGTGATTTACTGGACAAAATACCACGTGATTTTTAGGGTCAACAATTCGGTACCGTTATATTACCAGAGAACCCTATATCATTAGCTGATTCATCTATCACCAGCCTCTCACTTTTAGACAGTCTAAAGAAGAGTCTCAAATCTAATATCCCGCACTGTCAGCCAAGCTCCAATCTCTGTCCCATCGCCGCAATGTTGCACTCCTGCGACTGTTTTATAAGTACTTTAATGGATTGTGTTCTGATAATCTCATAACATTTGTGCCTCCTCGACGTGTACCCTCCGACTGACCTGAGAAGCAGCAAAATCTCACCCCTTCAATATTGAGGCCCCTAGATACTGGAAAGCCTTATACTCTTATAGTTTCTTCTCTCGGATTGCTAGGTATTCCTACATCCGTAACTGCCCTAATCTGCAGAAGTTTGAATGTAATGTGAACAGACTTGTTGCTCAATTCCCCATAAGCCTTGTTAGAGATGATCCCTTACGTTCCAAGTAGCAATATGGCCTTTTGGGGTGTTAAAAAAGGGTTTGTTTGTTTTTTCTTAATACCTCAACTAGTTTATATATAGATCAGGTAGAATCTCCGTAGGATTTCCACGGTTGATGCTAATTCATAAAAATTATTTTGAAACAAATAATCAATATTAAAAGAACAAAAAAGAACTGACTTTTAGAAAATCTGCTATAAACACTTTATTAAAATTCGTTTCATTTCTTGGATATAATTAATCAAATTTTTACTTGGTCAAAGGAAACAAAGTTGCCAATCAAATTAAAGAATTGTTTGCAGAGTGTTACAGTTCGGGAATTGTATTCAACATATCTTATCGCAACAACATTTCTTGGCCTTCGGGCCAAGATGGCACACGTGGTCCTCGGTAGATATTTGTTTGATATCCACCGCACCAAAGTGTGACACAAGGTAGGAAGGTGGAGAATAGGCAAGCTCCCCTAAAGGAGGGGCACTCTTGCCTCAACAAAAATTGCCTGGGCATCCCCGTCGGCATTCCCTGATGGGGTGCCTCAGGCGACAAGCAATAAACTTGCCCCACCCGAAAGCCGAGTGGGAAGGCCTGGGAGGGTGGACCTACTGGGTGATACCCGAGTGGCGTACCTCAGTATGACAGGTATAGGGTCAGTTCCTAGCCCCGCGTTTATCGGGCTGAGTGTCAAGAACGGATCCTTGACGAGTACTTTCTACCCAGTCTCCAAGCCGCCAAAGCAGCAAGGAGACTATCTTCACTTACACGACCCTGGGTACTTCGGAACCCATTTCGTAGAATAGCATGGTCATTAAAAAGACTCTTGGCTGGTGGTACAAATAAGATCTTGTTCCTGTTTTGTTTTGGGTACTAGAGAACCTCTAGCAGTGTCAGAAATTTCGTGAAAAATAGTGAATAATTCCACCCGCTATCTTTCGAAGCTTATAACTCCTCGAAAAATGGCATTCAAGCCCTAATTTTTTTTTTCAATTTAAGGAGCAATGACCAAGGTTTCATTTAAAAAATAAAAACAAACAAACAACGTGTTTTTTTTTTTTTTAACTTCTGGCTTTACAGGTAAATTTCTAAAAAACTACTTTTTTTTGTTTTAAATTTGAATATATTATTTATTGATCTTTTGTCTTCAATTTGTGATATATAACACTTCGGTGAGTAAATTAATTATTTCCTTTTTAATAGACATTTCAAAATGGCGTGAATTTTAAAAAAAAACGTTGTCTAAAATATTATATTCGGTTTATTGGAAAGAGCATAAAATTTCACATTGACCCTGAAAATATCGTAAAAATAGAATCAATAGAAAAAATTTGATAGATTTTTTTAAAGTTTAAAAATTGAAAAATACTGAACTCGTAAAATTAAATTAATTTCATTACTATTTTTAAAAAAATATTTCTATTACTTTTTATACAACTTTTGTAGCTTATTTTGGAAGTATAATCCATAAAGAAAATAAACAACCCACCTTTTAAAAGAGAAATTACGAGTTTTTCATATTTTATTTGCAGTTTCGTGTTAGGGGTGTCAAAAATTCCTACAAAAATTCTGATACACCTAGAGAACCTCCGAGTTTGCCCAACCTATGCATACATTTCTTTTGCCACATCCACCCTGTCTTCCCCCACTCAGAGGTCAACTTCTACTCCCACTTTCCCAGCCTAATTTTTTCTCCCCATATTCACTAGTAAATCACCTCCATCCCAACTAGAGTCCTGCTTGTTTTCGGTTCCTGGGAAACAGTGGGCGATCCAATACTTAGATTAGGGTCGGGAGGAACCATACTAATACACCCCTATAGGCATTTTATTTAGTTCAATCTTTTCTTTTTGGGTTTTTCTTGGCTCTTCCCCCATATTTATGATAGGAGCTTGATATAAAGAGAGGCGCAGACAGTTCGTTTAACACAAGGGATGAACACATTATTGAAGGAGGAGATTCAGTTAACATTATGGAAGGCGTTACATATAAACGTTCGGGTTTGTTTTACTATACACATAGATTCGAGAAAGTTGTCAAAAAAACAAACAAATGTATAACAAATAAATGTTATCAAAGGCAAGATAAGTTACTTTTCTACCAATCTAGAAAAGTTTTTAGTGATTTTATTTAATGTAAAATATTTAATCCGTTCGAAAACATGCAGTGTTTATCGATATATTTGAAAAAGGCAAATGGCGGCGATGTCTCTGCTTAATACGTTAAGTTTGGGAAAATGGGTTCAAACTAAAAAATTATGCAAAATACTATTAGAAACTCATTATATGCCAGCCTGTGTCACGGTAACATATATTGAGTGAGTTTCTAACAGTATTTTGCATAATTTTTAGTTTGTACCCATTTTCCCAAACTTAAGGCATTCAACAAAGACCTCGCCGCCATTTGTCTTTTGCAAATATATCGATAAACACCGTATGAGTTTCGGACCGATTAAACACTTTACATTAAATAAAAACACTAAAAACTTATCCAGTTTGGTAGAAAAGTAACTTATCTTGCCTTTGATAACATTTATTTGTTATACATTTGTTTTTTTGTTTTTGTCAACTTTTTCGAATAGTAAAACAAATTCAAATGTTCTTACGGAGATGATCACAAAAACACATTACCTTTTCAGGCTGAAAGATGACGAACGAAGACTTATAAATATGATGATCTTTATTCCATACGGATGATATGATCAGGGATTCGAATGCCTTGCTGATTTCTACATTGTCTTTCTTTCCGTTCTTTTGCTTCTGAAGGGGGCTTAGATAACTCTCATCCTTCACGACTCAACCCTGACTGATCTGTCTCTACTGCTCTCCCTGATCTGACAGACTGATCTGCCTAATTTTGGACCCTCTTAACTGAATATATTGAAACTATCTTTCTGTGTAACGTCAGAAACGTGCCCAACCATGTGATTCCTCACATGGATTTACATACACATGTGTCCAATACGTTTTTAGCAAAACAAAGACATTCCTTAATTTACATTGTCCAATATCTGACTTACTAGTTGTATCGTTATTTAGTTATTTCTAAACACAATGGTAAATTCACTAAATTCCTGAGATTGCATTATGTATGCACTTTTAACTTTTGAATACTGGGTTCGATTCTAGTCTTTTCCTTATAATAAATATTATTTTTAATCCTATTTACGTCTTTCTTTAATTACTGGGGTCTATCCTCTATCTATTTGTAGGACGAACCGGATTTAACTTGGAATACCCGGGTTTACAGTCTCTATTGTTAACCATTTAACTACCGTCATTTTCGCTCCAGACAAGGCATAAAGTCACTTGACGTAAGAAGCCACAAAAATACTACTTTGTTTCTTTACCATGTACTCTCATAACGTCATATCCTGCCACATAATAATAACATTAGTCTGTTAAAACCGCTTTTTTTTATATAATGGATGGTACCATGTCGGATAATTAGCTAATGTTAATCGTGACAAGGGTTGAACTAAATGCAGGTCGAGGTGACACAAAGTTTTGGGAATAAATTCAATTCCCACGGAAGATGCGCGAGGAGATATATCGTGTAAAGTAGGACGAGGTTAAATAGGTTAAAAGTAGAAGGAATTGAAAGAAGTCGCGTGACAATCTGTAACGTTACCCAACACGTTGTAGCCTGTCGCAAAGTAGACAAAGAATGGGAAAGAACTTCAGCTCGCTTTTTCACATTGTAACAACGACATGTATTTCCTCATTCTCCCGCCACACTTGACTTCTCGTTTACGACCGTGGCGTCACTCACGTCTCTAATGTGCTTTTGATCGTTATCCACGTCTCTAACATGATCTCGAACATCATCCACGTCTCTAACGTGATCGTCTTTAACATGCTTTTTCTCCTTTTTATAGCCTTGCTTTACCTGTGAGGTCATTTCGCATGCAGTTACATACGCGTGTCCACGCTCTGTTATAAATCACTCTGTAATAACTAAAAGGAAAACTTTAATCATTCGAACTGTAATAATCGTTTCATTTTTTTAAATTGAATGATTTTTTCTTTTGATTAAATATATGCACCTTAACGTGGTTACAAAACAGTTCGTCTGTTTATTTCAATTTTTCAATTTTATTCATGATGCTTTTAAGGGCTTTTGCCAATTCTCTTAATATTAGGACGACTACGCGCAGAAAAAAAAAGTTCACAAACAAAGAATTTTTTCCCACAATCTCGTGTGCAACCAACACCAGGAGACATCCTTGATACGATCACATGGTGACACTGATATTTTAGCTACAGAAAAAATGTCCTTCTTCAATAATTGTTTTTTTACTATTCTAAATTAATACGATACATTCCTATTTTCTCTAATGGACCCAACACGTATGTAGACACAGTCGCAAAGGAAAATAAAAACTTCGACACAACTTTTCTTGGTAAAGGAACTGTGTGTATCTTTGTGTCTGAGTTCGTTTCCAATTGATTCGGAAACTGCTGAGTCGATATGTTCTTAGATAGGTTTTTTTATCGGAATGCCTTTGATAAGTATCTATAATCGATAATCGAAATAATCCGATGAAAGGAGGAATGGACGAGTTTGACCAAAGTTAACATATTACAAAGCCTAACATCACAAGTTAACTTGAGGAGTTTTATTGCCACATAAGCCAAAGGGCCCAACATATAAAATCAATAGTAGGTTCTTTCATATGACAGGCGTGCGTTCCAAATGAATGCTTCTGTTTAGAGCACAACTGGAGCATGATACTTGATTTTTGCATTTTAAACTTTAATACAAGCAATTATATATAAAAATAATTTATATAATCAAAAATAGGTTCTCTACAGTGCAATGTAGGCTACAATAAATTGTGAACTTAGTCACTGCGAGAGGCAATGTGAAGCTTCTTCCAGGTGTGTGTCGCGATGGGTCCCCCAATTAGAGCCGGCAATTAATCAATTTGATTGAGAGAAAAAAAAAATATGGAAGTCTGAAACATTCGTTGATCATCATTCAATCCCGGGCAATGTCAGGTTACCCTGCTAGTCAATTATAACAAGAAAAAAGCAATAAACGAGCAAATACAAAAATTTAATATTTTCTTTCAATAAAATATTTACACCTAAATGTGCTTTCAAAACTGTCTGTTTATTTTTTTAAAAAATGTCTAATGAAAATTAGTTATAACTACACGAAAAACAAATAATGTAGAGTATCAAAAATAAAATAAATAAATAAAATAAAATAAATAAATAAAATAAAATAAATAAATAAAATAAATAAAATAAAATAAAATAAATAAATAAAATAAATAATACTCAGTATCAGGACAAAAGTTCAAATATCAAACAAATAAATTAATTTCCAATTTCTGTGGAATTTGCTCATTTTACAATAATCATAATATGCACGTTTGAAAGTCAAACACATGTCTGACGAAGGTTATTTCCCGAAATATTACAATACAGATCCTACACCTGACCATGCTATATATATAATGAAGTTTATATATGTGTGTGTGTGTGTGTGTGTGTGTGTTGAACTTTATTATCGAATAAATGAGTATTAGATACCGTTAGGCTGCTTTCTAGCTGACTATAACAGTCATTTTCAAGTCTAATATAAATATATTCTTGTTGAACCGGCTTCATAAAATTCGTAACTCTCGCTTCCCTTAATTTTTCCTTTACTTTTCACATTCCATGAACGATGTTTCTAACAAAGATGGAAGAATTGCTGTTTTCTGGGCCAGAATCCATTCCATCCAACACTTATCTTTGGCAAGTTTTTTTTTTTTTACCTTGAAGAAGTATTTTTTTAGCTTCGTACACCAAGTGGTTTCATGTCTTTTCTGGAGCGATTTCCATAAAAAATAATATATGATCAAACTACTCAAAATCAATGATTACGGATTATCATAGCGCTATCTCACCGCAAATTTACCGTTTGCATAGTTTGATCATATATTATTTTTTATGGAACCCTGGGACTATTTTGCGCTATTTCACTGCCTGCAGTAGTGTTTTCTTACATGATATTTCGCGTGCGCACGCGCGTAGTGAAGTGACTTATCACATCGTGGAGGAATCTTTTTAGCGGACATTTGAAATAATAAAGTTAAATAAAAATGTGGTTCATTTTTTTTTTTTTTACTGAACCACATTTTTTTTTAAATGAACCACATTTTTTTTAAATGAACCACATTTTTTTTTAATGAACCATGTTAAAACATTATTTTTTAGATCAATTAAAAAGCATTAATAAATAACGTAATACACACAAACACACATAAAAAAAATGAATCACTTTTTTTTCTTTTGAAAACTTTCTTGGTGTTTCAAATGTTTATTACAGATTCCTCCGCGATGTGATAAATCACTTCACTATTTGAAAACACTACTGAAGGCGGTGAAATGGCGCAAAATAGTCCCAGGATCCAGGGGATCATACCATGCAAACGGTAAATTTTCGACGGGTTTGATTATCAGATTCGTTGTCAGCGACCTCGAATACCTCTAAAACTAAATTAGAGTGGTCGGTATTCTGTTGCAGCGTAAGATAATATTTACCAAAATAGTTGACTTGTTTACAAATAAACCGAAATGCATTATAATGGATTTAAATTACGAGCTGAATTTACTGGCTCAGGGCCACTTTGCAAATTTCACTACTTGAAAAATTAATTTAAATATAAACGTTTACTTCACAACTTTGTTGCAAACACACAGCCAAACCTTATTTTTTTATTTTTTTATTTTTTTACACAGTGATCACCACCTATCAAGGTCCGGAAGCCACTCAGGGATAACGGTTATTGCAAGTACATTACGTTAGTCTCTAATAGAGTAGATAAACTTAGGACTTTATAAAAAAAAATTCAAATAGCGAGATAAGCATGAGACAGCTCTACACTTCTAAAAAAGTACTTTGCCTGTGTATCTGATTGTCTGCGTGTCTGTGTGCATGAGTAGGTGTATCAGAATTTTTGTAGCAATTTTTGACACCCCTAACACGAAACTGCGAATAAAATAAAAATAAAAAACTCGCAATTTCTCCTTTAAAAGTGGGTTGTTTATTTTCTTTATGGATTATACTTCCAAAATAAACTATTAAAGGTTGTTTTAAAAGTAATAGAAATATTTTTATTTTTATTTTTTAAAAAACAGTAATAAATTTTACGAACTCAATATTTTTCAATTTTTAAACTTTAAAAAAATCTATCAAATTTTTTCTATTGATTCTATTTTTACGATATTTTCAGGGTCAATATGAAATTTTATGCTCTTTCCAATAAACCGAATATAATATTTTAGACAAACGTTTTTTAAATTCACCCCCCCCCAATTTTCAAGTGTCTATTAAAAAGTAAATAATTAATTTACTCACCAAAGTTTTATACATCACAAATTGAAGAGAAAAGGTCAATAAATAATATATTCAAATTTAAAACAAAAAAAAGTAGTGTTTTTCAGAAATTTACTTGTAAAGTTCGAAGTTTAAAACCTTTTTTTTAACCCACATTGTTTGTTTTTTCTTTTTTCTTTTTTTAAATGAAACCTTGGTCCTTGCTCCTTTAATTGAAAAAAAATTAGGGCTTGAATGACATTTTTCGAGTAGTTATAAGCTTGGAAAGACAGGGGGTCGAATAATTCACGCCTCCCATTTTGAAATGTCTATTAAAAAGTAAATAATTAATTTACTCACCAAAGTGTTATATATCAGAAATTGAAGAGAAAAGGTCAATAAATAATATATTCAAATTTAAAAAAAAAAAAAAAAAGTAGTGTTTTTTTAGAAATTTACCTGTAAAGTGCGAAGTTTAAAATCTTTTCTTTTTTTTTTTTTTAACCACCTTGTTTGTTTTTTGGGGTTTTTTAAAAATGAAACCTTGGTCCTTGCTCCTTTAATTGAAAAAAAAATTAGGGCTTGAATTACATTCTTTAAGGAGTTATAAGCTTAGAAAGACAGGGTGGAATTATTCACTATTTTTCACGAAATTGCTGACACACACGTATCTGTCTGTCTGCGTATATGCATGTCTGTGTGTCTGTATCTGTGTGTCTGTGTAATATGCACATGTGTATGTCTGCGTTTATGTGTGTGCGTATCTGTGTATCTAAGCATATGCGTGTCGGTCTCTCTGTGTGTCTGTATGTGTGTGTATCTGTGTGTCTGTGTATCTGTGTGTCTGTGTATTTGTATATGTCTGTATCTGTGTGTCTGTGTATATGAGTATCTGATTGTCTGTATCTTTGTATCCGTGTGTCTTTGTATATGAATGTCTGTGACTTCGTTCCCTATGGACTCGAATTACTGGACTGATTTTGATTTAATTTCACACGAAGATACTTTATGTGTCTGGCAATGTTCTTAGATAGGTTTTGTATCGGAATATCTTCGATAAATATCGATAATCGAAATAATCCGACGAAAGAAGGAACAGGCGATTTTGATCAAAGTTAACATCTTACATAGCCTAACATCACAAATGCATTTGAGAAGTTTTATTACTACACAAGCTGAAAGGCCAACATATAAAAATCAAGAGTCTGTTAGTTGATATGACAGGCGCACATTGGAAATTAATGTTTCTGTTTAAAGCACAATTTCACAATGATATTTTAGTTTTTCATTGTGAACTTAAATTAAAGCCATTATCTCCGCACAACCAGTAATGCCAGGCGTATAAAATCAACAGTATGTCTTTGATATAATAGGGGCGCGTTTCAAATGAATGTTTCTGTTTATAGCACAATTGAAGCATGATACTTGACTTTTGCGTTTTAAACTTTAATGCAAGCCATTATATCTATAAAAATAATTTAAAAAATCAACACTAGGTTCTCTACAGTGCAATGTAGACTACAATGCATGAATCCCACCATAAGTAGTAATTCTATTTAACCTGGAACTCGATAATGCGAGAAATAGACAAATGCATAGATAGAGACAGAGAAAGAAAAAACGAACGGGAAATATATAGCAACGGTACTTACTTAATTGTTAAGTCCAAATTAATAATATATCCAAAAATTACGAAAATTCATCAAATAACTGCTATTATGTTTTTAGTAAAAAAAATAGTCTATCGCTATGGTCTAAAACAGTACGTCAGCCATTAAAGTGGTAAAAAGGCGAAAAGTATGTGCCATGTATTCACGATCTTCAAGATGTTCACATCTGCCGAAAATGCAATTTCCCAATTTTCCGTAAAAATTACTTTTAACTATAAATACTTTTCTACGGTATAAGGTTTCATAATTTTGGGATATATTATTATTTTTGACATGACAAGTAAGTACTGCTGTTTTTGCTTAAAACCAATTATTTAAAAAATCGATCTGTCGACTATCTTCACAAGTACCTAAATTTGTACTCATTTTGCATTAAATACTAATCCCTGTTGACCCCTATTAATCAATAACTGAACATCGAACGGATACCATAATACTTAGTTTGCTGCACCTCACCGTAAGAAATGTTCATACAAAAATACATCTAGATCGGCCAGTACTTTCCTAGAAAATTTCAAGATTAAATGTGGTATTGTAGTGACTAATCCCTATTAATTTCTATTCATCTCTTAACTATGCAAGATAAGTTACTTTTCTACCTAACTGGATAAGTTTTTAGTGTTTTTATTGAATGTAACATGTTTATTAAGCTCGAAAAACATACAGCGTTTACCGATATATTTGAAAAATACAAATGGCACCAGACTCTGTTGAACACGGTAAGTTTGGGAAATAAGTACAATTGTGTATTATTTAGGGCCTCTATCCAGTCATAGCTGACGGAATGAGAGAATGCTACGCTCGTGGAGTAAATAAAGGGTCCCAACTCGAAATTCTATCCATATTCGCGAGTTCGGCAGAAGCAGTCCAGAGTTCTAAAAGATGTACCTGAAGAAGGTCTGACGTTACATCGACCAAAACATTGTGAAAATCACAATCAATATGAGAACAGTAGTCCGAAGAATCAAAATAATATGAATAGCCAATCTTCATCTCAAAAATTCAGAAACGTTGAGATGTGTCATCTTCTATAATATGAATCTCACCTGTCTGTTTAAATGTATGTATGTATGTGTGTCAGGTCATGTCATATGCTACTGGTACCATGTAACCCAGTACTACCTGCCTCATAGTCGGGTCACCGGCGACTAAACTGGTTCTCCCACCAGACTTGTTTGGTGAGGAGGGTGGCTAGTCTCCCTGAAGGATTAAAAACAAGACCTTCCAAAGGGCGAATGAACCCTTTTTCGGGGTCAACGGCCAACTAGCACCGTGTGTGTATGTATATGTGTGTTGGGGTGGAGAGGGCTCTTGTAAGCCGTGGTGAAGGCAACCTTTCTAGGAGAAGCAAATCTCTGATTTAAAAAACTATAAAGCGGGAAACCAGTACCCGCATTAAGCTGGTCTGCAGTTTAACTTGTTGTTGGCTATCTTGCTCTTGCTTGTTGCTGGATCTCAACATTGTGAACTGAGAGAGAGACTTAGCTATCGTACAAAGCTAAGACTCTGTAACATCATCTGTGTATAGATACTCCCTCAGACATTTGTCTATTAAAATGGACCTGTGGCGATGAAAGCCATTTTTGGGTTCATGGACTTTAAGTGTCTGAGGGAGTGGCATTCGTCTGACAAGACGTTGCAATCATCATGTATGTATGTATGTATGTATGTATGTATGGCTAAAACTTTCGACAGAGGCGACAGATTTTCCTGAGATAGATATCGTTTTGAGCTCGACCCTTCGGGCGACAAATATCGAAAAATTGGCTAAAAACATTAATTTCTTCATCCTCAACTGAGTACTTTTTTTCAAGAAGGGGTCGCTTTTTTTCACTGATATTTTTGAAATTTATCCCCTCTTTTCGATTGACTAGCCTTAATTTAAACCTTCGCCGCTTCCGGTTTGTCAATGGATCCTTCTTCCCCGTGCGGGTTCGAGCCTGCCTACCACCACTTATTTTTATTTTATTTATTTTTTTTGCTCAACACACACCACCAATGCCGGGCTACCCAGGCTAGTTTTATATATATTATTTTTAACATTTAACTAGCCTTGCAAACGTACTTTTACCGATATTTTAAATACTTTAATAACCCGAACGCAGTGGGTGACTCAACAGTTCACATTTTCTTTTTCTAGTTTTATTAATATAAAAATAATGATAAACAAAAGACAATGCCGTCTATTTTAAATAAGCGATAATTATTATTGCTATCATCATGATCATTGCATTGCCGTAAAATGGCTTAATTCTTATCATAATGTCGCTGTAATTACTAATTCCGGTGGTAATGGCGTCGATAAATTAGCTTCATGTTTGTTTTGTCTTGAGCTGCCATTTGAAATGTGGCATTCGTTTCGGCGGAAGATGATACTATACGGCCGGGAGGCGAGTTAATTTAGAGACTCAATCAGCAATTAAGCCTGATTGACGCACATTCGACTTATTTTACGCTGCTCTAGCGTTGCCATCGACACACCGTGGTTCGACGCCAGAGAAGAAACCGCTTCGAACGCCCCTACTGACACCACCCCGCCCGCTATTTCTCTCCACTGCGATCCACCTACTCACACCGCGCTACAAGTTGTTCCTCGCCTAGCCAACCTCCTTCCCAGAATCATCAGCTTTCTTCGCCTGCTCCGCCCCAATATTCCACCTCCTTATCATTCCCAACCCCGCCGTCCGATTTCATGGCTACGGAAGCTGAACGCTAAAAGGAAAATGCCGTTGTTGTTCAGCCTGTAAGATTCTGCACGAGAAAATAGTTCGTATTTTTTCTTTTCGAATCCAAGATATCTATCTTATTATATAAAAGGAACTTTGTCTGTGTGAGTTCGTCCCCTATGGATTCGAAAACGGCTGGGCCGATTTTGATGAAATTTCACACTAAGGTACTTTATGTGCCTGGCAATGTTCTTAGATATGTTTTGTATTGTAATGTCTCCGATAAGTATCGATAATCGAAATAATTCGATGAAAGACGGAACAGGCGATTTTGATCAAAGTTAACACCTTACACCGCCTAACATCACAAGTGCATTTAAGAAGTTCTATTATCACACAAGCCGAAAAGGTCGCCATATAAAATCAACAGCAGGTTCTCTAGTTTGACAGGGGCGTGTTCGAAATGAATGTTTCTGTTTAAAGCACAACTGAAGTATGATACTTGACTTTTGCATTTAAAATTTAATTTAAATCATTTTATATAAAAAATAATTCTATAAAACCAACAGCAGGTTCTCTACAGTGCAATGTAGACTACGATGTATTGTGAACTAAGTCAATGCGAAGAAGCGTGTGAGGCTTCCTGGCGGTGCACCACAATCGGTCCCAAATTAGAGCAGGCAATCAATCGATTTGATTGAAAAAATGGATTACTTCCCCGATTTCGATGACAATAAAAATATGGGAGTGTGAAACATTTGTGGATCATCATTCAATCCCGGACAACGTCGGGTCTCCCTGCTAGTATTTAATAAAACAAATTGGCCGTATGTAATTACAGTTTTAAAAAAATCGCAACTAACGTTAATAGAAAGGTTCTTGTGTATACTGACTAATTTTTTATATCAACGCATTTCAGGTGAAAAGATTATTACGTGCCATATCGAAGTCAGTATAAATCCAAAAATTACGAAAATGATCCAGTAGAAGACTTCTGAGATTTTTGTTTTAAAATGGCAGCCCCTTAATTAAAGTCAATTTAAGTCAAGCTTTTAATATTGAACTAGTCGCATAACTCTTCCATATTGAAACCTACGATAGAACTCGATAATGTCATGAATTCTATTTTTACGTGTAATGATATTTCTACTCGATCATTTTCTGTAATTCTTTTGGAATTTATACTAATTTCGACATGACACGTAAGTACGAAATAATGTTTCACCAATCTACACAATGACCAAAAAGGGAAAAGTGATATTTGGTAGGGGTTTATTGCCAAAATATCACCCTAAAACGAACAAACAAAAACAGACAAAATATGAGTTGTAGTAAAAAATAATTTTTACTATATATTAGGTATGTGCAAACAAAATGGTAACCTATACGGTTTTGGTTATAAAAAAGCAGCTTATATTTTTTTTTATTAGTTTCTGATTAATTTTTTGTGTTTGAAAAAGAAAAGCCTAAAATTTATCGCTTAAAAGAAAAAATGTATTTGTATCCATAAAAAAATTATAATGAATAATGTCATCACAGCAGCAAAATTTTACAAAAAAAATCATCTAAATATAAAAGTTGAATCAATTAATTGTAAAATTTCCTTAAAAACTAAATATTAGTTTTAAACGAAAATTCCATGGGAAAAATTTTTTTTCGTGGAATAAAATACCGTGGGACTGCTTCTCGGCTGACTATAGCATGGTCATTTTGAAATCTAATATAAGTTCCTGTTGAGACGCCCTCTTAAATAATCAAGCCCTACCAATATTCCACCATTACTGATCACGTTGTCTAACCACCTTATTAACCTTTATACTAGAGTGGCATCCGAGCCTTGGTAAATGGTGATCCCAAGTAAAATAAGTGAAGCATGCATGGTCCCCCGTGAGTGCACAGTGAACGAGACATAAAAAAGTTTAGAATTTGACTCCACCCCACCCATTTAGCCTCAAAAGTCCCTAGTGGACGCCAAATCCTGGTGAAAATGAAAAAACGGTGCAGTTTTAGGCCTTAACATATGTAAAGTTGAGTTCTGCACCATGCAAAAAAATGAAATGACTAAGTCCATCATTTACCCTCCCCCCTCCCATTCAGCCCCAAAAGTCCTCAAGGCCTTAACACATTTAAATTTGAGTTCAGCACCATGCAAAACTGCTAAATAGACATACACAGAAAATTTTGGACAAGTATGGTAAAATAGTCCCCAAAATGGAGTATTTTTATTAGCCCTTACAGAGCCCCTGGGGTACACCCAAGAGTTATCGCGAAGTATAGATGAACAAAATTATATAGAAATCAGTTAGTTACAACTTTTCAGAAAGTTTTATAAAAATCCAAGTCATCAATTTTTTTAATAATCACAAAAGTGTAGATTTTAGCCATTTTAACCCGAAAGGCAGCCTTACGAAGTGTTTTCCCGGAAAATCCGTTCCGTTACTTCTTTACTTATATTATGGTTAATGTTGGTGCAAATTTTCAAAACATTCCAAGTCGTAATTATTGAGAAAATTGCGGACAGGCGAACGGACAAGGGTGAATTTTGTCGGAGGACCAAACAAAAAGTATTTCAAAGATATGTATTAATAAGATAACGTGTGTGTTATTTATTTTGTTTGTCACGCTTACATCCGAGTGACTGTCGTTTAATTGTTATGGACTTCTATTTCTTGTACTAAATAATGTTAGCAAGAATTCTTCATAACTTTTGGTTTCGGTTTCGATTATAGCCGATGCTATTTCAATAATCTATTTTTTTTTAATTAAATAATTTTATCAAGAATTTTTCATAAGTTTTGGTTTCGGTTTCGATTATAGCTGAAGGAATTCCAGTTATATATATATGTATATATTTATATATATTTCCTTTTTTTATATATAAGTTTTGGTTTTGGTTCAAGCAGATGCACCCAAGTCATATGGATATATTTTTTTTATATTTAAAATCACAACTTGATAATATATAAAAATCGATAGAACATTAACTTTATAATAATATATACGAAATCTGCATGAAATAAAATATCATATTTAAGCGTACTTTACGGCCGGGCTACTCCGGACGTCCCTGCTAGCTTAAATAAATACTTTTGCAGTTTTAACAAAAGAGCTACAATAATATCAGAGCGTCTCCATTTACACTGAACATCTACAGAATGCCAACATCAATATATCACATATGAATGAGTCCCCTGTGGAATTTCCACAGGTCCCGCTAGTTAATAAATTGATGTCTGAATCCGATACGTAAGATTTTTGTTTAGTATTTTTTGTTTAATATTTAATTTTGTTTAGTATTTATTTTTGTTTAGTATTTTTTTTGTTTTAGTATTTATTTTTGTTTTAGTATTTATTTTTGTTTTAGTATTTATTTTTGTTTTACTATTTATTTTTGTTTTACTATTTATTTTTGTTTTACTATTTATTTTTGTTTAGTAAAAGTGCTTTGTGTTCGCCTTATTTGGATTCATCGGACTACTGTTCTCATCTTGAGTGTCATTTTCACAACGTTTCGCACGAATCAATTGCGTAGTTTGGAAAAATGAATTATAAAAGTGATATTCTCCTGAAATTTGAAGGTTCAATTCTCTGTGTGAACAACCAAATTATACAATTGCGAGTTATTTACGGACATGGCTGACGAAACGAGAGCAAGCTACTTCCAAGTTAATAAAGGGTTCCGTTCGAAATTCCGTCTAGAATCAAGATTCCATGAACAAAGCTTCTTTCTTAGAACTGCACGCCTGTGGAACTCTGTTCCGTCTGCCTGCTTCCCACCGGACTACAACTTGGATGTCTTCAAGTCCAACGTTAACAAATTCCTAATGAACCGCCCCCTTAAGTAAACACTTCATCAAATCTCCATACTAACGTAATGTACTTGCAATAACCCTTATCTCTGAGTCCCTGAATGGCTTCCGGGCCTTGATAAGTGGTGATCACTGTGTAAAAAAAAAAAAAAGTTCGACAAGATACACCTGGAAAAGGTCCGAGGTTAAATCGCAGTGAAAATGACACTCAAGATAAAAACACTAGTTCAAAAGAATCCAAATAATACGAATAACATTCTTATCGTTATTTGTGAACTTTATTATTTAGGGAGAGCACCTACCTGAACTTGTCAACATCCCCAGAAATTTTGGAATAAGATATATGAAAACATGGAAGATGTGCAAATTGTTCTTCATCAATTTTTGAGTAACATTGCTTCATAAAAATGTTAAAGGTTATGTGTGTGCATGTTGACGTCAATAATATGTATATGCTTGGCAAAATACTAAATCTTCAACTTATAAATTATGGAATATATATTTTAAGCAATAGGGTTAGCTACGTGGGCAAATATTTACTTTTTTATTTTGAAAAACTTACAATTTAGATGAAGCTTAAGCATATTCGGCAAAGAGAGAAAAACATTAAACTTTATGGCTAACTAGCCTGGGTACCCGGCGTTGCCCGGGTGTTTGGCGGTGTGTGTTGAGAAAAAAAAAGTGGTAGCATTTAGGTATGCTCGAACGCGTACCGCGAAGGATGAAAAGAACGCGAAAAAAAAAACGTGACGTCTTTGCCGTTGAGGCCATCGCCAAACCGGAAATGGCGAAGGTTTAAATTAAAGCTAGTCAATCGAAAAGAGGGAATGACTTTCGAAAATATCGGCGCAAAAAGTGACCTCTGCTTGTAGAAAAGTGCCTAGTTGATGCTGAAGGAGTTAATGTTTTTAGCTAATTTTTCGATATTTGTCGTCCGAAGGGCGAAGCTTCAAAACGATATAAATCTCGTGCAAATCCGTCGCCTCTGTCGAAAGTTTTAGGCATACATACATACGTATATACATACATTTAAACAGACAGGTGAGATTTACTTTATAGATGATATATTTATTGCTTTAGCCAACTTATAGCTGATGTTTTCCTAGTATATACAGAGTGAGCCAAAAGTAGGCGAAGAGTAGAAACATTTATTCATAGATCACATATACGTACAACTACATGTAATTAGAAAATTATATTAATGAAAATCAAAGGTTATTTATCATCGCAAGTGCTGAAACTGTTTTCCTTCTTAATTTACATAGCTTTGAAGTCTGCCTTTTACGCTAATGCATACATAGAAGATGGTCAAAATTTAACCATTTTGAACCTCCTAAATAAAATAATAAACATTAAAAATAAGTTGCCAACCCCCCCCCAGTAACTAAAACTAATATTATAGTAATCTATATATCTATAAAAGTAAACGCGTGTGTGTGTGTGTGTGTGTGTGCATTTCCCTACGCAATAACTGTCAATTCTCAGTCTACAGACTCGAAATTTGATGTACTGAGATTTGGGGAAATCTTTGTAATCCGTTTTCGGCCAGAAATTTGGCTGTTAAAGAGTCAACGTTCAAGGATTTGACCTTTGAGAACTCTACCAAACTCCTCCGACAATTTTGGGTCTAACACTTAAAATTTTAGACATAGGCTCCTTGGATATGGATCTAATTTAATAACTTGATTTGAGTCCAAAACAATAAATGTTAAGGAGTCATAATATGAGTCAAAATTAAAAAAAATTGACCCCTTTTTTTTTTTTTTTTTTTTTTTTTGCTCAACATACACCTCCAACCACACGGGCAACGCCGGGCTGAAATGCTAGTAGATAATAATCATAAATAAAACTAGAAATCACAAGATTCGATCATTAGACAATCCACTCATAAATGTCTCTTTTTCATTATAATTTAAAATAATTTATCTAAGCATTACAATAAACTGACATAAGCAGCTATTTAAAGGCAATTACCCCTTTTACTTATCTGACAATTAGATTTTTTTTAAAATGGTCACAAGTAGTAACGATCTCTTTTAGATTTTAAAAAATATCTTTATCAAAGAAGACCGAAATAATAACGGATCAATACGTGTATTAGTACTAATTATTGTTTTCACACACACACACACACACACACACACACACACACACACACACACACACACACACACATACACACGTTGATATATATCTATATATATATATATGTGTGTGTGTGTGTGTGTGTGTTATAATATAAAGCTGAATGTCTGTGTGTGTATGTGTGTCTGGTTACGAATAGGCTCCTATATGGTTGACTATTTTTTTAAAAAACTGATGACATATAATGATAGAAGATGTATCGAGGCACAGGAATGGGTATGTTTGATCTGGCAGAACAGTGGCTCGTTAAAATTGTGGGGTCTCCGTTCGCGCCTGGTCCACAAAGTATGGAAATAAAAAAATTAAATATTAAAAAAAAACGTTTACAAGTGTTTTTGATATAGATGTACATAAGAATACTTTGATAAGTATGTTTTAACTTAAATAGGGATGGTATAATAAAATTGTGGGGTCTGCGTTCGCGCCTGGCCTCTATAGAATGGAAATAGGCACAAACTTTAATAAAGACTTTTCATATCTATCTGCGTAAGTATACTTTGATAATTATGTTTCAGTTTGGAGAAATATGATATAATAAAATTATGGGGTGTTCGTTCGCGCCTGACCTCCATAGAATGGAAATATGTCAGAAAGTTTAACAAGGTTTTTTAATATAGATCTACAGAATATTTTGATAAGTGTTTCAGTGTGAACAGGTATGGTATAATAAATTATGGGGTTTATCTATTTTATTTTTACTTTCATCATATTTTGCTTTGGTTTTGATACCCCCAAATTCGAAGCTATCTCTTTACAACCCTTCGTTTCCATAACCTATCATACTTTCATAAATCAGAGTCCATTTTCTGTAGGCTGTTTTTGAACCCAGTCAACGACGGGTACCTTTGCTAGTATATATATATATATATATATATATATATTCAAGATGAAACATATTATAAGGTATTTGCAGCTTCTCTTCCAATTTTTGGATTTTAATCATGTCAAATCGAACTATATTTCGTTTGGACGGATTGATTGTTGTTATTTCTTCTGATGAGTTAAGGGCAAAATAAATTCATTCATTGATATAATAATTAAGTGATTGTTTTGAGATACTGTCAAGAATTGTAAATATCAACTGAATTAAAGGCATAAATTATAAGATGATGAACATCATGAATTTTGGAATGTAGTCTTTGGTCATTTATTCAATATATTGCTCTGTAATTACATTGAGCTTCTTAAATAAGGATTGGTATATATTATGAGAAAATATATTTCTACAGAAATATATATATATATATATATATATATATATATATATATTAAATAAAAGATTATGAATAAAAAGTTTACATAAATTTATTATATCATTTCATAAATGATGAAAAAAATAGTAATATGGTAGCAAAACCCATTTAATTCATGGCATTTCAAAGCAAAATGCTTCTCCTCAAAAAAAGGAGAAGGGCCAACATTATATAAAATAAAAATAAAAGTCGGCTTAAAAACATTTAGATGAATACAAATAGGAATTCTTATAAGATATATTTACAAAAGAGGTAATATTATTTAATATATTGAATTTCTCTTCTTAATCGTGCTGAGGTTTTTCTATCTTGATAACTTTGTTAATAGCTTCAATATATATATATATATATATATATATATACACACACACATATATATATATATATATATATATATATATATATATATATATATATATATATATATATATGATTAGTGTTGGGACGATCGATCGGAATCGGGAATCGGAATTTTTTGAGATATCGAAATCGGAAAAATTTATGCCAATGTTCTGATGCTAAAAACGATTATTTGACTTGCTTTGTTTGTTTGTATTTTTGTTGCTTTTGTTTTGTTTGTTATTGTTTATAACTTAAGTATCCATTCTAGTACTAATGATAAATCACTAAAAAACAAAAAAGATTGATTTAAAACTATCAGTTTCTACATCAGCCTCCGGGACTGTATTTTTTTGCGAAAATATATGCACCAGTTATATGAGTTTTTCACAATTACCCGAACAAAAAATTCAGCAACTCTATAACTATATATTTAGGAGTTTTGAAGGAATCGGAATCCGACATTTTAAACAGAATCGGTAATTGTATCGCAGTTGGAAAAAGAATCATCCCCTCACTAATATATATATAGTTAATAGTTTTTATTTAACAATCAGTTGTTATGGAAACATGAGATTGTAGGTTTACAAAATATTACTGGCAGTGATATTCTATAAGTTATCCCATCTAAACAAGAGTTGCTCAATATGCAAGATAGAGCAAATAAATTAAATTGTAATTCAATGAATTTTCCAAAAACTCTCATTGAAATGAAATGAAGTGGTTGAGTTTCATATCAAAGAATTTTTTATTATTCTAAGCAAGATAAAGAATGCTTTAGAAAATTAATCTCCTTAACCTATAGGGTTTCGATGTCTACCATCTCATCAGAGGAGAGAAAATATTAGTAAATACTTATAAAGGTATGCACCCTATTTGCTAAAGTCAGTGAGACATGGAAAGTCAAAGTCAAAATAATAAATTTATCAGAAGTCCTGTAGCAGGAGGATTTGCAGAAAAAGGATATGAATGTTTTTTTTAGATCCAGCTTGCTTGGTAAAATCCATGTAAAGCGTTCTTTACATCCGTTTGGTAATAAGGTCCAAGTTATATATTGGGTAATCCGCATAGCTGTGTAGATATCCGAATCGGGCAAGTGCTTGTATAAATTTGTTTGTGGGTCCAGCGATATGTTTGCAAAATCAAGACAATCAAATATAAAATGAGAACATCATATGGCGTATTTCCTTATGCGTTAAAATTGTTTCGTAATTATTTGGACAAATTTAAACATTATATCATTTAAAAATATTCCAAAATAGCTACTCTTCAGACGGCGAGACATATTTGTTATGCATATATAAATACATTCGTAATCCCTATTTTAATGGATTAAGCAGTTGGGCGTGCGTCCATCCTATTTTTTTATATTTTCTTTTTGTTTGTTTTTTAATATTTTTTCGATTGTCTTCGAATTGATTATTTAACCCACTATTTCTATTTTTTATATGAAAAATCAGCACTTCCCTATTTTTAAATACCATTTAATCTTTTAATATTTAAAAAAAAATATAATTATTTCTTTCAAATTTATTTATTTCATTGTTTTATTTCCCAAATGCTAATCCACAACTTCAAATTCTATTTTCTATTTATATGCTTAAATATTTTTTCTTGATCCGCCATATAAATGTTGCTTCCATGCTACGAGCTACTAGTGAATGTTTTTTTCTTCTTCATACGTTATTTCTTAAGAAGAAATTATAATTAAAAAGTTTAAATAATATCAATTAAAATTTATTTTCATCCCTTACTTTTTATATCAATAATTTAAGTTTTCAATGTAACGTATTAAATCTTATCATTATCTAAGTATTATATTTTTATTTGAAACTCGTACAATCTATTGTCTTTATGTTGTAAGGGAGATAACTCTCTTTTCCATTTTTTTTATATTTATCATTTATCGCCATTCCATACTTACTGTAATATTTTCACTTTAGTATTTATTAATAACCTTTGCTTAATTTTTAACTAATAGTTGAAACCTTATTGTATCGAAAACAAGTTAGATTCAATTTCTCCTTTCGTTTGCTTCAACTTTCTATTTTGAACCATATCTCACGGTTACTTAATGTTTGATTTTTTTCTAATCGTTTCACACGAACATTTGAACATTAGCAGAACTCTCTATAGAGTTCATTCGGCTATCATCTCATCAGAAGAAAAATCCAAAGCAATGAAAATAATATTAATAGCGAAAATAAACAGCAATGGGGTATCTTATATATATATATATATATATATATAATATGTATCTTATATATATATATATATATATATATATATATATAAGATAATTTTGCTGATGAGGAGACTTTGTTTAAAAAAACTGTCAAAATTATTGTCCGTGGCTTAATGTCTATCGCAATAAAAACATCGTTTCCGAAACGATCGTACAAATTATTGGCTTTGTTGTTGTTCCTTCTTATGAAACAGATTTTTAATTTTTAATTCTAATTTGAATTTTAAATTATCATTCGCATTACTACATATTAAAGTAGCTCTAGGATATTTGCCTATCGAGCTTATTATATATCTGAATTACAACGAGCACTGTTCTTTTCTTCTATTTTAATTAAGTTAGTAATTTTACTATCACACCAAAATACACTCTGCTCTTTAGACTACTGGTCTAACCCCCTTTAAATTATATATATATATATATAATTGCGTGATTTCCTTGGATTTTACTTGTCCGAATGGAAATTAAATTAACTTTCTTGGATTTATATTTTTGGATTTTATCGTCATTGGATACATTATCTTTCACCAGACTATCCATTCACTTGAAATCACCTTTTTCTTCACCATCTTCCCTCTGCTTCACTTTTTGTTATCTAGTAAGATCTTTGACACTTGCAGTTTCATCAAATACTTTTGTATGCAAAATACGATCCAGCATTTTGCTAATTCCTACCCGCTGATAAGAAGGAAAGTATTTCTGCGAAACTCCGCGGATTAAGGACTATCCACTTATTAAGTGTTTCCTTTTCAGATTAAATATGTTTTTAACTCTTTTTCAAAGTGTTTTTAACGTGTTTTATTAACTATTTGCTCTTTTATATATATATATATATATATATTATTTTTAAAATGTAAATATATATATATATATTATTTTTAAAATGTAAATATATATACATATATATATATATATATATATATATATATTATTTTTAAAATGTAAATATATATATATATATATATGTTTTTTTTTTTTTTTTGGTTTTGCGGTATGTTTTGAACGAATTCAATTATTTACGAAAGTGCATTTTTACCTAAATGCGAGTTGGGAATAATTTCCCCTTTAACACATCGGGTACCCCTCACATGGGGAGCGGTATATATATTGTTTTTAAAATATAATATAAAATATAATATATATTATATTTTAAAAACAATATATATATATATGTGTGTGTGTGTGTGTGTGTGTGAGTGTGCGTATATATATATATATATATATATATATTTATATATATATATATACACACACATATGTATATATATATACATATTTTTTTTTGCCGCACCTTTTCTTTCTAAACACCAAATACCCACATTCACGAACTATAACCCCCCTCCTAAGTCACACCCAGATATCTTTTTATATACAATATGAATGAACATTGATTTTCAGTGTCGCTTTTTTATTTTTTTCGGTCTAATGAGGTAGGTCTCTTGAAATTGAGATACCAATGAAAATGTATACACATATGTAACTAATAATGGTTGTATAATAAAAATACCATATATATTTATACGTATTTATGTTTATATTCTTGTTAAAATATAATTATCTACTATATATATATATATATATATATATATATATAGTGACCCACATACAGTACTGTTTCTCTAGACAGGCAACAACCTCAAGCCAGGATCGAAACCGCCCAAATGACAGTCAAGGCTTCTCACCATTACGCTATATGGCTGATGCTGAGTGGGTAATGAACAAAAGATGTTTCGACATCGTCTAAATGCCTCCGCTCGATTTGTTTACACAAAGAGCGTCGCTTAATACGGCAGTTTGTATATCACTTCCCGATATGCTAAACCCAAGATAGATAGCAATTTAGTAATCCACATACAATACTGTTTCGCTGTTTCACAGCTCATCAGTGCGGGTAGACAGGCAACTGCCTCAAGCCAGGATCGACACCCGACCGCCCAAATGACAGTCAAGCCTTCTCACCATTAGGCTACACGGCTTTTATATGTATATATATATATATATATATATATATATATATATACTAGCAAAAGTACTCGTCGTTGACTGGGTTCAAAAACAACCTACAGAAAATGGATTCTGGTTTATGAAATATATTATATAATGCATATATAATATTATATAATACTAGCAAAAGTACCCGTCGTTGACTGGGTTCAAAAACAGCCTACAGAAAATGGACTCTGATTTATTAAAGTATGATATGTTATGAAAAGGAAGTGTTGTAAAGAGATATGGGGTATTAAAACCAAAGCAAAATATGATGAAAGTAAAAATAAAATAGATAAACCCCATAATTTATTATGCCATACGTGTTCAGACTGAAACACTTATCACAGTATTCTGTGGATATATATTATATACCTTGTTAAACTTTGTGACATATTTCAATTCTATGGAGGTCAGGCGCGAACGTACACACCATAATTTTATTATACCATATTTCTTCAAACTGAAACATAATTATCAAAGTATACTTACGCAGATAGATATGAAAAATCTTTATTAAAGTTTGTGCCTATTTCCATTCTATGGAGGCCAGGCGCGAACGCAGACCCCACAATTTTATTATACCATCCCTATTTAAGTTAAAACATACTTATCAAAGTATTATGTACATCTATATCAAAAATACTTGTAAACGTTCTCTTTTCAAAATTTTTATTTCCATACTTTGTGGACCAGGCGCGAACGCAGACCCCACAATTTTAATGAATCACCGTTCTGCCCGATCAAACATGCCCATTCCTGTTTCTCGATACATCTATCATTATATGTGATCAGTTTTCTATAATAGTTCACCATATAGGAGCCTATTCGTGACCAAACACACACACACACACATCCAGCTTTATATATATATATATATATATATATATATATAGTGACCCACATACAGTACTGTTTTGCTGTGCGGCTAGACAGGCAACTGCCTCAAGCCAGGATCGTTTCGACATCGTACAAATGCCTTTGTTTGTCTTCAAGTCCAACGTTAACAAATTCCTAATGAACCGCCCCCTTAAGTAAACACTTCATCAAATCTCCACACTAACGTACTGTACTTGCAATAACACTTAAACCTGAGTGGCTTCCGGGCCTTGATCAGTGGTGACAACCGTTTAAAAAAAAAAAAGAGCGTCGCTAAATACGCTAATATTTGTATATCACTTCCCGATATGCTCAACCAAAGATAGATAGCATTATAGTCATCCACTTGCAGTACTGTTTCTCTTTTTCACAGCTCATCAGTGTGGCTAGACAGGCAACTGCTTCAAGCCAGGATCAACACCCGACCGCCCAAATGAGTCATGGCTTCTCACCATTACGCTACACGGCTTATATATATATATATATATATATATATATATATATATATATATATATATAAACTAAGCTCATATATATATATATATATATATATAAGCTAAGCTCATATATATATATATATATATATATATATATATAAACTAAGCTCATATATATATATATATAAACTAAGCTCATATATATATATATATATATATATATAAACTAAGCTCATATATATATATATATATAAACTAAGCTCATATATATATATATATATATAAACTAAGCTCATATATATATATATATATAAACTAAGCTCATATATATATATATATATATACTAAGCTCATATATATATATATATATATATATACTAAGCTCATATATATATATATATATATATATAAACTAAGCTCATATATATATATATATATATAAACTAAGCTCATATATATATATATATATATAAACTAAGCTCATATATATATATATATATATATATAAACTAAGCTCATATATATATATATATATATATAAACTAAGCTCATTTATATATATATATATATATATAAACTAAGCTCATTTATATATATATATATATAAACTAAGCTCATTTATATATATATATATATAAACTAAGCTCATTTATATATATATATATAAACTAAGCTCATTTATATATATATATATAAACTAAGCTCATTTATATATATATATATAAACTAAGCTCATTTATATATATATATAAACTAAGCTCATTTATATATATATATATATATATATAAACTAAGCTCATATATATATATATATATATATATATATAAACTAAGCTCATATATATATATAAACTAAGCTCATATATATATATATATATATATAAACTAAGCTCATATATATATATATATAAACTAAGGTCATATATATATATATAAACTAAGCTCATATATATATATATATAAACTAAGCTCATATATATATATATATATAAACTAAGCTCATATATATATATATATATATATATATATAAACTAAGCTCATATATATATATATATAAACTAAGCTCATATATATATATAAACTAAGCTCATATATATATATAAACTAAGCTCATATATATATATAAACTAAGCTCATATATATATATAAACTAAGCTCATATATATATAAACTAAGCTCATATATATATATAAACTAAGCTTATATATATATATATAAACTAAGCTCATATATATATATATAAACTAAGCTCATATATATATATATATATATAAACTAAGCTCATATATATATATATATAAACTAAGCTCATATATATATATATATAAACTAAGCTCATATATATATATATAAACTAAGCTCATATATATATATATATATATATATATAAACTAAGCTCATATATATATATATATAAACTAAGCTCATATATATATAAACTAAGCTCATGTATATATATATATATATAAACTAAGCTTATATATATATAAACTAAGCTCATGTATATATATATATATATAAACTAAGCTCATATATATATATATATATATATATATATAAACTAAGCTCATATATATATAAACTAAGCTCATGTATATATATATATATATACATAAACTAAGCTCATATATAAACTAAGCTCATGTATATATATATATATATATATATATAAACTAAGCTCATATATATATATATATAAACTAAGCTCATATATATATATATAAACTAAGCTCATATATATATATATATATATATATAAACTAAGCTCATATATATTTATAAACTAAGCTCATATATATATATATATATATATATATAAACTAAGCTCATATATATATATATATAAACTAAGCTCATATATATATATATAAACTAAGCTCATATATATATATATAAACTAAGCTCATATATATATATATAAACTAAGCTCATATATATATATAAACTAAGCTCATATATATATATAAACTAAGCTCATATATATATATAAACTAAGCTCATATATATATATATAAACTAAGCTCATATATATATATAAACTAAGCTCATATATATATATATAAACTAAGCTCATATATATATATATATATATAACTAAGCACATATATATATATAACTAAGCACATATATATATATAACTAAGCACATATATATATAACTAAGCTCATATATATATATAACTAAGCTCATATATATATATATATATATATATATATATATATAACTAAGCTCATATATATATATAACTAAGCTCATATATATATATATATAACTAAGCTCATATATATATATAAGCTCATATATATATATATATAAGCTCATATATATATATATATATATGACTACTTAATTTAATCCCATTAATAAATATACAAAGATATAATTTTATGCGTAAATTTTCAGTATTTACTTTAACAGTGCTCAACAAATAGGAAGAGCTATGTAGTAAGTTATGAAAATATATATGGCAATTAAGCTACACAGAATATTCCGCGTTTCATTTTCGTGAAGATTTGTCAGGCTATATATATATATATATATATATATATATATATATATATATATATATATATATATATATATATATATACTAAAATACCCGTGTCCCGTTGGGTCAGTATGTTATATTAGCTATGGAATTCATGTATGAGCGTGACACTTGTGACGTAAAGAAAATAGTTTTTTGTAACATAACAGAAACATTTCTATGAAAGTATATTAAAATGAAAAAAAGAATATAAATAGATTTCTATGAGTCGTTCTGTTTATAATTGTTTATGTGGATAATTTAAACGCGAAAAAAAAATTGGGGCGCTGAAAACGTACACAGAAAAACAGTACGTTTTATTGTCGCATGATTATTTATGTACGCATTCGCAACCGGAAGTCGTAAACCGGATGTTGGGTTACAACACCCGTTACAAGGTCTTCTCAGTTATATATATATACACACACACATACGCACACATATATATATATATTTGTCTAACCGCACTGATGAGTTGTGATACAGCGAAACAGTACTGTATGTGGATGTCAATTAAAGCCCCCCTCTTTGGGTTGAGCATTTTGTAAATATATTTTCACCCGACGCGTATTTAAAAGCGATTAACCGAAGCCCACTATTAATTTGTTTGTAAACAAGCTGATGGTTCTAGCACTGTGCGACGGGAGGGTGTGAATTTAATACACACTCTATGAGAAATATTTACGGCACTGATTCGTAGCCGACTGTCAATGCGACGGTTGTAAGTTCAATCCACGGCTGGGGAAAGGTGTTTGTCTAGCCGCACTGATGAGTTGTGATACAACGAAACAGTACTGTATGTGGATGACTATATATATATATATATATATATATATATATATATAGGTTGGTGCAAAAATAATGTCGTTTTTATATCTATATTTGAACGTCAGTAAACGACATTATTTTTGCACCAACCTATATATATATATATATATATATATATATATATATATATATATATATATATATTCTTTTATGTTTTGGACACTTTAATTAGGATGCTGCTAGGATGGAAACACGAGTCACATGTAAACATTTCTTCATCTCATTGGCTATACTCTATCTCCTTCCCTCCTAAAACTCATGCACATACCGTTAAATACGCTGAGGTGCGTCGAAAGGACGTCTTAACGTTTTTTCTTTAACAAAAGGGATTTCTAAAAGGCATTTTTCTTCCTGCACGTCAACAAATAAGAAATAAATACAGAAATGATATAAATAGTTATGCCTTTGTAGTGGATTAAATAAAAGGTTCCGTTCGAAATTCCGTGCAGATTCCTGAGTTCAACAGAAAGAATGCCGAGTTCGACAGAAAGATCTTCGTGTCAGATAAGATACACACCCGCAGAAGGTCGGGGGGGATACATCGGCTGAAATGTTGTGAGAATAATAGTTAAGATGAGTACAGTAGTCCGAATAGTACAAATTGCAAACAGTTATTTAAATTAATGCTTCGATAAACTCAAAAGCATACCTTTTTTTACTGACGTCATCGGTGTCGTCGTCGTCGTGCGTGTATGTTGCTTGAGAACGATTTCGTCACTGATGTGTTATTTACGATCCTCACACGGCGGAAAGATGCGACAAAATGTTGGGAAAGTTAGGTTTGAAAAGTCAGCGCTGTAGAGGAAGAACATTCTGGTTTACAAAAAATGTCTGCGCAGCCCCGTCATCTGCAGAAACGCCTCATGCGATTATCCAGTAAATTAACCCCCTTCTCAAAGAACGAGAAGGTAAGGTCTGGGAAGGTGGACCATTTAGAACTGCAGATGACCATGCTCCAGTCCTACAGAGAACAGGCCACCTCAACAACGATCTAGATTAGATAGCTCTGGTGTCAGGGGACATGCTCCTCATATTACATGTTCCATTGAGTAAACGCAGGATCTTTTAGCAGATGACTGATTTATTCAACTGATCACAGATGATCGTCCAGTAGCTGAGTTTTTTGTTTTTTTTTTTTTTTTTTTTTTTTACAGTGATCACCACTTATCAAGGCCCGGAAGCCACTCAGGGATAAGGGTTATTGCAAGTACATTAGGTTAGTGAGGAGATTTGCTGAAGTGTTTACTTAAGGGGGCGGTTCATTAGGAATTTGTTAACATTGGACTTGAAGACATACAAGTTGTAGTCCGGAGGGAAGCAGGCAGACGGAACAGAGTTCCACAGGCGTGCAGTTCTAAGAAAGAAAAGTTAAAAGAGTGAGGAAAAGAGAGGGGGGATTTTATTTTATGCTTTACATAGCGATAGAAGCTAAGTTAAGGTGAAAATTTACATTTCCAGGTACTGTACTAACACTAAGGAGTAAAGTAAAAAATATTAAAGTAAAAGGTATAAACTAGTAAAAGTGTAAACATTGCATCAAAATTAGTTTATGATGGATAATTCGATTAACATACGTGTGGATCTCTTTTGAATGTGTTTATATAGAGTAGCATTTTTAATGTTGAAATAATGCTCAAACTCGTATATGTGGGAACATAATATATATGCATATATATGTGTGTATATATATAAGAGCAAATAGTTAATAAAACGTCAAAAACACTTTGAAAAAGAGTTAAAACACATATTTAATCTGAAAAGGAAACACTTTCCTTCTCATCAGAGTGTAGGAATTAGTAAAATGCGGGATCGGGTTTTGCATACAAAAGTATTTGATGAAACTGCAAATAAGTCAAAGATCTTACTTGATAACAAAAAGTGAAGCAGAGGGAATGTGGTGAAGAAAAAATGATTTCACGTGAATGGATAGTCTGGTGAAAGGTAAAGTATCCAATGACGGTAAAATCCAATATATATATATATATATATATATATATATATATATATATATATATAATTTTACACACCGGATCCTGCCAGATCACCGAAGTTAAGCAATGATGAGCCTGGTCAGTACCAGATGAGGTACCATTTGAGACTTCCTGGTGCTGTATGTGTTCTCTGCTTATCTCGTCATTTTTTTTCAGTAATCCTGGACTCTAGCAGTGCCGATTCAAGAGATTTGTGGTTGCATGTTGCGCAACCCTTGCCATACAACTACACGCGCAGCTGCTCCTACAGGGAGTATCCTTTGCCTTTCGAGACTGAACGGAGGCATCGATCGAATACATAGAGTAGAATTATTACGTTGAAATAATGACCAAACTCATGCATATAAGAGTAGAAGGCATTTAATGTTTTGTTAATCTTAATAGTAAATAATTAATATTATACTTGGGGGAAGGCTCAAAGTAAATTTATTTTGATTTATCTGACTATTTGTTGTGTAGCGGGTCGGGGGTTTATATTGAAGACATATTAATGGGACATGTATAATGGGGATGATAACAAAGATAACGACGATGATTACCATTCTGAGGGGAAGTCATTTATAACAGTTCTTGTTAACACAGAGGAGGGGACACATTACGTATTATACAAAGTTATACAATGTTCATTAAAAACGACACGAAGACAACACAGTTACAAAATATAGATGGTATCTTTATTCCTCAACCGGCCGATTGATGATGTCAGGAATTCAAACCTGTACAACTACATTGTCTCTCTTGTATCCTTCGCCTCTAAGGGGCTCCCAGTCTCATTGACTCAATCACTCTCTACTCTTTCTCTCCAATCACCCTCGATATATTGAGGAATTACTTTGTTTATGACGTCAGAAGTCCATTGTCGACCAACGTGACTATATCACGTTTTCTAATGTCCGTCCAAACACACTTTTGGCAAACAAAGAATTTCCAATTTTAAATCATTCAATATCTAACCTTTTTTTAATTTATAAACTCACATTGTCCATTCAAATAAATTAATATATATAATGCTCATCTCAAAAAATGAATTCCAATTAAGGAATAATATATATACATTTTCAACATGTTGCTAGATTTCGTTCGAAATAAAATAAAAGATTGTGGAAATTATTTTTTATATTTATTTGAATAAAACTTTTTGTATCTTTTTTCATTTTTAGGATCGATAGCTGAAAATCAATGAAAAAGTGAAAGAAAAAAATCCATCAGACTTTCGTCATCTAAAAAAGTACCATCATCATCGCCACCATCATCATCATCATTCGCTCTCCGAAGCTATTTGTCCTCCTCATAAATTTATTCCTCTCCTCTTCCCTCTTATCTTTGTCCCTGTAACCTCCTCCCACAACCTACAAAATCAATAAAGGCTGGAATTTAATTTTTTTTTTTTTTTTTTTTTTGAGTGGTGCCAGTCATCATGCAACTAAGCCACAATGGACTCTCCCTTCCAATCCCACTTCCGATGTGGTACTACAATCACTGTTTCCGTTTCTCGGACAATACGCTGCACCCGGCGTTCACGAGGACCGTCTTCCCCGCGTCCCCTAGCTCCCCAAAGACGACGACCACTACTGCACGCGTAACGAACACTGGCGAATGCACAGCCGTAACGCCGACCGCAAAGTCGGACGCCACCTGGCGGAGCGAGTCGAAACCAAAAAAGAACTCCTTTAGCATCGAGGCGATTTTAGACATAGAATCCAATCCGTCAACGGATCGGGGAACCATAAACGAATCGAAGGTGGCTGTATCGGTCGCCGAGAGAAGGCGTCACAGATTATTCGAGAACCCTCATCCATATATCGCAGCATCTTACACAACAAATCATCATCCCTTCGCGAATACACAACTTCCGGTCTGTCAGGATTCCAAAAACGGTAAGTGGTTTTTCTAAGTGCTTTTGTACTGATGCTACAGGATAAACATTGACATTGATTTCAAAACACACAAGCACACACACACACACACACACACACACACACACACACACAAGTCAGAGAGAGTTGCAACCTTGGTTGAAGTGAGTGTTCCTAATGATGGAGGTCTGAACAGAGCTGAAAGGGAGAAACAGACTAAATACCAAGGTCTCATGTATGATATGAAAAGAAACTGGAATCTTAGAGAGCTATCAATCATACCAGTTATTATAGGTGCCACAGGGCATATGAAGAAGAACCTGAATTCCTACCTAACTAATATTCTTGGTGAACGAAGAGATCTAGACAACAGAAAGAGATCTAGACAATTGCACTTAAGGGAACAACGAGGATACTAAAAAGAGCTCTCGGTTGATTTCAATAAAAAGCAAGGCAATATTGGCAGCTGGTTTGGCTGCCCCACCCAGCGTTACAATCTTCAAAGGAAGAAAAAAAAACATACACACACAGTCATATACACGCACACAATGCCTACTAGACACTATCCTCGAGTGTCTAAGGTCTTTCTCTACGGGGCTTTGTCAGAACAACCTGGCATGAGGATAATTTTATCTAGAAGTAAACCATGACCAAATATTTAAAATCACTAAGTATTCGCTGTCCAAATAAGATCTTCTCACTATGGCTAACCCACATTAGCTTTTATGAGGAATGGTGCATCTTCTCTAAGTGATGTTACCTCAAGTAATAGCACGAAGCTGGATATTCCACTAAACTAGATAAATTCTTGTCCTGGAATCCAATATAACCATGAGAACAAAATGAAAGATATACATTTGAAAATGGTTAATTGGGGAGAGAAAAATTATGTTCTCATTTTCCTTATTAACTCTGTGTTTGAGAGATAAACAAACTTTAATAGCACGTTCGAATATCTATGTATTTCATGTAGAGTTCAAGTGTTAGCCCCAGGTATAGGGCCCCTTGATTTCTGAGAATTTCGCCTGAAGTAAAATAAAACAAAAAAAGGGAAAATATATAATTTAATTATGATTGAATAATAATCATTCATTTATACCTACAGACACTAGTGTTTAATTTTTACGCAATCATCGGTGTAAGAGAACAATTTCTACCGGTCAAGAGACTCAAACTAAGCCAGAAAGCCACTTTTTGCTCTATTTGCCGTGTCTCCACCCCAAGGCCACCAAACAATTGCCAGAGAAATGAAGGGAATTAAGAAATATTAAACGCTGGATATATATATATATATATATATATATATATATATATATATATATATCCGGACAAATTAGGTTAATTCCATAGCCGGATTAAGCTACAGTTTGCTCGATCTGTGATAATTAAGAGAATTTCTTGTGTGTAGAATGGTTGCTCAAGCGGCAGAGTACTCGCCTTGCCATAAGCCGTCTTGCCATAAGCCAAACAACACGCGGATGTGAATTATTTGGTTGGCCGTTGGAAAGCATACGGTTATTACATTAAAACTACTTGTCATCGACAATTTTACATGCAATAATCATTATAATACCTGTAAACCTAGAAATGTAGTCAAAATGCATGGAAAAGATATAATTTAAAAATAAACTTCCGTATTTTTTTTATCTTTCTGTTGTTTTGACAAAGAAGTCGTAATATGTCTCGTAGTGATGCCATATTTTAATGTTAGTAAGCGTTCGTTTATAAAGCGTTGAATTGTATTCCGGAATATGAGAATTATCAGAGCTCAGCAAATTAGATCAACCAGTAATTGGAAAAATTATGGTAAATCTATGTATTTATCAGCCAGTTACGGTCGGTGTAATCGCAGAATTTGTGGAATGTATAGAATTATTTGCGGTGACAAATGGTAGCAATGGTAGGACTAAATATTTAGAGAGAAAAATAAGGACTAATTTCTCTAAAAATGTTGTGATGGAGTTGCTTGTAGAATGCAATGTAGCATTTTATTATCACGACTGAATGTGTCTAAAGTAGTCTGCAAAATCTACATAAAATAGTGACTATTAGCCTTGATATATTGAATTTGTATATTGCATCTGTTGTTGCAAACGTACGATACTTTGGTCCAGAGGGGAATTTATGCAGCCATTTTATTTTATATGGAGATAGAAACGAATTATAATGGATCATTATAATAAAACATTTTTATAGAGCTCTAGCAGTTCAGTCCGGCTGTGCTCGGGTCCTATGTACTCTTCATAACTTTATATGCTATATGCATATATATATGTGTATATATATATATATATATATATATATATATATATATATATATATATATATATATATATATTAAAAAGTTTGACTCATGTTCAGGTAACCTACATCTAAAATTTCAAGTGTTTGAACCCAAAACTAGGCGCAGGAGTTTGGTATAGTCTGCAAAGATCAACTCTTTCAACTTTGACCTCTTCGCAGCCAAATGTTTGCCCAAAAAAACTCATTAAAAAGCTTTCTGCATGTCTAAATATTCTTTATGTAAAATCTCAAATGTTTAGACCCAAAATTGGCTGAATAGTTTGCTAGAGACCGCAAACATTACTGTTAGGATGATTAATAAAAATCGGGAATCGGAAAAAAAAACGGAACATTTGGGGATATCGGAATCGGTATCGGAATCGGAAAGATTTGTGCATATTTTCCGATGCCAAAAACGATTCTTTAAATTTTCTTTTTCTTTTTCATTTCAGTGTCTTCTCTACATGAAAAATATTTTTGTCTTAGGTAAAATAGGAGTCCTCATTTACTTGGCTCCCCCACAAGGACAGAGAAGGACACAAGCTTGGTTTTTAATGAGGAAAATCCAGTTCTCAAAAGGGGGTACTGTGGATTTAGACACCCGCTCTCTTAATTAATCCAGTCTACCAAATTTCCATTAATAACGACTACTGCGAGATTGTCCCATTGATTACTGTACACTCAATAACCCCCTTACTCTCGAGTGGCATCATGGCCTTGATAAGTGGTGACTCCTATGTAAAAAAAAAAAATAGGGTCAGTCTGGAAGGTTTTCTTTTTCAAGTCAGAAATTATTGTGTAGTATCAGATACTACAATTTACTCCTAATCAAAGAAATAATTGAAAAATTCATCTTATTAATTCAATATTTTTGGTATCGGCATAACCACGTTGACACACTGGTTCTCGTTAGATCACCGATATTAAGCAATGTTGAGTCTGGTGAGTACCAGATGGGTGACCATTTGAGAATACTGGGTGCTGCATGCAGAAGGACCTTGGTACCTTCCTGAATGTTGTCATCTCTGCTGAACGAGATAAGCAATGCAGTCTGGCTTAATCATTAAATGACGACTCACGTGCCGAGTAAGTATTTTAAACCGTGGCGTAAGCGTGACGTCACGGAATGGAATGCATATATAGGCATAAAGATAGAAAGGAGAAGAGAATAAGAAAACGGAAAAGATGCGTGGCGATTGGAAAGTTACACTCGAGAAGTACGCGAGCCTCATTCCCTTACCCTTTTGAAACTGGGCAGCCAGCTGTGTCTGGTATCATGTATTGACAACCAGCTGTGTCCGATACCGTGTATTGACAGGCAGCTGTGTTTAGTACCATTTATTGACAACTAGCTGTGTCTGGTGCCGTATATTAATAACCAGCTGTGTTTGATGCCGTATATTGACAGCCATCTGTGTCTGATGTCGTGTATTGGCAGTCAGCTAGGTCTGGTGACGTGTATTGAAAGCCAGCTGTGTCAGGTGCAGTGTATTGAAAGCCAGCTGTGTCTGGTACCGTATATTGACAGCCTGCTGTGTCTGGTACCGTATATTGACAGCCTGCTGTGTCTGGTGCCGTATATTGACAGCCTGCTGTGTCTGGTGCCGTATATTGACAGCCTGCTGTGTCTGGTGCCGTATATTGACAGCCTGCTGTGTCTGGTGCCGTGTATTGACAGCGACAGCCAGCCTTCGTGCCGGCAAGAAAGAGAGAAGATACGTGCGTCAAATACATGTTCGACGACTTTCGTGGTAAACGAAGAAAATAAATCACTTTTTCTCATTTGGAAAATTTATATCGAAATTCTAATTTCCTTAGCGATTGTCTTTACATACAGCGTTTGTGATGACATATTTTTTTTTAATAATTACACTATTACAGATGCAACTGGGGATTACTTGTGAATTTAATATTTCCATGAAACTTCTTCCTTTAGGGGAAGCCTGTTCAACACGAGTGGGACGAATGCTGTTGGCTTTGTTTCTGAAATCTCTGTACGTTCGTTTCGAGCCGCTGACTCCCAGATGGGAAAACGGTTTCTTGGTTATGAGCGTCGGACGCCGGAAGCAAGAGTCATTTAATTAAAATGAAACATATATCAGTTGTCTAGAGCGACACTTGAACTTTTCGAGTCATATTCGCAATATAATCGAACAACAATAAATAATTGCTGCCAACAACGAAATACAAAAGAAAAAACGCGAAACTAACTGCGCACAATTCCCCTCGTTTACACATAGTATACGATTTGCCGCGTATTTTAAACATGTTCTTTCTTAATTGGATGCCCACTCTTCTCTATTGCCTTTTCAATCACACACACATTATATATATATATATATATGTAAAAATATGCATATGTATAAATATATGCATTTATATACATTTATATGCATACATATATATGTATATATATATGTATATTTGTGTATATATGTATATATATATGTATATTTGTGTATATGTATATATATATGTATATATATGTATATATAAAGTATATATGCATATATATGTATATAGATATGTATATATATATGTGTGTGTATTTATATGCATATGTATATATATACATATATATATATAACTACTTCATTTACTCACATAAAATTAATATACGAAAGTATAAATTTATGAGTAATCTTTAAGTATTTACTTTAACAGT